>NW_006408796.1:869374-884179 GCF_000296735.1 Chrysochloris asiatica | reverse complement strand
TCGTGGCACTTTCAGTATTCTCCTCCAACACCACAACTCAAAGGCATCAATTCTTCTACAATCCTCCTTATTCACTGTCCAGCTTTCACATCCATATGAGGCTATTGAAAACACAATGGCCTGGGTCAGGCGCACCCTAGTCCTCAAGCTGACATCTTCTTGGATCAACTATCAACACTCGCGGAAGTAGCAGTCAAGAGATTAGTCATTTAGAGAGATGCAAATAAAAGCGACAATGAGATATCATCTCACACCACCACTATGATGAAGTTCAAAAAAGCAAAAGACAATAAGTGCTGGCAAGGATGTAGAGAGACTGGGACTCTCCTACATTACTGGTGGAAATATAAAATGGCTCAACCACTCTGGAAAACAATATGTCACTTCCTTAGTAAGTTGGATCTAGAAATACCTTATGATCCAGCAATTCCTCGAGTTGGCATATATTGCTAGAAACACGAGACAAAACATGAGTAGATATATGCACACCAATGTTTATCACAGCACTATTCACAATAGCAAAAAGACAGAGACATCTTAAGTGCCCATCAATGGAAGAATGGATAAACAGACTTTGGTACATAATCACGATAGAATACTATGCTACCTTGAAGAATAACAAGGAAGCTGCAAACCATCACATAACATGGATGAAACTTAAGGACATTATGCTGAATGAAATTAGTCACAGCAGGAAAAATACTGCATAAAATCATTATTGAAAAAACTCAAGAAACGATACCCATACTAAAAGAAGAAGAAAAAAGTCTTAGTTGGTTATGAGGGGTGGGAGGGAGGATATGGTAGAGCACAGGTTAGGGAATGGTCACATAATAGCTTAGATGTTGGCAAGGGCAATATACAAGGAAAGGGAGGGTTATACATAAGAACAGGGAAGGTATAGAAGAAGAAGGTAAGTATGGGAATATTTAGGCAGGTTTGTATGGACTAAATGGGACAGAGGCAAATAGTAATTTATACACAGTATTGGAACAACACTGCTTTCTGATACAGGGATTGAGGCATAATCTAAATGGGTGTAAGAGGAGAAATGATGCTTGACATTCTTATGGATATTGGTTCCCCTTGACTACTATTATAAAATAGACACTTGAGGGGGATAGAAAGGGATATCAGGAAGCATGATTACAGAAAGTGTGCAAGCCTGTCTTCAGCCTATAATTTATCAGAATACCTAAAAGGGGTTCTAGAACTTGCCCAGTGAAATAGGCTTCTTGCAGAGCCTTTGTAAAATATAGGACTTTAGGTGGAATCCTGGGCCCCAATCAGAACCCTCTGTGATGGGACATTCCTACTTGAAATGACATGCAGACCAGCCCAGAGTGGCTAGAGAACAGAAGATATTTCTTGAAAGAAATACCATCAGGAAAACACAAAACCAAAAACAAAAACGGCAGTCTGTTTGCCTATTACAAGAACAAACAAGCTGTTTGCCAAGGAGCCATCAAGGCAAGTAATCAAGTCTCTTTAGGACAAACCCTCCAAGACTGAAACTCAAATGGAACACATGAGCAGGCATATAAGCCTGCTGGTGACCTCATTAACATTGGTCTATGTATGAGTGGAAGTAGGGAAAAGGCAGTATTGAAGACTTTGCCTGAGTTCTACCACATTCCATAGACTCCTGTTGTCTTTGAGATAAGAGAGAGAAGAGGAAGGGCTGGTGGGTCTGAAGTTTGGGGAGACTTGGGAACTCCTAAGCTTATGGATGCTGAATTTGCTACTGAGGCTAAGTATGAGCTGAGAGTGAAGTACTCAGCTGGTAAGAAGTTGGGAGAGAGGCACAAGAAATTCCAAACTTTCAGATATTACCCATTTGATCTACCTTCAATGGCTTGATGATCAGAACTCAACTGAATGAAAAGAAAGAAATTTGATAAAGGAATCAAGTGTAAATTGCTACAATTTGATGAACTTGATATATGCTTATAGATTATTGTTGTTTTTGATAGGTGCCATCTAGTCTGCACTGACTCAGTGATCCTATGCACAACAGAATGAAACAGTGCCTGATTTTGGGCCAACCTAACAATCGATGCTACACCTGAGTCCATCGCTGCTGCCACTGTGCCAATCCATCCTGTTTGGAGTCTCCCTCATTTTCTGAGACCCTCCACTTTCCCAGACATGATATAATTCTCCACTGACTGGTCCTTCCTGATAATATATACAAAATAGGAGAAAAGAAGTCTGGCCATCCTGGCTTCCAAGGAGCACTCTAGCTGTACTTCTTCCAACACAGATTGGTTTGTTCTTTTGGCAATCCATGGTACTTTTAATATTCTCCTCCAATACCACAACTGAAATGCATCAATTGTTCTATGATCTTCCTTATTCACTGTCCAACTTTCCCATACATTTGAGATTACTGAAAATACCATGACTTGGGTCAGGCACACCTGAGTCCTCAGATATCTTTGATATTCAACACATTGAAAAGGCCTTGTGCAGCAGATTTGCCTAATGATATATGCTGTTTGATTTCTTCACTTCTTGGTTTCATGAATGTTGATGGTTGAACCAAGGAAAATGAAGTATTTGACAACTTCAATCTTTTCTCTATTTATTTGGATGTTGTTTATTGGTCCAGTGGTGAGAGGATTTTTGTTTTATCTACATTGAGGTGCAATCCATACTGAGGGCTGTGGTCTTTGATAGTCATCAGCAAGCATTTTAAGTCCTCTTCCCTTTCAGCAAGCAAGGTTGCATTATTTGCATATCGCAGTTTGTTAATGAGTCTTCCTCTAATCCTGATATCATATTTTTCTTTATACAATCCAGCTTCTAGGATTATTTGCTCAGCATGTAGATTGAATAAGTATGGTGAAAAAAATAGAACCTTGGTGCACACTTTTACTAATTTTAAACCATTCAGTGTTGAGTGTTGCCTTGTTCTCTTTGAACAGCTGCCTCTTGTTCTATGTTTAGGTTCCTCATGAGCACTATTATGTGTTCCGGAATACTTATTGTTCACAATGTTGTCCATTGCTTGTCATGATCCACACAATCAAAAGCCTTTGTGCAGTTTATAAAGAACAAGTTAATATCTTTCTGGTATTCTCTGCTTTCAGGCAAGATCCACCTCACGTCAACAATGATATCTCTCGTTCTACATCCTCTTTGGAAACTAGCTTGAACACCTGGAAGTTCTCTGTCAGTGTATGTTTGCAGCTATTTTTGTGTCATCTGTAGTACAACTTGACTTAAATGGGATATCAATGATATTTATGATTTCCACATTCTATTGGGTCACCTGTCTTTGGAATGGGCACAAATACGGTTCTCTTCCAGGCAGTTGGCCAGGTATTTGTCTTCCAGATTTCTTGGCATAGATGAGTGAATGTTTCAAGTGTAACATCAGTTTGTTGAAAGATTTCAATTTGTATTTCTTCAATTCCTGGTGCTTTTTTTTTTTTTTTTTTTTTTTTTTTTAAGCCAATGCCTTTAATGAACCTTGAACTTCTTCCTTTAGGATCATTGGCTCTTGATTGTATGCTACTTCTTGAAATGGTTGAACATCAATCATCTTTATTATTATTATTATTTGTACAGTGACTCTGTGTATTCCTTCCTTCTTTTGGTGCTTTCTGCATCATTCAATAATTATGGATGTAGTAGCACAAAATATCAGCTAGGAAAGGTGTCATCACATCAAGGATCAATCCTATCCCCTCTGAACACAGGGTTGACAGGGACAGCCAACTTAGACACTGGCTGCTTAAATTGTGGGGAACTATAAAGTTTTCAAGAGAGAGTTTAGTTTCAGAGTGTGTGGGGGAAGGTAGAATCCCCAATGAATAGTTTTCATCTTTTGATTGGTCTTGGGAAATGACAAGGGGATAGGATTAATTTGATCCAATAGTGAGAAATTGTTACCATGACTAATTGTAATTGTCACAACTGTAAAGATAAACATTTTGTAACAAAATTTATCTTATATTTCACAAACAGAGGACCCTAGGACTATCAAGAAAGAAGACCATGAGCAGAAATTTGGAGCATAACCAGAAAAGCAGTGACACCAGAGATGGAGGCAGAGAGATAGAGCTGCTGAGGACTCTAGACTCATGGAAGGAGGGAGGCTTTGTCTTCGTGGCCAGGATGCAGGCTTGCAGAATATGACCTTTAGTTGTTTAAATGATTATATATCCCAGTGTGTTTTTGTGTAGATTAAAAAAAAAAAAAAGAAAAAAGAGGGGCTATAAGCAAATACTGTTAATTGATGATGCATGCAGGGGATTGCAATCATTGTAATGAAACAAAATGTGATAGGTGGAGATAAAATGGACGTTCTTTGATGTAAACTATTGCTCAATTCACAATAAAAGCTTAAGAAAAAAGAAAAAAAGTGAGGAAGGTAGAACTCCAGCTCTCATACTTTGTACATGTCAGGAGGGAACAGTCCCTGGAGAGGTACACCGCTGTGCTTGGTAAAGTGGAAAGTCAATGGAAAAGAGCAATACGCTCAAAAAGATGGACTGACACAGAGGCAGTAACAATTGTAAAGATGGTACAGGACTGGGTTTTATTGTGTTCTGTTGTGTATAGGGTTTCCATAAATAGGAGTCAACTTGTGTGCGCCTAGCAACAACAATAAATAATCAAGAATCAATTTAGTATTGTTGTTGTTGTTAAGTGCCTTTGAGTTGGATCCCACTCATAGCAACCCTGTATAGGTTTTTTCTGAGAATGGTTTGTGAGCTTGAATCAATGACCTTGCGGTTTAAACTGACCTTGCAGTCCAGTGCATTAACCCTCAACACCACGATTATATCATTCTAGATTGATATGCCTTCAAATTTTGAGGGAGAAAAAATTTGAATACCCAAGCTATTTGTTTAATGAAAAAGAAAAATTGTCATTTAGTCAACTAGAATTTATACTGACCTCTTATATGTGACAGAACTGTGTGGTTTGGAAGTAGAACCCCAGACCTTTCTTCTGTGTTGTCTCTGTGTAGATTTAATCCTCTAAACTTTTGGTTAGTAGCCAATCCTATGATTCATTTGTGCCACCTAGGGACTTCCATCTGTTTAATTAGATGGCAGAATAAAGCATTTTCTGATATGCTGAATCTTCACAAGTTTACAGCTTACAAGCTTTGGAAAAATAAAAAATAAAACAACAACAACAACAACAACAAAAAAACCACGTAACCAGATACTAACTAGAGAAAGCAGACTGAAAGCTCCTGAAAAAGAAGTGACTAAGGTGTGTAATGAAAATAAATCTTTGGGTGACAGCTGTGCTGCTGTCCTCGAAAGCAATCTATCCTGATTAGAGTGGAAGAATTAGTGAATGATAATGTCAAGAGTCAAGGAAAACTGTACCTCAGAAAATTGGAAGACCTTGAATTATCAAAAAACAAAACAAAAAAAAAACTACTTTATTTTTCAGAATAACCCATAGAAACCAACTGTAAAAATTGGAAAAATATGAAAACCAAAGTTCAAATAAAATACAGCATATTCTGAGTAATCACTGTAAGATGAGAGAACATCTTGTCCAAATTTGCCAAATGGTAATATAATGTTAGACTTCAAATTCTGAACTATGGTTGTATCACTTACTAAACATACGTTTGCAGGAAAAATGATGCTGGTGGCTGTGCCACTCCACACTTCGGTCCTTGATCAATTCATTTCACAGTTTATTCCTACAACAGAGAACAATCCAAGATTCTCACCTCTCTCTCTAAAATGTTACACCACCACCTTACAGAAATATAAAATCTACACAGGAAGGAAATTCTTATAATGGAAAAAAACTTTAAAAGGCTATTAAATTGGAAACAAAATTCAAATATGATTTTGAAAATAAAGAGAGTCACTATAAATGAGGTTCAATGCATAGTTTAAATGATCAATGATATGTTTATAAAATAATAGTTTTATCTTAGGTCAGGGAAGTGAAGGGAGTTTCTGACTGAAGAACTGGAAAGAATTTGTGATACTTATTCTTGGGAGTAAAATATTATCGGTATTATTTTTTGTTTACATTGTAAATGTTTAGAATGTAGATATCACATTATTTTGATTAGGTTCCATCTGATACATACGTCACTTAAAATTTGGAGCATTCTTGAGAAATACAATTTTATTTACATATGTAGTTTTTCTTTTTCCAAGTCCATTAGTTTTTCAGATAATAGTGTTTTCACAATTCAGTACATTAAATTTTCATATATTGCGCAATTTTATGGAAATTTCAAAAAGTTGAATCTAATCATTGAATATATATTTCTCCTTTAAAAAATAATCCCTATATTTATTTCTTAGATTTTGTCCTCACCCAGTATCAACTCCATATGTTCTTGTTCTGGTAGCTGTCATTCAAAATTTCGTAACTATATAAATAAACATTTTTTCTTAATACTGGCTCCTACTCTTGATTTCCCAATATTTCTTAATGATATGAATGTTTGTGAGGCACTCATTTTCAAAAATTTGAGGCTATCCTACAATCATTTCTCTAATTCATGTGATACATTTGAATTGAGGTGTTGGAGAATATTGAATATAGAGTTAACTGCCAGAAAAATGAACAAATCAGCCTTAGACTAAATACAATCTGAATGCTCTTTAGAAATGAGAATAACCAGAATATTGTTTTCTTGGGACATATCAGAAAAGTTTAATCACTAAACAAGGACATTATAAAGTAGAGGAACAATGAAGTTAAGACACCTTAAATGAGATAGTTTGACACATTAGCCACAACAATGGATTCAAATATGCCAACAATCATGAAGATATCATAGGTTTGAGTTTGTTTCATTGTGATATTTATAACACTCTGGTGGAGGACAACTTGAATGACAAAAACAACCTCAGCATATAATTAATCTATATTTTCTTTCATTTTTACTCCAACTCCATGATTGTTGCCATGCTCATAATTCAGGGATTTTTATGTTCCAGTTAGCTTATAATTGAAACCTCTTACATGAACTTTCTGGATTATTTTACATCCCTACACATTAAACAGACTAAAACTTCTAAAACTTTATGTCTCTTCTTTATTTTTTAAAAATATTCAATTACTGTTTATGTCCAATTTCCTTTGACTAGTCTTCAAATTTTCCAATTATCTAACAAAAAATACAGTTCTAAGGTGTTAAAACTTAGATTATGTTGTTGTTGTTAGGTACCATCGAGTTCATTCCAACTCATAGCAACCCTATGCACAACAGAACGAAACACTGCCCGATCCTGGGCCATCTTCACAATTGTTGCCATGCTTGAGCCCATTGATGCTGCCACTTTGCCAATCCATCTCACTGGGGGTCTTCCTTTTTTTCTCTGACCCTCCGCCTTACCAAACGTGATATCCTTCTCTAGCAACTGTTTCCTCCTGACAATATGTCTGAAGTATGAGCGACAGACTTTGGCCATCCTGGCCTTCAAGGAGCACTCTGACTGCACAGCTTCCAACACAGATATCTTGTTTCTTTTGGAAGCCCATGGCACTTTCAACATTCTCCTCCAACATCATAACTCAAAAGCATCAATTCTTCTATGGTCTTCCTTATTCACTGTTCAGCTTTCCTATGCATGTGAGGTAATCAAAAATACCATGTCTTGGGTCAGGTGCACCTTAGTCCACAACCTAACATCTTTGCTCTTCAATACTTTAAAAAGGTCTTGTGCAGCAGATTTGCCTAATGCAATACCTCATTTGATTTCTTGACTGCTGCTTCCAAGATTTCTTGGATCTTGATGGTTGATCCAAGAAGAATGAAGTCCTTGAAAACTTCAGTCTTTTCTCCATTGATAAGAATGTTGTTTATTGGTCCAGTGGTGAGGATTTTTGTTTTCTTTACGTTGAGATGCAATCCATGCCAAATGCTGTGGTCTTTGATTTTCATCAGTAAGTATTTTAAGTCCTATTCACTTTCAGCAATTAAGGTTGAATCATATGCATATCACAAGTTGTTAATGAGTTTTACTCCAATCCTGATGCCACATTTTACTTCATATAACCCAGCTTTCAGATTATAGGAGCCCCTGGTTGGAAGGCCCTCAAAATGCGACTGGGGAAGAGCTGCATCCTTAAAGTAGAGCTGAACATGATGACGCAAATGGAGTAAAGCCTGTGTGAGTAAAGCTCATGGGACCTTCATGTAATGATGGGGCACAACTCAAAATGAAGAGAAACAGCTGTAAACATCCATTAATAATTGGAACATGGGATGTATGGAGTACAAATCTTGGAAAATTGGAAATTGTCAAAAATATAATGGAATGCATAAACATAGATATCTTAGGCATTAGTGAGCTGAACTGGACTTGTATTGACCATTTTGAATCTGACATCCGCATGGTTTACTATGCTGGGAATGACAAATTGAAGAGGAATGGTGTTTCATTCATTGTCAAAAAGGAATTAAATTATATTTCTTCAAAATATGTTGTATACCCTAGGCTCTAGACTTGTAGTTGGAGTCCTTGCATGCAGCTGTGGTATATAACTAAGACACACGTGGAGCATGGATGTAGGTCTTAGCCCTCTAATTCTCCACTTGACATGTCCAGTAATGCAGAAAAAGTGCAAAGGATTGGAGGGTGCTTGCAATGCAAGGAAGCTTCAGGATAGCTCCTAGACCAACACCTTTCTTTCCCATATAAAATTCTAGTAATGCTTTGATTTGGCCCCAAGCTGAAATCTGTTGTGTCTTCCTATCTCCACCTAGTAATACCGTACTAAAAATTCAAAATTGTTTTTCATAGTCTCCAAAACCATTGTAAATTTTCTTATACTGCCAGAAATAGCATCTCTTTTTCTTATTGTTTATATGATCAAGAGTCAATAGTATTAAAGGAAGAATTTGAATGTATATTGAGGCATTGTTAACATACAAGGCTCTAGGAATTAATGGAATGCAAATAGAAATATTTCAAGAAACTGACACAGCACTGGGGGCACTCCCTTATTTATGCCAAGAAATTTGGCTAATTGATTGGAAGAGATCCCTATTTCTACCCATCCCAAAGAGAGGGAATCCACTCTCATTCTCAATTTGTCTTAGTCTGGAAGTTCATCTGAAAACTGTTCACCATGGGTGACATAGCGGTAGCATAGCTTCCAGAATCACAGCACCATGAAAGCCACCACAATAAGGCAAACTGACAGACAAGTGGTCATGGTTCTCCTACACTGCTAAATAAAAATAATTTCTTAAGATTTTAATAGATAAAATGTTTAGCTCTCCTGCAAGATTGCATAGCCTTAAGAGTAGGAGCTGAGTCTTCATTCTTTTCCCTTTTATAGATTTCATGTAGTAAGAACCAATAATTTTTTTAAAAATAAATGAAGCAGAATATAAACCATAAAAAATAATTCAGTTCTATATATCACTTAAGATCTAAGCCAATGAGTCTTAACTGGAAACAGATTTGGTTGTCACAACTGTTAGTCCCTTGATGGAACAACAATAACAAAAAACACCACTCAACTTCTAACCAAAGATTTGCTGTTGGAATGTGCTCAGAAATGCTTTGGAAGCTGGTGATTTGCTTTCAAATGTCACAGCCTTTACACTCCTATCAAGTGCACTTCTACTCTGCACACATGGGGTTGTCATAAGTTGATTAGACTCAAGTACTACTGATTTTGTTGTTGTTGTTGTTCTATGGACTGCAAAAGGAATATGAATAAAATATGTATCTGTCAAATTTCTTAGCCTTATGGTGCAGAAGCTTTCTCTGGCTAACTAGTGAGAAATGGAAATTAATAAAAGGATTTGAAATAGCTTCTGAATTATTGTGAAAGTTGGAGGATGAAGTATAAAGTTTAGCCCAATGCCCCCTAAACAAAAAACAACAACAAAAATGTCCTGAAATGGAAAAAAACAAAAAGCTATTTCCACCACAAATCAATAGATGGCTTGCCCTGATGCCTCCTCTGTTCCTGGAACTCAATTATTCTGTGCCTGCCTGCACATCTTTCCATGTATGTTTTACTCAAGGGACCTGATCTTTTTAGGATGAGAAAGGTCAAAGGAGAGAGAGAAAAGGGGTAAGGAGAGGAAAACACAGCAAACTCTTCTACTCAACGAAAGCAGATTGCCGGGATGGGGAACATATTTTCTACCAAGGGTCATTTGGGTATTTATAGTAATGTAAATTTACGTTGTTATGAAAAAATCTCCTTGTTGTTGTGATATGCCATGGAATCGATTCTGACTCATAATGACTCTGTACAGGGTTTCCGAGGCTGTAAATCTTTACAGGAGCAAAAAGCCTCATCTTTTTCCCACAGAACAGCTGGTAGCTTTGAACTGCTGACCATGAGATTAGTAGCCTGATTCATTACCACTATACTACCAGACTTATTGAATTTCAAGTCCTACCTTGATTTTCCTTGGCATGGCAAGGTCAAATGATTGGGGCAGGGGAGTTATGTGGCTTGAAGGCTGGACATTCCCTACCCTTGAGTTAAAGGATCCTAATTCACATGCCTATACCCTAAGTGAAGAGGAGACTGGGAATATTAGGAACTAGCATCATCAGCACTTAAAGGAAAAGATTCTCTGTCTCTCAACCAGGTAAATAAAAGGAGGAGATGTCTCAAACATAGAAACTTGGTCATAAGATGGACTGCTACAGTGCAATGCAATGTTAGGTCAGAGTCTTCTATTCCTAGTCTTTGTAATTGTCACTTTTTTCCTGGTAAATATGGGTAAGAGAAGGTAGGGATAGATGCTGATAGGATTATATTATGCTATTGTGAGTCATTTTTTAACAGGGCATAACCTCATATGGATGCAATAGCTGGACAGTGAATAAGGAAAATCATAGAAGAATTGATGCCTATGAGTTGTGGTGTTGGAGGAGAATACTGAAAGTGCCATGGACTGCCAAAAGAACCAATAGATCTGTTTTTCAAGAACTGCAGCCAGAGTGCTCCTTGGAGGCCAGGATGGCTAAGCTTTGTCTGTCATACTTTGGACATATTGTCAGGTGGGAACAGTCACTGGAGAAGGATGTCATGCTTGGTAAGATGGAGGGTCAGAAAAAAAGAGGAAGACCCCTAATGAGATGGATCAGCCAGGTGGCATCATTGATGGCGTCAAGTGTGGCAGCAGTAGTGAGGTTGGCCCAGGATGGGACATTGTTTCGTTCTGTTGTGCATGGGGTCGCTACGAGTTGGTTCTGACTCGATGGTACCTTACAACAGCAATAACAATTGTGATTGTGAAAAATTGGAATTTTAACATGATGATTGGCCAATTTTACCATCTTGCTGGGTATAAAATGAACCATCTCAGTCTGGGAGTAAGCAGGAATCTCACTACCATCAATAAAGATGGACCTGGAATGGAGCATGTCCTTTGCACCCAGCTGAGAAGTAGAGAGTACTTTGTGGAGGACATAATTGATATGGAAGGTTGGAGAGTAGGCACATGTCTAACATCAGTCTCCTTAGGAATCGACCTTCAGCTAATGCTGATGGTCTTTCTCCCCACTTGTGAAGGCAAATGAGGTCAGACACCAACTCCAAGCCAATTTTCATAGCCACTTTTCAGAATGACCACTAAAGAGTATTTTAAAATTAAAAGAAATGACTGCCCAATTTTAACAGGAAAATGATTCAAATAAGATATGAACTAATAATGAGTTGATTCTTTTAAAATAAGAGCTGCAATTATAAATCAGTGAAAACACATGGTTATACAGAATGTTATCAAATGCAGGTGGCGGAAATATGATGATAACCTGTCTACTCCATGTAATTTAAGATTGAATAGAAATGAATGATTATTCAGGTTATCTTCTTTATACTAACTCTTATACTCTTTACAGTAAATTCATCAAAGGTATTTAAATTATATATATTTTAATGTCACATGTTAAGGTTTTAAAATGTGTAATTGAAGTTGACCGCTTAAAACAATGACCTATTCTGAAGATTTTGAAATATAGATACAAAATACCATACTGTATGAAGCTTTACAGGTATACTAGGTAAGTGCTTCCACCCTCCTGATATACAGGAGAAAGCTTGGTGATTATTGTTCATAGAAATCACAGCCTAGAAAATTCTATGGGGAAGTTTTACTGTCACATGAGTTTGCCATACATCAGAATCAAGTCAACTGTACCCGACAATAACAACATAAACAATAATATGTATGAGTCTTAGAAGTATGAGAGAAGAAAACAGTTCACTTCCTTAGTTTTAAGGTTGACTAGATCTAAGTCTTGGTATGACACTATAGGATATGCACTGGACTGTTAATTGCAAAGTCGGCAGTTCAAACCCACCAGTGACTCTTTGGAAACCCTATACAAGGTTGTTGTGACTCGGAACTGACTTGATGGCACATAGCAACAACAGCCACAGATCTTGAAGTTATTGAGTGTACTAAAATTTCTGAGAATATGAAGGGCCAGAGATACATCTTGGAAGTCAAGAACTTTGGAAGGCATTATAACTTTTGTGGCCTAAAGAAAAGTACTTCAAATCATAAGAGACTGAGGATATTTCTCCCCAAGAATTTGTTAATTTTCTGAAATGGAGAAAGTTTCTTTGAGAGACTGCTACTAGCAATGGCAGATTGAAGAGTAATTCACATTTAAATAGCTTTTGATAACATCTTATCCTTTGCCAGCTGCAGATCCTGAAAGACTACTGTGCACCCAGGAAGTGGAGGGTGTTCAAGCAG
The DNA here is from genome assembly GCF_000296735.1 of Chrysochloris asiatica. Taxonomy (NCBI): domain Eukaryota; kingdom Metazoa; phylum Chordata; class Mammalia; order Afrosoricida; family Chrysochloridae; genus Chrysochloris; species Chrysochloris asiatica. The sequence continues at coordinate 871,491 of NW_006408796.1, read as the reverse complement.
TCACAGCACTAATGCATTCTGAATGCCACCTCCAATCTCTGTATTGAGATGCCATAATTTATTGCATGAATAGCTAAAAACATAACAAAAGATGGTAGAAAGTGAAAGTTGTTTCTATTATAGTTTTTGGAATGACTTATGATTTCTCAAAAATATAAAATTTCTCACCCTTTTTATCCATTACATCAATATTGTGTACCTTACAATATAGTAAATTCCTAAGTCAGTTTTGCCTGGCATTAAATTCAGGGTCTATTATTTGTCAGATTACTTTAATCTGAGCATATTAGAAGCATAAAACTGCTGATAAGTGATCTTTGTTGTATAATTGATTTGGATGATTTACATGATTAAATGCATATTTAAATTACATCCTCAATGCAGTAGTTTTGAAAATAGAACTATATTTTCAAAATAGAAATTTATTAACTTGAACCACATGAAGTAGTTTTGTAAGATTAAAATGTTTGAATATAGCTAGCTACATGTGTTTTAACCTATAGAAATGGAGTCCTTTATTAGAATTTCCAGTTGCTACCAACTTGCTTCTGAACACCATTTTTGTCAGAGTAGAACTGTGCAACAAATTAATTTCAATGGCATGTTTTACACAAGTAGATAGTCAACCTTTCTTCTGAAGCCTCTCTGGGTAACTCAGCCTTTTAATATTTTGGTTAGAAACCAAGCAACTTAACTGTAAGGATAATTTTTGTCCCTCAAATTTTTCGAGATTCAATGAAGTTTTTGAACCTGAAGAGCATATAATGAATACTTGCATATGTATCTCCTTAACTGACTCATTCACAAAGTTCCCTGATAGGACTTTGCATAGCTTACATATTAATAAAAATCACATATTATCATGTTATATTTGTTAATAAACTTAGCTTTTTATACAAAAACAGTGCAGTTTAAAATCTAATAGTCCAAAGTCATTTGGGATTACAAAAAAAGAGAGAAAAGACATAGATTATTGTCCTTTTTGATTCAAGAACTTCATAAAGCAACTTTCTTCTAATGATACATTTGTCTTCCTTGCTTCCAGTCTTTCTGCTGATTCCCCACTAAGTGTATGGTAAAACCTAGATCTGTTCTTTTTGCATTGCTTTAAACTTCTATGGCACACTTATTGGATTTTAATGATTTGTACAATTGCTTTCATTCCACAGACTTTTATTTTTTCATTTAATATGTATGTGATATTAAACAGGGAATATTTTCCTCATAAAATACTTGAATATTGACTGAGTAAATTTAAATTCTGAAAACAAGTTGTAAGAAATAACATTTAAGAGAAAATCTAAGTTTGCCTTATGTACATAAATATATTAGTATATAAATATGCATATTTGACTATATGTTTATGCATACACATGCACACACATACATACATATATTTGTTGTTAAGTTGATTCTGGCTTGGAGTTGCCATGGAGTTGATTCTGACTTGCAGTGACTTTGTATAAAGGTTTCCGAGGAGCAGCTGGTGAGTTCCAACCACCAACCTTGCAGTTCAAACCAACCTTGAAGTACAGTGCATAAATCCACAGAGCCACACCACGACTGTATATTTAGAGATAGTGATAGATAGTGAGTCCTTGTTCGGCACTGTAGTAAGACTGCTAACTACAAGGATGGCAGTTCAAACCCACCTTGGAAACTATGCAGAGTCACTGTGAGTTGGAACTGACTCAATAGCATTTAACAACAGCTTTTATATGTTGTTGTTGTCAAGTGCCCTCAAGTCAGTTGTGACTCATAGTAATCTTGAATAGTGTTTTCAGAGTATCTAGTGGGTTTAAGCTACCTGCCTATGGTTAGCTTTCCAGTGTTTATCCTACAGTACTACACAAGGAGTCTCTCTCTCAGTGTATATATATATAATATGTTGTTGTTGTCAGGTGCCATCGAGTTGGAACCGACTCATAGCGACTCCATGCACAGCAGAATGAAACAATGTCCGATCCTCGGCCAACCTCACTACCGCTGGCCAATCCATCTCGTTGGGGGTCTTCCTCTTTTTCTCTGACCCTCCACCTTACCCAGCAGGACATCCTTCTCCAACGATTGTTTCCTCCGGACAATATGTCCAAAGTAGGAGAGATGAAGCTTAGCCA
>NW_006408796.1:861941-869274 GCF_000296735.1 Chrysochloris asiatica | reverse complement strand
GAAGATATTGTGTTGTGGGTTAGTGTGCTAGACTGCAAGGTCAGTTTGAACTGCAGGGTTAGCAGTTCAAGCTCACTAGCCCTTCCTTGGAAACCATATACAGGGTCATGGTTACTATAAATCTGAAGAGACTTGATGGAACTTAACAACACCAACAATTTTGAATGCACCTAAAAGGTGTGGCACTCTAGGAGGAGCACTGGACTGCTAACCTCAAGGTCAGCAGTTCAAATCCACCAGCTGCTACTTGAAAACTCTACACAGGGTCTCTATAAGTCAGAACAGACTCAACACCACCTAACAAAGGCAACAACAATGAGACTGAGACAAGTACATTTCTGAGAAAATGTGTTTGCAGCTGTCAGCTAGTCACAGTTGTTGTTGCTGTTGTTGTTAAGTACTGGCAAGTTGGTTCCAACTCATAGCAACCCTGTATTGGGTTTCTGAGGAGTGTTTGGTAGGTCTGAACTGCCAATCTTCTAGTTAACAATACAGTGTTTATCCTACAGTGTTACAACACTGCTCATAGATACATGTTTAATCAGATTTTGTTTGGAATAAACCTATGCATGTATGAACTGGTAATCTAGTAACAATACTTATTGACTTAACTTTGAATGTATGTACGTGCACATCTATGTGTGTGTATATATATATTCAATGGTGAGTCAAAAATTATTTGCACTTTGATTATTTAAAAATATCTGTCTGCAGCTAATGACAACATTGAATTTGCACGTGACATTATTCTATCAAATAGACAAGTGACAATGGATTATGTAGCAAAGCACTTGTAAATCATCCATGGCTCTGCCTATGAAATAATTCACAGCAAACTTGGTTTCAAGACATTTGTATGAGATGGGTGCTGAAACAACTTATGGAAGAGTATAAACAACAGCATTTAGACATCTGCAAACAAAATGTGGGTCAATACTCAAAGGAAGGTAGAAGTTTCTTTAAAATAATCCTTACTGGTGATGAGACATGGATTCATCACTATGAGCCTGAGACTAAGTGGCAGAGTATGGAATAGAAACATCCTCAGTTAACAACCCAGATAAAGTTCAAAAGTCAACCCTCAGCTGGAAAACCAATGCTTACAGTTCTCTGGGACTCTCAAGGGCCAATCATGGAATAGTACCAGGAAAAACGTTCAACAATCAACAGTGCTCATTACAGTGAGATGCTCACTGAAGAGCTGAAGCCTAAACTTCTGATTAAACACCGAGGACTACAATTCTAGGACGTTGTGATCTTGCATGGTAATGCATGTTCCCATGCCTCCGCCCACACTTTTAACACTCAGCAAAAACTTCATTTTGAGGTGTTAAAACATCCTCCCTATAGTCTTGATCTTGGTGTCAGACTTTCACCTGTTTGGTCCTCTGAAAGCAGGCTTTCAAGAATAAAGATTCACCACTGATGAACAAGTAAAGACAGCATAGCTTGCAGCTCATGCTAATAATTTTTAACACAGGAATATGAAAGCATGTTGACACATGGACAAAGTTTATGGAAAGTAAGGGGAATATGTCAAAAAATGATGTATTTGTCTTTTCTCACAGTTTATACAAACAGAGTGTGGATATTTTTTGACACACACACACACATATATATGTATATATACATGGTGTGGTTCTGTAAGATCAGCATTGGACTATAAACCACAAGGTTGTCAGCTCAAACCTACCAGCTGCTCCTTGGAAACCTTATACAGGGTTTCTATGAGTCAGAACTGATTCAACAGCACTTGAAAATAGCAACAGCAATATATGAGTCAGTTCCAACTCATAGCAACCTGAATAGCATTTCTGAGGAGCAGCTGGTGAGTTTGAACCACCGACTTTGTGGTTCAAAATGACCTTGAGGACTAGTACATTATCCTGTAGCGCTCTCTCTCTCTCTCTCTCTCTATATATATATATATATAGATATATATCTATCTATCTATCTATCTATATATATATAGAGAGAGAGAGAGAGAGAGAGAGAGAGATACATATACATATATATTGCTGTTAGCTTCCGTAGAATCAGTTCTGATTCAAAATAACCCTATGTACAACAGAAGAAACATGCACACACACAAACATATCTTATACAATACAGATTTGTTGCTGTTGTTAAATATTGTCAAATTGGTTCTGATTCATAGTGACCCTGTATAAGGTTTCCAAGGAGTGGCTGTTGAGTTTGACACATGAACTTCGTGGCTCAAACTGATCTTTTTGTTGAAAGCTTTATCTCACAATGCCACACCAGGACTCCCACAATACAGATACATAGAGTGAAACCTGGAAAAGCCAGACTTAAATGACACTGGCTTGTTTTCCAGGTCTTAGAAGTTTCCTGCTGTTGACAAGGTATACACTTAGAATTTTTCTATTGTTCATTATTTATGGAAAATATTTGAGTTTTCTTTCTCAGATAGGTTTTCTCTGTACCCAGTTTCCTGACAGAAAAGGAAAACTCAAATGTTTTCCACTAAAATGAGCAATAGAAGAGTGGTCACATTTCATAGCTTTCCAATTTCTTTAGGCACAATTGCAGTTTTCATTCCCGCCTCCATTTCTTAACAACAAACAAAACAGAAAAAATCATCCACTTCACTAGCTTCATCTCTTTTAGCCTAAGGTTATTTGAGAATGTTTCCTCCAAATCTGTGGACAGGCAATGTGGTGAAGGTGCACTTTTTTTAGACAGAGGGATCAGGAAAGTCTTCACTGAAGACAAGATATATAAACTGAAACCTGGATGAGGAAATTTCTGGTGGAAGAGTATTCTAGGTAAAAGAAAGAGCGTATCTTTTATTTATGTGTGATAAAGAATGAAAATTTCTTTATGTGAAATTCAGTGACAGCAGAAGGAGTACAATTAGATGATATCAGGCTGGTAGAAGAGATCAGGTTGTGTGTTGTTGTTGGTTGGCATCAAATCGGTTCTGACACATGTGTAGAACAGAACCATTTCATATGTTTTCATGGCTGTGCAAGCAGTTTGCTAGGGCTCTTGCCTTGTGGCTTAACTATTTCTACCACACAGGGACTCCTGCAGATCATTTAGGTTTTAAAAAGTAAAGTAGAGGGTCAGAAAAAAAAGGAAGTTCCCAAATAGTTTGGATTGACAAAGTGACTACAACAATGGTTCTCAACATAACAGCTGTGAGTATGCCACAGGAACCAGCAGGGTTTTGTTCTGTTTTGCATAGGATTCCTATGAGTTAGAGTCCGCATGTGTTACCCGTTTGATCCCCTGCACTTTTCACAACAAAACCTGGTGTGGTGCTACGGGTTAATATGCTGGACTGAAAAGTTTGTTTGAACCACTAGGTCGGTAGTTCAAGCTCACCTGTCATGCCTTGGAAACCCTTGACAGGGTCACTATGGGTTGGAACTGACTTGACAACACTTAACAACAACAAAAAACAATATCAGAAAAATAGAGAACCTTTAGATGTGAAGATTATCCCTCTATTCAGGTTTGTCTTATATAATCACATGAGTTCTTAACAAAAGAGAATTCTGTGTATGGAATCAGAATGATAAGGTAGAAGGAAGAACTGGAGACATTTGAAGTAAGAGAGGGACTTGGGCCTACAGATTCTGGTTGGGGATGACATGAAAAGCATGAGAAATAATGGAAACAGCCTCCAGGAGCAAACACTATTGGCAGACAGCAAGAAACAGGGACTCCTGTCCTACAATTATAAGGAACAAAATTTAGCCAATAATCAGAATGAGCTTGTAGTAGACACTACTGAAAGTCCTAGAACACAGGCATGGTAAAACTGTCTTTGCTCTTGTGAGACTGAAAGCTGAGCTACACTATAACCAGAATTCTGACTTACAAAGTTCTGAGATAAAAGTAATGGCTGCTGTTTGAGCCACTGTATATGTGTCAATTTGTTCTTGCAGCAATAGACTCTAACACAATATTCATTTCAAATCCTGCATGTAATTGGACCATGCTTTCTTGTTCTCTGATCAACTCTTTCATCAGGTCCTATGCCTTTCTCCTTGTTTCCATGACTCTCTATTATTCATCATGTTACCTCACCTCCTCGCCTTCTGTAAAGCCACTTTTCTTTATAAAAATGTTGAAATGTGTTTTTAATGTCACAAATTAAAATTAGAGTAATTTAATGTATACAAGTCCTGTTGTGGCACTGTAGGAAAAGTACTAGACTGCTAGCTGCAAAGTCAATGGTTGAAGCTCACCAGTCACTCCATGGAAACCCTATATAGTGTCACTATGAGTTGGAACAGACACGATGACACATAACAACAACAACAGCAGTATATACAAACAAAAACATTTCTGCCTATTCCTATTTTCCAACTGTAAGTTTGTCATAATGTTGTGGCTTGCCATGTTGCTGTGATGCTGGAACCTATTGAACGAGTATTTTAACTACCTGTAGTGTCACGCACAGTGGACAAGTTTCATCTGAACTCTAAGATAAGACAGACTATGAAGGAGAGACAGACTATTTCCCAAAAATTTAGTCACGGAAAGTGTTAAGAATAGCAATGGAACACTGTCACATGGCAGAAGAATATTGAATACTGGAATATGATGAAGAGCACCAAAAGATTGTCAGATATAGTGGTAAAAGATGAACCCCTCAGGTTGGAAGACACTAAAAATAACCTGGGTAAGAGTGGACTTCTCAAGGTAAAGTTGATCATGATAATGCAAATGAAGTAAAACTTTCAAGACCTTCATGATGGGACAAACTCAAAATGAAGAAAAACAGCTGTAAGCATCCATTAATAATCAGAACATGGAATTGCTAAGTATGAATCTAGGAAAATTGGAAGTTGTAAAAAATGGAATGGAACCCATAACATTGATACCTAGGAATTATTGTTATTGTTGTTAAGTGCCATTGAGTCTGTTTTGACTCATAGCATCCAGGAATGATGTTTCCAAGGAGCACCTGGTGAGCTTAAACTGATGGGTTGGTTGTTCAAATTAATTTTGCAGTCCAGTGTATTAATCCACAGTGCTATACTAGGATTCCAGGCATTAGTGAGCTGAAATGCACTGGTATTTGCCATTTTTAATCTGGAAAAGACATGTTTATTATGCCAGCAGTAACAAATTAATTCATCATTGTATTCATAATCCAAAAGAATATTTTAAAATGTATCTTTAAGCACAATGCTGTCTTTGATAGGATAATATCCATATGTCTACAAGGAAAACCAGTTAATGCCACTATTATTTAAATTTCTGTATTAGCCAAATTTAAATAATTGATAATGAAATTGAAATCTACAACTTCTTCAGTCTGAAAGTGATCAAACACGCAATGAAGATGTATTGATAATTATTGGTGATTAGAATGCAAAGGGTAGAAACAAACAGGAATGATCAGTTGTTGGAAAACATGGCCTTGGTGATAGAAATGATGCTGTAGCTAGTATGACTGATATTTGAAAGACTAATAACTTCTTCATTGAAGATACTTTTTTCAAACAACATAAAAGACAACTATACACATGGACCACACCAGATGTAATACACAGAAATCAAATAAACTACATTGTGGAAAGAGATGGTGGTAAAGTTCCACCCATCAGCCAAAAGAAGGCCACGGTAGACTGTGGAGAAGACCATCGGCTGCTCATATGCAAGTTCTTGCTGAGGCTGAAGAAAATTAACACAAGTCCATGAGAGCAAAAATATGACCTTGAACATATCCCACCTTGATTTAGAGATCATCTGAAAAACAGAATTGATAAGCTAGACATTAATGATAAGTTAGACCAGAAGAGTTGTAGAATGACATAAAGAACATTAAAAAGGAAGAAATCAAAAGGACATTAAGATGACAAAAAAGATGAACCAGAGCAAAATTAGTACCAGAAGAGATGTTCATACTTGATCTCCAGGATAGAGATGCTAAAGTAAATTGAAGAAACAGGAAGGTACAAAACTGAATAGAAAATTTCAAAGGGAAGCATAAGAAGATAAAGTCTAATATTAAAATGAAATGTGCAAAGACCTGGGAGTTAGAAAACCAAAAGGGAAGAACACACTCAAAATTTCTCAAGCTGAGGGCGCTGAAGGAAAAATTCAACACTCCACTTGAAATGTTGAAGGATTACACAAGGTCACTATGATTTGAATCAGAATCAAAATCCTGATTCGATGGTACTTAGCAACAACAACAGCATGGCCAAAATACTGAATGGTATAGAAAACATCAAAAGAATATGGAACGGGCACACAGAGTTACTGTATCTAAAATAAATTGTCAATATTCAACCATTTCAAGAGGTAGCATATGATCAAGTTTCAGTGATACATAAGGAAAAAGTCTAATGTGTGCTGAAAGCATTGGCAAAGAACAAAGCTCCAGGAATTTTTAGGATGCAAATTGAAATCTTCCAACACATTGCTGAGGCACTGTTGTTGTTATTGTTAAGTGCCATTAAGTTAGTTCTGACCCATAACGACCCTCTAGAGGGTTTCCAAGAAGTAACTGGTGAGCTTGAACCACCAACCTTGCAGTTCAAACTGATTTTGCAGTCTAGTGCATTAACCCACAGTGCCTCACAAAGACTCTGATGAGGCACTGGAGGCACTCGATTATCAAGACCAAGTAATTTGGAAGACAGCTACCTTGCCAACTAGTTGAAAGAGATCCATACTTGTGCCAACTCCAAAGAGAGGTTACCTAACAGCATGAAGAAATCATTGGACAATATCATTAATATGACATGCAAGTATAATTTTGATAAGATAATTCAAAACTAACTGCGAGAGTACATTGAGAGAGAGGTGGAGTTGATGGCAGATAGGTAGAGGTGCAGTAAAGTTCGCCATCAGTAATACCACAGAATACCAGGTGAAGCAGGTTCAGGGGAGAGCTTCAAAATTCTGAACTATATAGGTAAGAATTTTTTTTAAAGTTTGAAGGCTTATAGCCAGTAGAACTTATAATGGAAGTAAGAAATTGCATACTTTTGAATCTTCCAGGCTCAGTGACCTGGAGCCCATGACTTGGGTGAGACCAAATGGCAAGACCAGGCGGTGGAGCAGAATCACCACGGAATAATGCCATGGGAACCTCAGAGCAAAGGAGGACAATACACTTTGTCAGTTTTGCATTGTTCTGAATTTTTTTTTTTTTTTTTTGGTATCTGTTCATTGCCTCTTCCCCCCACAGTTGGTGCACCGCCATTCTGGTGACTAGAGGGGGTACCTGAGTGAATGGACTCCTCTCACTCCATCATTGGTGGGGTCTACTGCAAAACAAAAATCCTCACCACTGGACCAATAAACAACATTCTTATCAATGGAGAAAGGATTGAAGTTGTCA
>NW_006408796.1:855811-861381 GCF_000296735.1 Chrysochloris asiatica | reverse complement strand
TTGGCCCAGGATCGAACATTGTTTCGTTCTGCTGTGCATGGAGTCGCTATGAGTCGGTTCCGACTCGATGGCACCTGACAACAACAACAACAACTGCAATGCATGCACACAGATACTCTCAGCACAGATACTCAGAGCCAGCCGTGAACTGTTTTTTAGTAGGGAAAAGGCCAGAACAAGGTGTTTGGAGAGGGAAAGACAATTTAAAAACAAAACAGGCTAAAAACTAAATTAAATCCTGAGGTACAGCATAACAACCAACAGTGGCATCTTGAAATTTATCAGGCAGCCTTGAAGGCAAGAAGATGAAAGAGAATATTAAAGTTATACTCAGATTTTTTTTTTTTCCTTCTCTCTCTCCTCTCCCTTTTCTGCAATTATAGACTACAGTATTCAATCTAGTTTGTTGTTATTGTTGTAGGTTTTGGTGTTTTTTAAAATTTTTATGTTTTTGCTGTTGCTGTTTTGCTGTTTTATGTTTCCCCTTTTAACTTTGGGGGACTCTTTCTCTCCTTATATTACCCAAGAAGAAACCACAACTACTACCATATAGTCAAGCCAAAATCACACTCTATAAAACACTAAGATCCAGGCAAGACCCAATGCCAATTACCATACACCAGGGAGGCAGACAACACCTGTGAAATTTACTCTGAGTTAAGCAATAAGAAGAACGAAAAGGGAAACCCACATCCTGATCACATCTATCTAGAGGCAATCAGAAAGCATAAACAATACCAAAACACACACTCAATTAAGTATTAAGGCCACAGAGGAACACTAAACATGTCCAAGAAGCAAAAGCAGATAACCATATCAGCACATGTCCAGAAACAAGATAAGTGTCTGAGACAAATGACCTAGAGGTAGACCTGGACTATATTCTGGAAGAAGGGCAGGCCTGGGAAATGCCTGAGAAGGAATTCAGGAAAATGATTATGAAGTGTTTCAAAACACCTTACAATGTAGTTGAGAAAAATAAGGAAGAAGTCAGGAAAGTATTATAGGAACAATCAAATCAGATAGATACAGCATTGGAAACAATTCAAAATCTACAGAAAGAGGTCCAAACAATCAGAAATAGAATATCAGAAATAGACAATACGTTGGAAGGGCAAAGGAGTAGAATAGAAGAGATGGAAGGCAGACCAATGATCTGGAAGACAAATCTCTCAATACCACTAAGATAGAAGAGCAAACAGAAAAAAGGATAAAAAAAAAAAAATCTGAAGAATATCTAAGATTCATGTTGGGCAATATGAAGAAGATTAACTTGAGAATTATCAGCATTCCAGATCAGGAAGAATCACACAAGGCCTCAGAGGAAATAATTGAAGAACTGCTGGCAGAAAATTTCTATAAACATCATGAAAAGTGAAAAGATAAACATTCAAGAAACTCAATGTACCCCAGGAAGGATAGACTCCAAAAGAAAATCACTGAGACATATAATCAAGCTTTCCAAAATCAAAGATAAGGACACAAGCCTGAAAGCAGATGGGGAAAAGAGAAGCATTACAAAGGCAAGCAAGTCATATTAAGATTAGATCTCTCAGCAGAAACCATGCAGGCAAGAAGGAAATTGCTATTGTTATTGTTAAGTGTCATTGAGTCTGTTCCAAGACAGCGAAACTATACAGGGTTTCCGAGGCTGTAAATCTTTACGGGAACAGAAACCTCATCTTTCTCCCATTGAGTGGCTTGTAGTTTCCAACTGCTGACTTTAAGAATTGCAGCCTGATTTGTAACCACAATGCTACCAGAGCTCCTTAAGAAGGCAATGGGGAGACATATATAAAACTCTGAAAATAAAAAAAAAAGTGTCAACCAAGAATCCTTTATCCAAAAGAGCTTTTAATCAAATATGAAGGCATAATCAAAACATTACAGGATAAACAGAAACTAAGGGATTTTCCAAAGCCAACCCTGCACTACAAAACATCCTAAAGGGAATTCTGTGGAATGAGAACCAACAAGAACAGAGAACAACCAGAGACTGACATACATGGCAGCACTTCTCAGAACTAAATTGACAGAAGGAAAAGTTGACACCAGAACAAAACTATAAGAATGAACTCAGAGAAGCTGGGAGGTCAGTCTATGATCAAAACAATTACATAATCCTCGGGGAGAGCAAACAATATGGCGGATCAGGTGGAAGTGCTCTGAGGAGCTCTGCCGGCAACAACACAGAATACAGGACCAAACAGGCTCAGGGGATGGTCCCAGAACTCTGAACCACATATAAAGGAATATTTAGAAGGTTGGAAAGCTTATAGCTGGGGGAGTTTGTGGCAGAAGCAAGAAATCTACTGCTTTCTGGTTCAGGATGCTCAGCTGCTCCAGGAGCCGCCATCTTGTGTGGGGCCAAGCGGGGGAAGGATCGGAGCATCCACGGAAGCCTGACAGAGCTGAGGAGATAGATGTGTGGACATTCTTTTGGTATGTGTTCTTGGGTCCCTTGCTGTCTGTGCACCTAAGTTATGTCACAACAACCAACAGTAGCATCTTGAAATTTCTTAAGAAGAAGAGTGAAAAGGGAATCCCATTTCCTGATCACGTCTACATGGAGGCAATCAGAAACCATAAAAAATACCAAAATGCATACCCATCTAAGTATTAAGGCCACAGATAATCCCTGACTATGCCCCCAAAACAGAAGCAGATGACCATATCTGCACATGTCCAGAAACGAGATAAAGTGACTGAGGCAAATGAGATAGAAGTAGACCTATACTCCATACTGGAATTTGGGCAGGCTTTGGAAATGCCTGAGAAGGAATTCAGAAAAATGATTATAAAGTGTATCAAAACATTATACAATGCAGTTGAGAAAAATAAGGAAGAAGTCAGGAAAGTGCTATAGGAACAATCAAGTAAGATAGATACAGCATTGGATACAATTCAAACCTAAAGAAAGAGGTCCAAATGATTAATAATAGAATATCTGAAATGGACAATACACTGAAAGGGCAAAGGAGTAGAATTGAAGAGATAGAAGCCAGAACTAGTGAGCTAGAAGATAAATCTCTCAACACTACTAAGATAGAAGAGCAAATACAAAAAAGGATTAAAAAATCTGAAGAAGGCCTAAGATTCATGTTGGACAACCTCATAAAGAGGAATAACATAAGAATTATTGGCATTCCAGAACAGGAAGAATCACACAAGTCCACAGAGGAGATAGTTGAAGAGTTTCTGGAAGAAATTTTTCATAACATCCTGAAAAGTGAAAAGATAAGCATTCAAGAAGCTCAAGGAACCCCAGGATGGATAGACCTTAAAAGACAATCACCAAGACATATAATAATCAAGCTCTCCAAAATCAAAGATAAGTACAGGATCTTGAAAGCAGCTAGGGAAAAGAGAAATATAAGATACAAAGGCAAGCAAATCAGATTAAGGTCAGATTTCTCAGCAGAAATCATGCAGGCAAGAAGGCAATGGGGAGACATATATAAAACCCTGAAAGAAAAAACAAAAACAAAAAACTGCCATCCAAGAATCCTCTACCCAGCAAAGCTCTCAATCAAATATGATAGTGTAATCAAAACATTCCAGGACAAACAGTAGCTAAGGGATTTTGTCAAAGCCAACCCTGCTATGAAAAACATCCTAAAAGAAGTGGACTGAGAACCAACAAGAACAGACAACAACTACAGAATGACATATGTGGCAGCATCACCCTGAACTTAATTGACAAATGGAAGAGTAGTTCAAGAACAGAATAAAAGTATAAGAACAGAGGATCTGGAGGGTCAGTCTATGATCAAAACAATTACAATGTGAAAGAAGGTAAACACAGAGGAACAGAGACCCAGGTGGTGGGAAGGTCAGGTAGATTACTGGATAAAATACACTGCCTTAAATGGAGGCTAGAACTAATGGAATATAAGGTAACCACAATGGCGTTGGGTGGGGGGTTTAGTTTGAGTGTTGGGGAAGGAGGCAGAAGAACAAGGTAGATAGGAGAACACTGAGACAGGTTTGCATGGCCTAGTGGGACAGAGATAAATAGTGATGCATGCACAACCTTGGAACAACAGGGCTCTGGGATACAGGGATCTAGGTATAGCTTGAAGAGGGTAAATAATACTAAAATTCTTGACTGTCTTAAGAATATTGGTTTCCCTTGCCTACTATTGTAAAATAGACACACGAGTAGGATAGAAAGGAATGTTGGGAAACATGATCAGAGAAAACTTGTAAGCCCATCTTCAACCTATCAATGATTGGAATACCTAAAAGGGGTTCTACAACTTGGCCAGTGAAATAGGCCTCGTGCAAAGCCTTTACAGAGTATAGGACCTTAGGTGGAATCCTGAGTTCCATCCAGAACCTTATGAGGTGGGACATTCCCACTAGGAAGGACAAACAGACTGGAACAGCTACAGTGACAGAAGATACAGCCGCATGATGAACCTGACCTATACTCAGAGCAGTAGTTACTCTAAATACCAACAGAGAAGGAAAGAGTCTTCACATCAAGTAACAATCCAATCCCCTCTGTACACAGGGTAGATAGTGATGGGCAACTTAGACACTGGCTACCTAAAATGAGGGGGCAATAAAGGCACGAAGTGACTGACTTACAAGGTTTCAAGAGGGAGTTTAGTTTAAGAGTATGGAGGGAAAGAAAGAGCCCTACTGAATAACTGTCATCTTGTCTAGATGGGACTGGTGAAAAGAGATGGGGATGAGATTGGTAAGATTCAATAGTGAATCATTGTTATCATGACTAATCACAACTGTCAAAATTATAAAGGTAGAAGTTTTGTAACAAAAAAAAAGGATAGTGGTTAATCTTACAGTCCAGAAACAGAGGACCCTGGGACCATCAAGAGAGAAATGAACAAGCAGAATGCGGAACCTTATCCAGAGAAGCAGCAGTGCCAGAGATGGAGGCAGAGATGGGGGCATGGAGATGTGGAGTGGCTGAGGACTCTGGTTTCATGGACTACGAAGAGAGGGACTAAGAGCTGGTGGTCAGGAGCTGACTTGCAGAATGTGGCCTTTGGAGATGTAAATTATTATATATGCCTTAGTGGGTTTGTTTTTTTATTTTTAAAGCTAAAGTGGACAGAGAGGGACTTCCGGCACTTCCTTGACCAGGCAGCACAGGTACACGGGCTCTGGAGAAAGTGGGGGCTGGTATCGCACAGGCGAGGCCCCCCGTCTGGTAGACAGACAGCCTTGGAGCAAACATAAGACTTTAGGTTTCAACATTCTGAACTTGCTTTTTTAAAGATCAAACTGCTGAGGAATTACAGGCACTTTGAGCTGTCACTCACCTGCACTCAGCTCCCTCTCTGGCAACTGCCTCCGCCCTCTGCAGAGCTTGGAGTGCAGGGGAGGGAGGGGCTAGAGCAAATCCATTCAGAAAGTGGGCGCTTCCAGAGGAGGGAAGCGAGAAAGGCCGCGGGAGCTAACATAGTCCTTTCCAAGGGGGCCACCTTGCCATGTTGTTTTCAGGTGCCATCGAGTCGGAACCGACTCATAGTGACCCCATGCACAGCAGAATGAAACAATGTTCGATCCTGGGCCAACCTCACTACCGCTGCCACACTTGA
>NW_006408796.1:853237-854427 GCF_000296735.1 Chrysochloris asiatica | reverse complement strand
CTGAGTATCATTGGCTCTTGTTCATATGGTATCTCTTGAAATGGTTGAACATTAACCATTTCCTTTTGGTAAAATGACTCTGTGTATTCCTTCCATCTTTTCTTGATGCATTCTGCAATAAGCCATAGTAGGCTTTATTAGTGTGGATATCAGGCAATTCAGGGTACCCACGGTACAGAGAGACAGATGCATTTTTGATGTCATCAGACACAGAAGCCACCTGTCTGCAGCCACTATCCCCCCCTCCCCGCCCAATGCCTCAGCCTAGGCCAGCCCTTTGCCCAGTCTCAGAGGCTCAGAGGCTCAGGCCCACCCAAGGCCTAGGCCCACCCACTAAGCTCACCCACCAAGGCCCTGGCCAGCCCCCCAGCACAGGCCCGCCCAAACTGAGAAGCTTTTGGGTTGCTTTCTAACACCAGTAACAAAGGAGTCCCACTGTAGCTCTGTAGGATAATGCACCAGATTGCAAAGCCTTTTGTACTGCAAGGTCGGTGGTTCAAGCTCACCAGCTGCTCCTTGAAAACCCTATACTAGGTCGATGTGGGTCAGAGTCGACTCCACAGCACTTAACAAGGAGAGGAGAGCAGATGGGACTGAAAAAGAGTTAGGACATTAAAGACTTACTTATATTAAGCTACAGATTTTTTATTTTTTAATTTTTTCCCTCTCTTTCTTTTGCCCCTGTCTTTTTGTGTGTGTGATTAGAGACTGACATATTAAATCTTGATTTTGCTGATGTTGCATTTTTATTTATTTATTTATTTATTTTTTCCTTTTTTTGTCAGTTTTTTTGTTGTTCTTCTTTTGTTTTGTTTTATTTTTTCTTCTCTTTTTCCTCTTTCTCTCATTATCGTTTTTGTTTTTGATTTTGATTCTGGTT
Organism: Chrysochloris asiatica; assembly: GCF_000296735.1. NCBI lineage: Eukaryota > Metazoa > Chordata > Mammalia > Afrosoricida > Chrysochloridae > Chrysochloris > Chrysochloris asiatica. Next base: position 853,547 of record NW_006408796.1, on the reverse strand, counting down.
TTGTTTTCTACCCGACTGGTGTTGTTTGGCTGTTACATAGCCTCCCTTCTGCTTTTGGAGGACTCTTCATCTCCCTACATTACACAGAAAGAGTCAGCAACTGCTGCCAAATAGCCAAGTGGAAATAACAATCTATAAAACACCAAAACCCAGGCAAGACCCAATACCAGCTGCCATATACCAGGGAAAGAGGCAACACCTCTGAAAGTTACTCTGAGTTAAGCAATATGAAGACTGAAAAGGGAAGACCACATCCTGATCACATCTTCCTGGAAGCAATCAGAAAACATAAAAATTTACCAAAATACAT
>NW_006408796.1:848416-852872 GCF_000296735.1 Chrysochloris asiatica | reverse complement strand
CAATCAAACAAGATAGATACAGCATTGGTAACAATCCAAAACTTACAGAAAGGGGACCAAATGATCAATAACAAAATAAAAGAAATAGAAACTACCCTGAAAGGGCAGAGGAGTAGAATAGATGAAATGGATGGAAGAATCAGTAAGCTGTAAGACAAGTCTCTCAATACCACTAAGATAGAAAAACAAACACATAAAAGGATAAAGTTGACAGAGAGAAATACTGTTAACTGATGGTTCATGGAGGAGAGTATAATCATTGTAATGAAACAAGGTATATGATTTGTTGAATGTAAAAATGAGAATTTGCCCTGTAAACTTTCACTCAATCCACAATAAATCCTTAAAAAAAACAAAAACAAAAACAAAACAACAAAAAACCAAATACAATGTAAAAGGTCTAGATGGCAAGAAGGTCAGGTAGATTACAGGATAAAATGTTGTTGTTGTTGTTAGGTGCCATCGAGTCTGTACCGACCCATAGCAACCACATGCACAGCAGAATGAAACACTGTCCAATCCTGGGCCAACCTCACTACTGTTGCCATGCTTGAGGCCATCGATGCTGTCACTTGGCCAATCCATCTAATTGAGGTCTTCCTCTTTTTCTCTGACTTTCTACCTTACCAAACATTATGTCCTTCTCCAGTGACTGGTCCCTCCTGACAATATGTCCAAATTATGAGAGATGAAGTTTGGCCATCTTGGCCTCTAAGGAACACTCTGGCTGCACTTCTTCCAAAATGGATCTATTGGTTCTTTTGGCAGCCCATGGCATTTTCAATATTCTCCTCCAACACCATAACTCAAAATCATCATTCTTCTACAGTCTTCCTTGTTCACTGTCCAGCTTTCACATGCATATGAGATAAATAAAAATAGCATGACTTGGTTCAGGCACACTTTAGTCCTCAAGCTGACATCTTTGCTCTTCAACACTTTAAAAAGGTTTTGTGCAGCAGATTTGCCTAATGCAGTACGTCGTTTGATTTCTTGATTGCTCCTTCCATGAGTGTTGCTATTTGATCCAAGAAGAATGAAGTCCTTGACAACTTCAATTGTTTCTCCTTTGATAAGAATCCTCATATATAAAACCCATGGTTTATTGGTCCAGTGTTGAAGATTTTTGTTTTCTTTACATTGAGAAGGAATCCATACCGAAGGCTGTGCCCTTTGATCTTCATCAGTAAATATTTTAAGTCCTCTTCAGTTTCAACAAACAAGGCCATTTCATCTGCATATCGCAGGTTGTTAGTGAGCCTTTCTCCAAACCTGATGCCACTTTTTTCTTCATAGAACCCAGTTTCTTGGATTATTTGCTCAGGATACTGGTTGAATAAGTATGGTGAATGAATACAACCTTGTCACACATCTTTTTAAATTTTAAACCATTCAACTTTCCCACGTTCTCTTCTAACAACTACTTCTTTGTCCAGGTACATATTCCTCATGAGCACAATTAAGTCTTCCGTAATACTCATACTTCACAATGTTGTCCATAGCTTGTCATGATCCACACAAATTTGCATATGAATAATTGATGGTCTGTTCCACAGTATACCCCTGGCCTTGTTTTCACTGATGAGATGGATCTTTTCTATCTTCTCTTGCCTCAGAAGTAGTCAATTTGATTTCTATGTATTCAATCTGGTGAGGTCCATGTGTATAGTTGTCTCTTATGCTATCTAAAGAAGGTATTTGAAATGACCAAATCATTGGTTTTGCATAATTCTATCATGCATTCTCTAACATAATTTCTACCAACAAGGCCATATTTTCCAACTACTGATCATTCCTTTTTACTCCCATCCTTTGCATTCCAATCACCAGTAATGATCAATACATCTTGATTGCATGTTTGATCAATTTCTAATTGAAGAAGTTGGTAGAATTCTTCTATTTCATTCTCACTGGATTTAATGATTGGAGTGTAAATTTGAATAATAGTGGTATTAAATAGGCTTCCCTGTAGGTGCATGGATATTATCCTATCACAGACAATGTTGTATCTCATGACTGATCTGGATATGATCTTTTTTAAATGAATGCAACACCATTCCTCTTCAATTTGTCATTCCTAGCACAGTAAACCATTTGGTCATCAGATTCAATATGGTCAATACCAGTCCATTTCAGCTCACTAATGCTTAAGATATCTATGTTTCTGTGTTCCATTTCATTTTGACAGCTTCCAGTATTCCTAGATTCATACTTTGTACATTCCATGTTCTGAATTTCAATGGATGTTACAGGTGTTTATCTTCATTTTGAGTTTTGACCCATCAGCAAATCAAGTTACTGCGGGCTTTTCTCCATGGGCTTTACTCCATTCACGTCATCCTGGTCACTTCTACTTTGTGGAGGCACTCTCTTCTCTAGTTGCATTTTGAGTGCCTTATAACCTAAGGGTTCATTTTCTGGCAGTATATTGGACAGTGTTTCTCTGTGTAAGTATTCACTCTCTAAGGTTTTCACTGACTAAGTATTCAGAAGTAGTCTGGCACACTTTCTTTCTAGTCTGTCTTCTTATGGAAGCTCATCTGAAACCTGTCCACCATGGTGACCCTGTTAGCATTGAAAATACTGGTCACAACGTTTTCATAATCACAGCAACTCATAAGCCACCATATTATGACATACTGACAGAAGAATTCCTTCCAAGGCAGATATTGGAAACAAATTCAAATGCTCCAAAAAGGGGTGGTGGAAAATAAGGAATAAGTTATGAAAGTCCTACAGCAGCAATCAAACAAGATAGATATGGCATTGGAAACAATCCAAAACCTGTAAAAAGAAGTTTCTGATGATTAATATTAAAAAATCAGAAATGGACAATACATTGAAAGGAGAAAGGAGCAGATTCATAGAGATGGAAGCCAGAACCAGTGAGCTAGAAGACAAATATCTCAATACTGCTAAGATATGAGATCAAGCAGAATAAAGGATTAAAAAATCTGAAGAGAATTTAAGATTCATGCTTTATAACCTGAAGAGGAATAACGTAAGAATCATTGACATTCTGGAAAAGGAAGAATCACAAAAGTCCACAGAAGAGACAGTAGAAGAGCTTCTGGAAGAAAAATTTCCTAACATCTTGAATGATGAGAAGATAAATATTCGAGAAGCTGAAAGAACACTAAGAAGGATAGACCCCAATAAAAAATCACTGAGACATGTCATAATCAAGCTCTCCAAAAGCATAGACAAGGAGAGAATCCTAAAAGCAGGTAAAAAGGAAGTGTCACCTACAAAGGAAAACAAATCAGATTAAGCACTGACTTCTCAGCAAAAAACATACAGGCAAGAAGGCAACGGGGAGACATATATAAAACGCTAAAAAAAAAGAAAAAAAAAGAAAAGAAAAAACTGCGAATCAAGAATTGTCTATCCAGAAAACTGTCAATGAAATATTATCGTGCAATCAAAACATTCCAGGATAAACAGAAGCTAAGAGATTTTATTAAAGCCAATCCAATACTTCAAAACATCCTAAAGGGAGTTCTTTAGAATGAAAACCAGCAAGAACAGACAACAACCAGAGATTGACAGATGTAGCAGCACCACCTGGAACTTGGTGTATGGATAGCAGAATTCAGAATGGAACAAAATTACAGCAATGAATTCAGAGGACCTGTGAGACCAACTAAAGATCAAAACATTAACAATATTAAAGAAAGGAAAAGTATAGGAACAGAGGTCCAGCTAGTAAGAATGTCGAGTAGATGGCAGGATTCAATAGAGTGTCTTAAATGCAGGGAACATTTAAGAGACTATAGGGTAACCCCTCTCCCCCCCAAAAAAAAAATTAATACTTCACAACCTACCATGAAAATGAAGATCTAGTAGAGCAAGAAAACATTAAAACTAAGAAGAAACCGACGAGAAGTAGCACAAAAAACATGAACGCAACACAAGAAGGCATGCAGAACAAAGGAACAAACAGCACCACAAAAAATTTAACAATTAACCCAATTTAAAAAATGGGCACAGGACATGAATAGATCACCAAGGAGGATATTTGAGCAGCCAACAAACATATGAAGAAATGTTCATGATTATTAGCCATTAGAGAAGTGCAGATCAAAACAACAATGAGATATCATCTCACACCAGCAATAATAGCAAAGATGAAAAAAGTAGAGGACAATAAGTGTTGGCAAGGATGTGGAGAGACTGGGACCTTCCTACATTGCTTGTGGGATTGCAAAATGGTCCAACCACTCTGGAAAACAATATAGCACTTCCTCAGAAGGTTGGAAATAGAGATACCTTATGATCCAGCAATTCCTCAACTTGGTATTTAGCCACAAGAAATATGAGCCATAACATGAGTAGATATATGCACATCAATGTTCATAGCAGCACTATTTACAATAACAAAAAGATGGAGACAACCTAAGTGCCTATCTATGGAAGAATGGATAAACAAGCTTTGGTACATACACACAATGGAATA
>NW_006408796.1:840221-848250 GCF_000296735.1 Chrysochloris asiatica | reverse complement strand
TTATTATTATTATGTTGTTGTTGTTGTTGTGTTTTTTGTTGTTGTTGGTTACTGGGGTGTATGGGGTTGGGTGAGGTGGAGGGAAGGGAAGGTGGAGCACAGGGTAGGGAATAGGCACAGAATAATGGAACACAGGGTGTGGAATAGACAGGATAATTTGGTGCTTCGGGGTGTGTGTGTGTGATACATTAGAAGGGGAAGGGGAAGCAAAAAATAAGGTGGATGGGAGAATAGCTAGGCAGGTTTACATGGGCTAAATATGACAGAGGTAAATAATGATCTAAGCACAAATGTGGAACAACAGGGCTTGTGGATACAAAGATTGAGGCATGGTTTGAATGGGTAAAAGTGGAAAAATTATGTTAAGATGCTTGGCTATTTGTTGAATCTTACTTTCCCTTGACTATTATTGTAAAATAGACACTTGAAGGGGAGAGAGAGGAAAAACCAGAAACATCACCAGAGAAAGCTTGTAAGTCTGTCTTCAGCCTATAATGATTGGGATAACTAAAATAGGGCTAGAATTTGCCCAGTGAAGGAGGCTTTCTGCAGAACCTTTGCATTGCACAAGACCACAGGTGGAATCCTGATCCTCATCCAGAATCTTCTGAGGTGGGACTTTCCCACATGAAAGGACATGCAGACCAGTCTGGAGCAGCTAGAAGAGTAGAAGATACTTCTTGGAAAAAAAAAAAAAAAATCATTAACAGCAGTCCAATTGACTACTATAAGAACAAGCAAGTTGTTCCCCAGGTAGTCATCATGGCAAGTGGTCAGATCCCCTCAAGGCAAACCCCCTTCCAAGACTGAAACTCACAGGGAATACACTAGCAGGCATATGGTCCTGCTGCTGACCATGTTGGTCAGTGATAAAGGGAAGAGGGGGAAAAGCAGCAACGAAGTTGTGAACTAAGTCTGACCACATTCAATAGACTCCTGTTAACCTGCATTGAGATCTGGTTAACCAGCAGTATGATGAGATCTGGGGACTCCTGGGCCCAGGGGCGATGCACAAGAACGCCCACGCTTGCAGATAGTACCCATTTGACCTGGCATCAATGGCTGGATGATCAGAACATGACTAAAGGAAGAAAGAAGAGCAAAAAAAAAAAGGAGTAACCTACTATAAGTGGATGATCTTGACCTGTGCTTGTGGATGTAGTATGACAAAGGAGCAGACAAATCTCTACGGTGAGGATCAGTCCCATCCCCTTGGTATACAGGGAAAGGAACCTTAGACATTGGCTACCCAAAATGGGGGAACTACAAAGGCAAGAAATGACTAGCTTACAAGCTTTCAATAAGAACTTAGCTCCAGAGGACACAAGGAAAGGTAGAGCATCCACTGAATTGTTTACAACCTGTCTGGATGGGGTTAATAAAAGGTGAAGGGGAAAGAACTCCTGTGGTTCAATAAGGAATGATTGCTATCAGTTCTGACAGTGAGTGTTGGAAAGGTAATTAAGAGAGAACAGCAAAGTGCGAGACTGTGTCTGGAGAGGCAGTGACACTAGGGATGGAGGCAGAGGCATGAAGTAGACAGAATGAGCGGCTGGGGACTCTAGACTCAGGGAGGAAAAGGGGTTGCATGCTGGTGGCCAGGGGGCAGGAGTGTGGTGTGTAACCTTTGGGTGTTTAATCATGCATGCAGGGGATTGTGATCATTGCAATGAAACAAAGTACAAAGGATGAATGTAAAGTTAATGCTCACACATGTAAACTAACATATAAATCACAACAAAAACTTAAAATAAAATAAAAAAAAAGAGTAAAAGGGAAAAAATCTTTTGCAATGACACATCAGATAAGGAACTCATTTCTAAAATATATTGCAAACTATAACACCTCTACAAGAAAAAGACAAATAATCCAATTAAAAACTGGGCACAGGACATGAACAGACACTTCACCAAGGAGGAGATCCAGGTAGCCAACAAACATACGAAGAAATATTCACGATCACTAGCCATCAGAGAGATGCAAATGAAAAAAAATGAAATATTATCTCACACTATCAATAACAGCAAAGATAAAAAAAAGCAGAGAACAATAAATTCTGGGGAGGATTTGAAGGGACTAGGACATTCCTGCATTGTTGGTGGGATTGCAAAATGGTCCAACCTCTGTGGAAAGCAATATAGTGCTTCCTCAGAAGGTTGGAAATGGAAATATCTTGTGATCCAGCAATTCCTCTACTTGGTATTTACCCACAAGAAATAGGAGTCCAAACATGAGTAGATATATGCACACAAATGTTTATAGCAGCACTGTTTACAATAGCAAAAAGATGGAGACATTCTAAGTACTCATCAATGGAAGAATGGATAAACAAACTGTGGTACATACACACAATGGAATATTATGCTACCTTGAAGAACAACAAGGAAGCTGTAAGCTATCACATAACATTGATGAACCTTGAGGGTATTATGCTGAGTGAAATTAGTCAGTCACAAAAGGAGACATATTGCATAGGATCACTACTGTAAAAGACTAAAAAAAAAAATAACCCATACTAACGGGTGTGGCAGGATTCTTTGCTGGTTACTGGGTTGTGGGTGGTGGGATGGGAGGAGGGGGGAGGGGAGCACAGGGTAAGAAATAGACACAGGATAGTCTGGGTGCTGTTGAAGGGGAAATACACAAGAAGTGGAAGAGGAATGGAAGAATAAAGTAGATGGGAAAACAATTAGGCAGGTTTGCATGGACTAAGTGGGACAGAGGTAAATAATGATGTATGTACAGCCTTGGAACAATCCCTGGTATACAGGGATTGAGACATGGATGAAATCGATAAAAGGGGGGAAATAATGTTAAGATGCTTGGCTGTCTTTTGAATCTTGGTTTCCCTGGCATACCATTAAAAAATAGACACTTGAAGGGGAGAGAAAGGAATAGCCAGAAATATCACCATAGAAAGCTTGTACGTCTGTCTTCTATCTATAACTTACTGGAATACCTACAATAAGGTTATAACATGCCCAATGAAGGAGACTTCCTGTGGAGCCTCTACATTACATAAGACCATAGGTAAATCCTGAACCACATCTAGAATCTTCTGAGGTGGAAAATTTCCTCTTGAAAGCACAAGCAGACCAGCCTGGAGCAGCTAGAAGAACAGAAGATACTTCTTGAAAGAAAGATAACAGGAAAAATACAAAACAATAATGGCAGTCTGACTGACTACTACAAAAACAAGCAAGTTGCTCACCCAGGAGACATTAATACAAGCGGTCAGGTCCCCTCAGGAAAACCCCCCTTTCAAGATTGAGACTCAATGGGAATACACGAGCAGACATGTGCTCTGACTGGAGACCATGTTGGTCACTGATAAGAGGAAGTGAGGGAAAAACATCAATGAAGCTGCAAGCTAAGTCCAACCACATTCAATATACTGCTGTAAGCCTGGATGGAGACCTGGTTGGCCTGCAGTTAGGCAAGACCTGGGGACTCCTGGGCCAATTCAGTGACATAGCCACAGAGGACTAGAGTGGAGAATGAAGCATCCAGCTGATAAGAAGAGAGAGCAAATGCCCAAGAACACCCATACTTGCAGATACCCCTTGACCTTGCTTCAATGGCTGGATGATTAGAGCTCAAATAGAAGAAGAAAGAAGAGGAAAAAAGAGTAATCTGATACAATTTGATGAATTTGGCCTACACCTATAGATACAGTAACTAAAAAGAGGAAACACATTTTTATAGTAAGGATCATTCCCACCCCCTCAATACACAGTGCAGACAGGGATGGGCAACTTGGACATTGGCTACCCAAAATGGTGGTGGTGGTGGTGAGGGATACAAAGGTAAGAAGTTACTGGCTTACAAGCTTTCAGGAGGGAGCCTAGATCCAGTATGTGTGAAAGAAGGTAGAACTTCCACTTAATTGTATCTAATCTGTCTGGGCAGGGCTGATTGAAGGGAGATGGTGACAGGACTCTTGTGGTACAATGGTGAATAATTGCTATTAAGACTGACTGTGAGGGTTGGAAATATAAAGGTATACATTTTATAGCAAAAGGAGGAGAGTGGTTGACTTTGCAGTCCAAGAGCAGAGGTCCATGGGACCATTAAGGGAGAAGAGAGAAGTATGGGACCCTACCCAGAGAAACAGTTATGCCAGAGATGGAGGCAGAGATGATGACGTGGAGAGATGGAGCCGCTGGGGTCTTTAGGCCCAGAGAGGGAGAGGGGCTGTGTGCTGAAGACCAGGGGGCAGACATGTGGGGTATATATTACCTTTGGTTGGTTGATGATGCATGCAGGGGATTGTAACCACGGCATTGTAATGATATACAATAGGAGGAATGTAAAGCTGATGTTTCCCATGTAAACTATCACATAATTCATAATAAAACATTAAAAAAAAGAGTACATTCAGAGAGAACTGCCAGAAGTGCAAATAATATTCCGACAAGGACATGGAATGGGGTGTATCATTGCTGTTGATAGATAGATCTTGGCTGATAGCATACAATACCAGAAAGATATTTACCAGTGCTTTATTGACTACACAAAATCTTGTGATTGTGTGCATCAAGACAAGCTATGGACAATATTATGGAGAATGAGTATTTCAGAACACTTAGTTTTGCTCATGAGGAATCTGTACAGAGAGACAAAGAGGCAGTTGTTTGAATAGAACAAGAGAATACTGAATTGTTTAAAATTAAAAAAAGGTGTATGCCAGGGTTGTATTCTTTCACCATGCTTATTCAATCTGTATGTTGAGCAAATAATTTGACAAGCTAGATTATAAGAAGAAAAACATGTTTTAGGATTGGAAGAAGACTCATTAACAAGCTATGATATGCAGATGGTACCACTTTTCTTTTTGAAATGAAAGAGGACTTAAAATACTTATTGATGAAGATCACGACCACAGAAATCCTTATGGATGACACATCAACCTAAAGGAAACAAAAATCCTCACTACTGGATGAATAAATAGCATCCATAGAAATGGAGAAGAAAATTAATTTTGTCAAAGACTTTGTTTTGCTTGTATGAATCATCAGCATTCATGCAAGCCTCAGTCAAGAAACCAAAGGATGTATTGCAGTAGGCAAATCTGCTGCATAAGACCTCTTCAAAGTGTTTAAGAGCAAAGATGTCAGTTTGAGGACTATGGTCTGCCTTACCCAAGCCATGGTATTTTCAACAACCTCATATGCGTGTGGAAGTTGGAGAAAAAATAAAGAAGACTCTAGAAAAATTGACACATTTGAGCTTTGGTGTTGTAAGAGAATATTAAAAATACCATGGATTGCCAAAAAATAAACAAAGCTGTGTCGTAGGAAGCAGAGCTGGAATGCTCCTTAGAATCCAGGATGGTCAAACTTTGCCTCTTACACTTAGGGCATATTATCAGGAGGGACCTGACCCTTGAGAAGGACATCATCCTACATAATGTAGAGGATCAGTGAAAAAGAAGACCTCTAATGAGATGTATTTGTACTATGGCAGCAGCATTGGGATAAAGCGTACCAACAATGATAAGGTTGGTGAAGGACTGGGCAATGTTTCCTACTGCTGGGCATTAGGTTGCTTTGAGTCAGCACCGACTAAAAGGCACCTAACAACAGCAACAATTACTTCTTCTATCTCTTTATAATCCTTATCTAAAATAATTCAATGGTCGTGCTGGTCGTGTACCATGGAGTCTGTTCTGAGTCATGGTGAGTCTATATAGGGTTTCTTAAGGTGTAAATCTTTATTGGAGCAGAAAACCTCATCTTTCCGCTGCAGAGTGGGTGGTAGATTTGAACTTATTTCTTTGCATTTAGTAGCTCAACACATAACCTACTAAGTTACCAGGGCTCTATAGATGGATGATAGGTGCATGATAGATGAGTGATAGATGGGTGATACATGTATTCATGTATGTATCCATAAATGTACGAAAGAGGGATAAAAGCTGCATGGTAGATGGATGATACATGGATAAATGGATGATAGACAAATGCCTTCTAGTTCACTCTGACTCATGATGATCTCATGTACAAGAGAAAGCAAATTTGGCCAGTCTTGTGTAATCATTATAATCACAAGTATGTTCTACACAATAACTGTGACTATTGTGTCAATTCATCTATCCTTCTTGGTCCTCTGCTTAGACATGCATGGAGGTCATCCTTCATTAACTGATGTCTTAAGATGATGTAGCTAAAACAAATGAGTTACAAAATGCTCTATTCTGATCTGTAAATTATTTTATCTGTAATATTTTATTTTGTTTTATGTGAAAGTTTCTTAGCAAATAAAGCCCCTTTCAATAATTTTATATAAATTGTTCTCTGATATTGGTTGCATGTTCTTAATGTCTACATTCTCATTATTTCCATTCTGTTTGTTTTGTTTCCATTAATCTAGTTCCTTGTTTCTCCTTAATGTCTTTGTTTCACAGAAAAAATGGCTATTTGGTCTCATTTATTTGATTATTTAATGGACCACAGTATTCATGGATGATGTTATTTATTTTATAAACCAATCTATTTTTAGACAAAATGTGACTAGCTGGAGTAGCTTCAATTCTAAGTTCAAAGTGTATTTTAGGAAGATAGTCTGAGGGGTTTGTCTAATCTTTATCAGTATGTTGAGAAAATAATTTGAGTAAATCTGGCCTTTTTTTTTCAGGACTTTGAAATTTGTTCTACCTGTTTCTCCCTTTCTATCTGAGCCATCTATTGTGTCCTTGGTTGATGATATGTAAAGTCTTCGACAGCTCATTTTTGGAAATATATTAACAGGCCTTTCTTTCTCATCTATCTTAGTCTGGAAGCTCTGCAACCTGGGTGAACTTTCTGATATTTGAAATACCAGAAGTATAACTTTCAATATGCAAGTCATCAAAGTACAGCGAACTGTCAGATGGGTGATTGATATGGGCATGTGTATTTATATGTGTTTGAGAGTACAGTGGCTGCATATGATAAGCACTGGACTATGAGCCACAAGGTCCAAAGTTCAAGCCCATGAGCCACTCTGCAGGAGAAAGATGAGGTTTTCCACTCCCATGAAGATTTAAAGCTTCATAAATCCTGTACAGGGTCACTATGAGTTGGAACCGACTCAACAGCATCTAATAACAACATATTTGTAAGTGCATATATATTATGATATCAAATTTCATCAGTATGATGCTTTTTCTAGTTGAAAAAATACTCATAAGACAAAATAGTACATAAGAGAACATTTTTTGTGTTGAAGTTTTGAGATCTACTTATTTATCTTTCAATAAATAAAGATACTGGGTTTTGTTTGTTTGTTTGTATAGTGCTGTTGAGTTGGATCCTGTACAAGGAGTTTGAACCACAGATCTTATGACTAGCAGTCCAGTGCTTATCCTACATTGATTGCCACATAAGGATGCCTAAATATATCTATAGTAGAATTAAAAGAAAAATGTAAAAACTTCTTAATTGTATAATTTTTCATTAGTTTTTTAAAAACCATACTGTGATGCTGGTAAAAAAATTACTTAAAATATAAACTTACATAATATATATACTACTTTGTTAAAATTGTAGTCTAAAACTTATTTCACTTTAATGTTTATATATATATGTATCAATTTATATAAGAAGCAGTTCAAACAGAGCATGGGAACATTGAATGTTTTAAAATTGGGAAAGGTTTGCGACAAGGTTGTGTTCTTTCACCATACTTAATCAATCTGTATGCTGAGCAAATAATACAAGAAGCTGGGTTCTATGAAGAAAAACATGGCATCAGGATTGGAGGAAGACTCATTAACAACCTGCCATATGCAGATAATACAACCTTGCTTGCTGAAAGTGAAGAGGACTTAAGACATTTACTTATGAAGATCAAAGAGCACAGCCTTCAGTATGGATTGCATCTCAATGTCAAGAAAACAAAAATTCTCACCACTGGACCAATAAACAACATTCTTATCAACAGAGGACTTCATTCTTGGATCAAGTATCAACACTCGCGGAAAGAGCAGTCAAGAGATCAGATGACGTATTGCATTGGGCAAATATGCTGCACAGGAACTTTTTAAAGT
>NW_006408796.1:788721-839658 GCF_000296735.1 Chrysochloris asiatica | reverse complement strand
ATGCACATATTTTATTTAAAATATTCACAGAATTACGATTACTGCATCTTATCACAAGACCTTCTTAATCATCCTATTTTACATGTGATGTGAATTTCTAAAGAATTTGAGGTACTTTACATCCTCAAAGAGTTTTAAAAATCTTAGAAAACTTCTTGATTTCTGAAATAACATGGCAGGTGAAGAACAGAGAAAGGAAAAATGAGAGGGGCTCAATTATAGATCATTTATCCATGAAGAGAAATAAAACAAAAAACTAAAGCTACCCTCAAACTGTAAATGTCGGCAAGCTGCTCACTTCAGTGCAGTTGTTCATTATTATCAGCTATCTCTTTCCTTTTTCTGGCCTCCTGCCTCCTCAAAACTGACACCTTTCTGAGGTTGCTAGCCGTCATGGTAGCCAGGATTGTTAGTAGCATCCTGGTGTTGAAGTGCTTTCACTGGGACTGGAATGAAGCCCTCATATAGACAGATGAGGAGAAAGGAGAGAGCAGTCAGCTGGCCTGAGTGCTTGAACAAACCCTGACAATCAATACAGCAACAGATGCCTCTGCCAGCTTGCCCTGACATGCTATTCCCAGCTGTGGACTGATTATATTGACCTTACAGTGAAATTATCCTTTTTGCATTCTCCAGTGTCTTCTATTTTACTGCTGGCCTAAGGCAAGATCTCATAAATTGAAAAGGAGCAGATGGGTCATTTCACAAAGGGTATCTTTTGATTTACACATTGAAAAAAAAAAAAAAGACAGATTTATCTTAATGAGCTTTATGACCTCTACTCTTATTACCTAATATTTTATTTTAGCTTTTGTGGACATTATAAAGAAGTACAAGGTAAACATTAAAAAGGTAAGGAAATGGAAAAATAAGAAGGAAAAGTATTTTTGTAAAGGTCTATGTATAAAGGTAAAGAAGCCAATATAGAGATGAAGATTCCCTTTCCTCTGCAGTCACTGGCATGAACTTAAATTTAACCTCAAATTTAAACTTCACTGTCAAAATAAATTAAATTAAAGCAGAGATTGTTAATTTTTTTCTAGTGCAGCCAGATATATTTATATTACAACTATATATAGTATGAAGTTTTCATATCCTTCTCTGGGGCATGTTCTTAGGTGTCCAGCTTAAATAATATTAGTATTATTATTAGCACTGTATTCACCATTATTTTATGAGACACTTTTTCCTGTCTCACTCACTGGAATGTCAGCTTTATGAGCCAGAGAAACACATCTCCTCTTCACTGTTCTATCTGCAGTGCTAGTGGAGTATTCAACATCCAGTAAATACCAGTTTTCCCCACTACCTGAAAGTGAACTGTTTATTTATATGGGGGAGGGGGATGAACCTTCTCAGTCCCCAGATATAATGTACCAACTCATACCATGTAACATTTGAAGACTAAAACCACACCAGCATGCTGTGTTCATGGGCACAGTTGAAAGCTATGGTGGCTGGCTGCTGAGATGCCTAGTGCAGTTCCTGGGGGAGGAGCTTGGCAACTCCACTCTGCTGCTCAGGGTTCACACTGCCTCTTAGCTGCTTGCTGCAACACAAACACTGAATGCTAGTTTCTTAAAAGTGTCAATCTTCTTTGGATTTCTTTCAGTTAGCAAAATCAGGTGCTTAATGTAGATCTTTTGAAAAACCACACTGGTGTAGGATGAATTTTGAAAGACCAGGGAATATCTGTACATACTAAATACATGATAAAAAGTCTCTTCTATTGAGAGAACCCTTCTTCACAGGATACATTTCATGAAGTACCATGCTCAAAGCTTAACACAATTGTACAAGCATTGTTTGATAAGCATATATGAGTATATTTGAGAATCCTCTTTTTAAAGACCAGTGGGTTTCAATTTCTTTCTTAATTTGTGATAGTTATTTTTAAAATAAGTTTATATGAGGACTCTAAAGGTAATCAGCAAACACAGAAAAATATTCTTTTCAAAGTAACAGTTGGAAGGCTCTTCTGGCTTTCCCAGCCCCCACATACCACTCCTTGAGTTCTGTTGAGTAATAGTGTCCCTGTGTGGAGTTTATTCATTGAACCACAGGGTCAGTTTGAACCACAAGATCAGGGACTCAAATTCACCAGTCACTCTCCAGAAACTCTATCCAGGGTTGCTATGGGTCAGAACTGACTTGATGGCACTTAACAACAATGAAGGGTTTCTGAGGCTGTAAATCTTCATGGAAGCATAAAACCTCATCTTTCTAACATGGATCAGCTGGTAGGTTCACTATGTTCCCCCTGAAGTATCTTCAGCAAAATAAAGGTGTCTAAAAAGTTCTGGTATGGCACTATAGGACCTTTCAGGACGTTTATGAACTAACAAATCACAACTCAAGATAAGGAGAAAAAGCTGTGATATTCATTAGCAGTCAGAATATGAAATGTATGAAGTATGAATCAATGACAATCGAATGTTGTCAAAAATGAAATGTAACACATAAATTTCATTATCCAAGGCATTAGTAAGCTGAAATTGACTGGTATTAGCCATTTTGAATCTGATTGTCTCATGGTTTATTATGCCTGGAATGACAAACTGAAGAGGAGTACTGTATTCATCATCAAAAAAGAAAATTTTGACATCTATCTTGAAGTATAAGGCACTCTGGTAGCATAGTGGTGATGAGTCAGGCTGTTAACCTCATGGTCAGCAGTTTGAAACTACCAGAGGTTCTGTGGGAGAAAGATGAGGCTTTCTGCTCTTATAAAGATTTATAGCCTCAGAAATCCTACACAGGGTCTCACACTACTATATTGAAGTATAATGCTTTTTGTGATAGGATAATATCTATACACCTACAAGGAAGAGCAATTAATATCAAGATTATTCAAATTTATACACCAACCACTAAAGTCAGTAATGATGAAATTGAAGAATTCTACACACTGCTTCAGTCTGAAATTGATCAAATATGCAATCAAGATGTATTGACAATTACTTATGATTGGAATACAAAGGTTGGAAACAAACAGGAAGGATCAGAAGTTCTAAAATATTGCCTTGGTGATAGACATTATGCTGGAAATCACTTAGAGAATTTTGCATATACCATTTTTAAGCAACATGAAATATTGGAATATTGAAGAATTTCATTGGAAAACTATTGGATGATGCAGAAAGCATCAAAATAAAATAGAAGGAATTCACAGAAACACTGTACCAAAAAAGAAATGGTCAGTGTTCAATCATTTCACAAGGTAGCATATGATCAAAAGCCAATGGTACTGAAGGAAGAAATCCAGGTGCTCTGAAGGCTCTAGGAATTGATGGAACACAATTTGAAAATTTTTAACAAACTGATGTAAAAATTTTAAACATGTTTTTTAAAACAAACTCATTCAATTATGTCAAGAAATTTGGACTATAGCTATCTAGTCAACTGATTGGAAGAGTTCCATATTTGTGTCCATTCCAAAGAGAAGTAACACAACGAAATGCAGTAGTCATCAGACACAATTAATATCACATGAAAGTAAAATATCCCTAAAGATCATTTTAAAAAATGGCTACAATAGTGCATTGACAAGGAACTGCTAGAGGTTAAAGCCTGATTCAGACACGGACATGGGACGAGGGATATGATTACTGATGTTAGATGGATCTTGGATGAAAGCAGAGAGTACTAGAAAGATGTCTACCTGTATTTTTTTTACTATGCAGAGGCTTTAGACTGTGTGGATTATGACAAGATATGGCTAACAATATGGAAAATGAGTATCTGAAACCATATGAAGGAGAAACCTGTACATAAACTAAGAGGCAGACATTGGAGTAGAATAGGACACTGAATGGTTTAAAATCAGGAAAGATATGTATCAGGGTGGTATTCTTTCACCAAAATTATTCAATCTGTATGCTGAGTAAATAACCTGAGATGTTGGATTATATGAAGTAGAACGGGACATCAGGATTAGAAGAAGACTCATTAACAACCTTCTATATACAGACCTTAAGGTCAGCGGTTCGAAACTACCAGCCGCTCCGCAGGAGAAAGATGAGGCTTTCTACTCCCGTAAGGATTTACACCCTCGGAAACCCTGTACAGGGTCGCTATGGGTCGGAACCGACTCGACGGCACTTAACAACAACAACATATACAGACAGAAGGAGCTCTGGTAGCATAGTGGTTACAAATTGGGCTGCGAACATTAAGGTCAGCAGTTCTGAACTACCAGCTATTCCATGGGAGAAAGATGAGGCTTTCTGCTCCCGTAAAGATTTACAGCCTTGGAAGCCCTGTACAGGGTTGCTATGAGTCAGAACCGACTCCATACACATAACCAACCAACCAACCAAAAATATGCCCATAGGAGCTCTGGTATCATAGGGGTTACAAGTTGGCCTGCTAACTTCGAGGTCAGCAGTTCGAAACCATCAGCTGTTCTGCAGGAGAAAGATGAGATTTTCTGCTCCCATAGATTCACAGCCTCAGAATCACTATACAGGGTCACTATGAGTCTGAACTGACTCCACAGTATACAACCATCACCATATGCAGATGACACAACCTTGCTTGCTGAAAGTGAGGAAGGTTTAAAATACTTACTGATGAAGATCAAAGACTTCAGTATGGGTTCCATCTCAATGTACAGAAAATAAAATCCTCACCACTGGACCAATAAACAGCATCTTGATAAATGGAGAAAAGATTGAAATTGTCGAAGACTTCATTTTGCTTGTATCCACAAACACTCATAGAAGTGTTGTTGTTGTTGTTGTTGGGTGCCATCGAATCAGTACCAACTCATAGTGACCTTATGCCCAGCAGAACAAAACACTGCCCAATCCTGGGCCAACCTCACTACTGTTGCCATGCTTGACTCCATCGATGCTGCCACTTGGCCAATCCATCTTGTTAGGGGACTTCCTCTTTTTCTCTGACCCTCCACTTTATCAAACATGATATCCTTCTCCAGTGACTGGTCTCTCCTGACAATATATCCAAGAGATGAAGAAGTTTGAGAGATGAAGTTTGGCCATCTTGGCATCTAAGGAGTACTCTGGCTGCACTTCTTCCAAAACTGATCTATTGGGTCTTTTGGCAACCCATGGCACTTTCAATATTCTCCTCCAACACCATAACTCAAAGGTATCAATTCTTCTATGGTCTTCCTTATTCACTGTCCAGATTTCTATGCATATGAGGTTATTGAAAATACCATGGCTTGGGTCAGGTGCACCTCTGTCCTCAAGCTGACATAGAAATCAAAGGACATTTTGCATTAAGTTAATCTGTTGCACGAGATCTCTTTAAAGTATCAAAGTGTATGGATGTCAGTTTGAGAACTAATGTGTGCCTGAAGCTAGCCATGGTATTTTCAGTAGACTCATATGCATGTGAAAATTGGAAAATGTTAAAAGAAGACCATAGAAGAATTGATGCATTTTAGTTATGGTGTTGGAGGAGAATATTAAAGATACCATGGACTGCCAAAAGAACAAACAAATCTATGTTGGTAGAAGTACAATCAGAATGCTTCTTAGAAACCGAGATGACTGGACTTCATCTGTTATATTTTGGATTTACTATCAGGAGGGTCAAATCCCTGGGGAAGGACATTTTGCTTGGTAAAGTGGAGAGGCAGCAAAAAAGGGAGTATCACAATTCAGTGGACTGGCACAGTGGCAGCAACAACGGACTCCAGTGTAACAGCTTTTGTAAGGATGGTGTAGGACCTGGTGATGCTTTGTTCTGTTGTACTTAAGGTCTCTATGGGTCATAACCAATTCAAGAGAACCTAACAACAACATAGCTACAGCTATAGCAAAGTACCAGAAACCCTGTGGTTTTAAATAATAAAAGTTGTTATTTCAGGTTTCTGAATGCTAGATAGAACCCTGATCCCATCCCAGATGCAATTATGAGCTTTAACTTGCCATAGGAACCCAAAGCTCCAGTTTCCTTCCCCCCCTCCCTTTTTTTTTAACACCCAGGGAACTCTGTCTCCTTATCATCTGAAGACAAAGAGTAAAGTCCAGAGAAATTTGATCTTGCTTGTATACACTGACCTCTGAAGCAAATTGTTTGCTAAGTTGAAGTACTTTTTAGTGATCTGTGGTTTGAAACTTTAGTGCATTTAGAAGCTTTAAAAGCATTATCGGGGTGTGGGGGACAACAACAACAAAAACTTTGCCTTCCTTGTAGAAGCTTTTCACAGGTGGTAATTTTCAATTTTGTTTAAGTTAAGAAAACTTCCTGCTAAATTGGCTAAAGTCCTCAAGGTCATGTTCAATCAATATGTCAGCCAACCATATTTGCAGGATGCCTGACCAAGGTGTTGGAATATGTTTCCTAATAGGTTCCTGGTGATGGTGATTCAGGCTATCATGAAGAAGATCCCTGTTCAGCTTCTGATTCTTCAGTAGAGCAGTTCATGCAGTGGGCATAAACTCCTGTAACATTTCACTAATCTCCATCAAGTTAATTCTGATCATGGTGACACACAGTCTACTAAGAGCAGAACTGTTCTTCTGAGGGATTTTAATGCCTGTTACCATTCAGAATTGGAGCACCAGACCTTTATTTTGGGTGGAATTGAATAGTTAACCTTTCAGTTAGTAGCTGGTCACTTAACTGTGTGCAGAACCTAGGCAGCCGAACACTTTATGAGACTTATTATATTGTTTGGCTTGAGCACCAGGTGTGACAACTTTATTAACTAGCTTTTTTAAGTCTTATAATTAACAGTTTCAGGGGTGGATGTCAGTTTTAAGGTGACTGGTTGGAGCACATTAGGTCCAGGTCACGTTTAATTTCTTTGCATTTACTCAATTCCTGGATTCACGTCCTGGTGCCATGTTTGAGTACCATCATGTGGATTTATTTCAGAGGGAACTTTTTCCTTCTTAGCCTGGTGCTAGATATGTGTTATGGAATATTTCCATCCCACTGGGTTTTCATAACTACAAATCTCTAGTAAAAGGTGTTATGTGTAAATCAGTTCAAATGATCACCCAAACACTCCATCCATGTCTGGGCTAAACTTCCCTTAGACTGAACAAATGAATTCTGTGCACATTTTATCTGTATAATTGAGGAGTAACACAAGAACGCTTCAATATACCTTCATCTTTATGAAGAACAGCTAAAAATCTTTTGGCTGGAGGTAAAACAAACCCAACAATAACCAAATCAATTGATTTCTAATTGGACATGTGCTATATTTGTTGTGTTCACTCTTCTTCTTTAAATCTTTTTGTTGTGAATTCAGTTCAAGTCCACAGAACAGATCATTACTTTTACAGTCCACAAATCACACAGTTCATTTCATCTCAACAACTGCAATCCCCTCCACATAATATTGTAACATTCACTCATTGTGCTATCCCAGTTCTGTGGTTTTTGTTCCCAACACTCCTTTCCCAACCCTTCTGAATTGTATCCTTAAGTCAATAAATGCTGCCCTTATTATCTTGAATTAGTTGGCCATTCTATGGTGTACATACCTCACTAATGCTGTTGTTTCCTACAGACTGATCTGATGGCTGAAAATGGAGTCTGTGAGTGGAGTCTATTTCCAGCCCCAAAGGTTGAACAAGGGCCACAGTCTTGGGTTTCACCAGTCCCCATCCCAACTGCATTATTGTCTTTTTAATGATTCTGAGACCTGTTCAACATTTTCTCCCATTCCCTTAGTGGTTGTTGTTAGGTGCCATCGAGTTGATACTGACTCATAGCGACCTTATGCAAAACAGAAGGAAACACTGCCTGATCCTGGGCCAACCTCACTACTGTTTCCATGCTTTACTCCATCGATGCTGCCACCTGGCCAATCCATTTCATTGGGGTCGTCCTCTTTTTCTCGGACCCTCCATCTTACCAAACATGATATCCTTCTCCAGTGACAGGTCCCTCATGACAATATGTCTGAAGTATGAGAGATGAAGTTTGGCCATCTTGGCCTCTCAGGAGCACTCTGGCTGCACTTCTTCCAAAACGGATCTATTGGTTCTTTTGGCAGTCCATGGCACTTTCATTATTCTCCTCCAACACCATAACTCAAAGGCATCAATTCTTCTACTGTTTTCCTTATTCACTGTCCAGCTTTCACATGCATATGAGGTTATTGAGAATACCATGGCTTGGGTCAGGAGCACTTTAGTCCTCAAGCTGACATTTTTGCTCTTCAACACGTTAAAAAGGTCTTGTGCAGCCACTGGTATATATCTGTACCATCAAATCAGTGCTTGGATCCAGTGCTGGTTTCCAAAGTTGAAGGTGGCCCTGGTAATTCAGGCTAGCAGAAAATTTACCCATCTGTCTCCTTTCTCAGTGCCCCTGATCACCTTCTTCTTTTAGTCAGTATTCAGTCCACTTCTGTGTCTTTTCCTCTGAAGCTCAATGTTCCATGATTATCATTTGTATCTGTTTCATTTGGTCTTTGTTATATGGCACTCTGGTAGCGTAGTGGTTATGCATTGGGCTGCGAACCTTAATGTCAGTGGTTCGAAACTACCAGCCGCTCCGCAGGAAGAAGATGAGGCTTTCTACTCCCGTAAAGATTTACACCCTCGGAAACCCTGTACAGGGTCGCTATGGGTTGAAACTGACTTGACGGCACTTAACAACAACAACAACAACAACAACAACAACATCTTTGTTTTGGAGTCCTGTTGTGGTGTTGTGGGCTAACGCACTGTCCTGCAAAGTAGGTTTGATCCACAAGGTTGGCAGTCCACACTTAGCAGTTGCTTCTCAGAAACCCTATACATGATATCTATGGGCCAGAACCAACTCAACAACAACAATCTTTGTTTTAGAGGATCTGTGTAGTGTGTCAGCCTAGTCTGTCATCTTGACAGAAGTCTTCTGTTGTATTAATTCTTACAGATGCTAAAATAGAAAATTTATGAAGTCCTAGGAGTCTCTGGTTGGAGTGAATAGCTAAGCACTTGTCTATGAATCAAAAGGTTGGAGGTTTGGATTCACACAGAAATGCCTTGAAAGAAAGTCCTGGTGATCTGCTTCCAAAATACCATAGCCATTGAAAACTCTAACACACTTGAGATCACTATAAACTGGAATTGAATCAACAACAATTTGTTTTTGTTTTAATTTAATAATAGAAGGAATACTGTTAAGTGGTCTCCTGTTAGTTCTGACTTTAAGGAGTCTCAGTGTGGCACTCTAAGTTAAAGCACTGGACCGCAAGGTCAGTTTGAACCACAGGTTGGCAGTTCATACTCCCCAGTTGCTCCTCGGAAACCCTATGCAGGGTCGCTATGAATTGGAACTAACTCAGCTGTACTAACAACAATAATAGGGTTTCTAAGAACCAATAGATCTGTTTTGGAAGAAGTGCAACCAGAGTGCTCCTTGGAGGCCAAGATGGCTAGGCTTCATCTCTCATACTTTGGACACATTGTCCAGAGAGAACAGTCGCTGGAGAAGGATGCCATGCTGGGTAAGGTGGAGGGTCAGAGAAAAAGAGGAAGACCCTCAACGAGATGGATCAGCCAGGTGGCATCATTGATGGCGTCAAGTGTGGCGGCGGTAGTGAGGTTGGCCAGGATCGGACATTGTTTTGTTCTGCTGTGCATGGGGTACTACGAGTCGATTCCGACTTGATGGCACCTGACAACAACAACAACAAGGATTCATATTGCTAACCTTGTGGTTAGCAGCCCAATGTGTAACTCATTATGCTATAAGAACTCAGATTTAGGGAAATAGCTACGAAATGTTTGAAAACTCAACTCTGTTTCTTTGAAGAAAGAAAATAGCAAAGTATTATAGAATGTTTTCATGGTTAATTTTTACATTTAGAATTCTAATTCAGAGAACCAATGTTTAAGAAATAGAAAGGCAACTCTACACAGCAACAGATGATAAGAAATTAGAGGATGGATACCCTAATTTAGGTACAATTTAACAGTCATGAATTGTCTTCTGTTTCAGTTTGGAGAATAGATGTTTGTTATTCTACTTTAGGGATTAGGATATCTCCTATTACACATCTCCAGAAGTCTACATTGAAATCCTTATCTCCTCAAGAGCAAAGCATTCTTTATTACAATCAGTCTTTTGTTGATGTGTTTTCCTTCCTATCTCTCACTGCAAATCTGCTCAAGATCATCTTGAATATATTAATAAAGCAGTGTCCCAAGATATTTTCCTTATAAAAGAATTTATTTTTTAAAGTGAACTTAAAATAAGTACTTTATTAATTATTTAATTTTGATATAATCATAGAAGATGATTCATAGATTTAAGTTATGACAAACCAAATAAACTGACACTTTTTAAAAAGTAAACTGTGGAATACTACTCATAGAATACAACCCATTTATTAGTTTGTCATACTAACGTGGCTTGAGTGTTGTGATACTAGAAGCTATCTATGCCAACAATATTTCAAATACAAGAAGGGTTACTTGTGGTGCACAGGTCTCAACAGGTTCTCGACTAAGACACACTTTGCAAAAGGAGAGGTAGACTCCTTCTAATGTTTAGCCACTGAAAACCTAATGGATAACAGCTAAAAAAATGGACAGATATAGTCTCAGAAGATGAAAAATATATAAATAGCAACAGAACACTCTCAGATATATTGCTGGAAAATGAGCCCTTCAGTTTTGAAGATATTCAAAATACAACTGGGGAAGAGATGCCTTCACAAAGTAGAGTTGACCATAATAATATGAATAAGCTAAGCTTTCTGGAACTTTGTTTGCTTTTAAGGCACAACTCAAAGTGAGAAGAAAGAGCTGAAAGTATCAATTAATAATCAGAGCGTGGAATTATGAATCTATAATAATTTGAAGTTGTCAAAATGAAATGGATTACATAGAGATTGGTACTCTAGACATAGTTGTTGTTAAGTGCCTATGAGTCAGTTCTTACTCATCGCAATCCTTTACAGGGTTTCTGAGGAGCATGCTGGTGGGTTTGATCCTTTAACCTTTCTGTTAAGAGCACAGAACTTATTCTACAGCACCAAAGCATGGATCCACCTCATGCATTAGTGAGATGAAATGGACTGGTACTTGATACTGGTATATTATTTACTATGGCAGGAATGAAAAGAATCAAGAAAAACAGTGTCACATTTGTCATCAAAAAGAACATTTTAAATGCTACTTTAAAGTGTAATGATGTCTCTGATGGGGTAATATCCACATGTCGACAAGGAGTCCTGGTATGGCACTGTTGAATAAGCATTGGATCACGAAGTTGATTTGAACTTCAAGTTCTGTGGTTCAAACTCACCAGCTACCCCTTGGAAGCCCTATGAAGGGTCACATGAGTCAAAACCAATTGCATAGCACTTAATAACAAAAGGAAAACCAGTTAATACCACTATTATTCTAACTTACACCAACCACTAAAGTCACTGATGATAAAATTGAAGAGTTCTACTAACTTTTTAAGTCTGAAACTGAACAAATATGAAATCAAGGTGCTTGATAGTCAGTGATGGCTGCAAGTATCAGTAGGTAGAAAATAATGGCCTTGATGATAGAAAACATAATGGCGATCACATGATAGAATTTTGCGAGACCAATGACTTATTCATTGCAAATACATTTGTTCAACAGCAAAAAAGACAACTATACACAAGGAAAATGAGTCCCTCAGTTTGGAAAGCACTCAAAATGCGACTGGGTAAGAGCTGCCTCCTCAAAGTGGAGTTGACCATGAGAACATGAATGGAGTAAAGCTCATAGGAGAAAAGCCTGCAGGACCTTCATTTGTTGATGGGGCACAACTCAAAAATGAAGAGAAACAGCTGAAAACATCCATTGAAAATTGGAACATGGAATGTATGAATTATGAATCTGGGAAAATTGAAAGTTGTTAAAAGTGAAATGAAACGCATAAACATTGATATATCTTAGGCATTAGTGAGCTGAAATGGACTAGAATTGGCCATTTTGAATCTGACAACCACATGGTTTACTATGCCGGGAATGACAAATTGCATTCATCCTCACAAAGAACATATCCAGATCAGTCATGAGGTACAACATTGTCTGTGATAGGATAATATCCATGCTCCTACAGGGAAGCCCAGTTAATACCACCATTATTCAAATGTATGCACCAATCACTAAAACCAGTGAGGATGAATTAGAAGAATTCTACCAACTTCTTCAATCTGAAATCGATCAAACATGCAATCAAGATGTATTGATCATTACTGGTGATTGGAATGCAAAGGTTGGGAGAAAAGAGGAAGGATCAGTAGTTGGAAAATATGGCCTTGGTGTTAGAAATGATGCTGGGGAACGCATGATAGAGTTCTGCAAAACCAATGATTTGTTCATTTCAAATACCTTCTTTAGACAGAATAACAGATGGCTATACACATGGATCTCGCCAGATGGAAAACATAGAAATCAAATTGACTACATCTGCAGAGAGAAGATGGAAAAGCTTCATATCATCAGTGAAAACAAGGCGAGGGGCAGACTGTGGAACAGACCATCAATTACTCATATGCAAATTCAAACTGAAGCTGAAGAACATGAAAACAAGCCCACGAGAGCCAAAATATGACCTTGAATATATCCCACCTGAATTTAGGAATCATCTGAAGAACAGATTTGATACATTAAACACTAAAGACCAAAGACCAGAAGAGTTTTGGGATGACATCAAGAACATCATACATGAAGAAAGCAAAAAGTCATTGAGAAGACAAGAAAGAAAGAAAAGGTCAAAATGGAAGTCAGAAGAGACACTGAAACTTGCTCTCCAGTGTAGAGATGTTAAAGCAAATAGAAATAAGGAGGTCCAAGAGCTGAACAGAAAATTTCAAAGATTAGCTTGAGAAGATAAAGCTAAATTTTACAATAAAATGTGCAAAGATCTGGACTCAGAATACCAAAAAGGAAGAACACATACACCATTTCTCAAGCTGGGGTAACTAAAAAAAATAATCAAGCCTCAACTTTTGTTATCGAAAGATTCTCTGGACAAATTATTGAATGATGCAGAAAGCATCAAGAGAAGATGGAAGGAATACACAGTCACTGTACCAAAAGGAAATGGTTAATGTTCAAACTTTTCAAGAGGTAGCATATGATCAAGAGCCAATAATACTTAGGAAGGAAGTCCAAGGTGCACTGAAGGAATTGGCAAAAAGCAAGGCACCATGAATTGATGGAATAAAATTTGAAATCTTTCAAGAAAGTCAGGCAGCACAGGAGGCACTCACTCATTTATGTCAAGAAATTTGGAAGTCAACTATCTGGCCGACTGATTGGGAGAGATCCATATTTGTGCCCATTCCAAAGAAAGGTGACCTAACAGAATGTGGAAATCGTCGGACAATCTCTTTGATATCTCATGAGAGTAAAGTTTTGCTGAAGGTAATACAGAAATGGCTACAATCATACATTGACAGAGAACTTTCGGAGGTTCAACCTGGATTCAGAAGAGTCCGTGGAACGAGGGACATCGTTGCTGATATCCGATGGATTTTGGCTGAAAGCAGAGAATATCAGGAAGATGTTTACCTGTTCTTTATTGACTACACTAAGGCTTTTGATTGTTTGGATCATCACAAACTAGGGACAAACATTGTGAAGTATGAATATCCAGGAACACTTTATTTGTGCTCATCAGGACCAATAGGCAGTTGTTCGAACAGGATATGGGAACACTGAACGGGTTAAAATTAAGAAAGGTGTGTGACAAGGTTGTATTCTTTCACCATTGTTATTACACCTGTATGCTGAGCAAATCATCCAAGAAGCTGGGTTCTATGATGTAAAACATGGCACCAGGATTGGAGGATGACTTATTATCAACCTGTGATAAGCAGATGATAACAGCCTTGCTTGCTGAAAGTGAAGAGGACTTAAAACATTTACTGATGAAGAGCACAGCCTTCAGTATGGGGTATGGATGCATCTCAATGTAAAGAAAACAAAAATCCTCACTTCTGGATCAATAAACAACATTCTTATCCGTGGAGAAAAGACTGAAGTTGTCAAGGATTTCATTCTTCTAGGATTAACTACCAACACTCACAGAAGCAGCAATCAAGAGATCAAACGACGTATTACATTAAGCAAATCTGTTTCACAAGACCTTTTTAAAGTGTTGAAAAGCTAAGATGTCAGCTTGAGGACTAAGGCGTGCCTGACCCAAGCCATGGTATTTTCAATAACATATGCATGGGAAAGTTGGACAGTGAATAAGGAAGACCATAAAAGAATTGATGCTTTTGAGTTATGGGAAAATTGAAAGTGCCATGGGCTGCCAAAATAACCAATAGATCTGTTTTGGAAGAAGTGCAGCCAGATTGCTCCTTGGAGGCCAACATGACCAAACTTGGTCTCTCATACTTTAGCCATATTGTCAGGAGGGACCAGTCACTGGAGAAGTATATCATGTTTGGTAAGGTGGAGGGTCAGAGAAAATTAGGAAGACCCCCAATGAAATGGATTTGCCTAGTGGCAGCATTGATGGACTCAAGTGTGGCAACGATAGTGAGGTTGGCCCATGATTGGTAGTATTTTGTTCTGCTGTGCATAAGGTCACAATGGGTCGGTACAGACTCAATGGCACCTAACAACAACAACATATGCAAGGAGTCCTAGTGTGACACTATAGGATAAACTCAGGAACGTTAACCACAAGTTTGGCAATTCTCACCCACCATACACTCTATACAGTGTTGTATGTGCAGGAACAAACTCAATGGCTTTTAACAACAACATGCAAATGAACCTCACCCGATGTCCTAAACCAGAGAAGGTAGAAAAGCTCAATATCATCAGTCAAAACAAGGCCAGTGGCTCATTGTAAATCAAATCATCAATTGCTCATATTTAAATTTTGTTTGAAGATGAAGATATCTTAGATGCTGACGTTTATGAAGAAGAACATGGCATCAGGATTGAAGTAAGACTCATTAACAACCTCTGATATGCAGATGATACAACCTTGATTGCTGGAAGTCAAGAGAATTTGAAATACTTACTGATGAAGATCGAAGACTTTAGTATAAATTTCAGATCATTGTAAAGAGAACAAAAATTGCAGAACTGGACCAATAAACAACATTGTGATAAATGTAGAAAAAATCAAAACTGTCTAAAATTTCATTTTGCTTTGATCCATAGTCAATACTTGTGGAACCAGCAGTCAAGAAATCAAATGATGCATTGAAGTAGGCAAATCTGCAGCAAAAGACATTGTCAACGTTTACGACCATTGCTGCTGCCACTGTGACAATCCATCTTGTTGGGGGTCTTTCTCTTTTTTTGTTGACGCTGCAATTTACCAAGCATGGTGTCCTTCTCCAGAAACTACTCCCTTCTGGTAATATATCCAAACTATGAGAGATGTACCCAGGCCATCTTGAATTATAAGGAACAATCAGGCTGTACTTCTTCCAACACAGACTCATTTTTCTTCTGGCAGTCCATGGTACTGTCAATATTCTTTTCCAACACTATAATTCAAATGCATCAATTCTTCTATGGTATTCTTTATTCATTATCCAACTTTCATATGCATATGAGGCTATGGAAAATACTGTGGCTTATACAGGCACAACTTAGTTCTCAAACTGACATGTTTGTCTTGAGCATTTAAAAAGGTCTTGTGCAAGAGATTTGCCTAATGCAATACATCATTTGAATTTTTGGCTGCTGCTTGCATCAGTGTTAATGATGTATCCAAGCAAAATGTAGTCCTTCACAAACTCTATTTTTTCAATTTATCGTAACGGTATTTATTGGTCCAATGGTGAGGATTGTTTTTTTTTTTGTTGTTGTTGTTGTTGTTTACATTGACTTGGAACCCATACTGAAGGCTGTGGTGTTTGATCTTCATGAGTAAGTATTTTAAGTCCTCTTCACTTTCACCAAGCAAGGTTGTATCTTCTGCATATTTCAGGTTGTTAATAAGTCTTATTCCACAGGAAGCAGTTATTCTATAGGATTAATGGCCCATACAAATCACAGTCCCTTCTAACCTGAACAGGAGAACTAGACGGTGTCTAGCTACTACTAACAATGGCATTGACCAGGAATACTATTGAAGTTCCTGGTTAGAATGGAAATTAAAATAAAGAAATAAATAACAAAGCTCAAATTCAGAAAGATGAACAGACTAACTGGGTTGATAGTATGTGGAGGAACCCTCAAAACTGTCACTCTTTATTTTAAAAGAATCCCCATGAGGCTGATCCCTATGAAGTGGAGGTTAAAATATTCCAAATGTCTGACTTTTCCAATCTGGCAAGTGCCAAATCAGTTCAGATATCAGTCTGGAGAATTCTCTTCAACAACATAGTCTCAGGAGCTGAGGACCCCAGATTGTCATATCACTTTTATGAAATAAGAAAATAAAGAAACTGTATGTGGTTATCAGAGGTGAAAGGGATGGGGAGAGGTTTATTGTTGTTGTTTACTTTCTTGTTGTTGTTAGGTGCCATCGAGTCAGTACCGACCCATAGCGACCTTAGGCACAGCAGAATGAAACACTGCCCAATCCTGGGCCAACCTCACTACTGTTGCCACGCTTGAGTCCATAAATGTTGCCAGTTGGCCCATCCATTAGAACACATTAAATATATGTTAATGTTGGTAGAATAATTTTGAAATAGCAAGAATTGCTATACAATTTGAAGAATGTAATCAATGTTATGTAAGTATACATGTAGAACTGGAAGGAATGTAGCATATTTTATTATGTAATAAAAATGAAATCACCCTTTCTTTCACAGGATTTCAAGTTGGAAGAAGTGTTTGAGAGATGAGAAAATATTCTTGTCAGCATAAAGCATCATTTCTGTATCTTCCATTAAAAGAGACCCAGGGTCAAGAAGTGTATTTAATTGAATGAGGGTGTGTTCTAGCTTATAATTTCTGGTCGTTAAACTCAAAAGGTAGTGGCAGACAATGGGAACAATGAATACTATAGAAGGAAAGCAGTGTGCATGATTCAAGCATTCAATTAAATAGCAAAGAAGAGAATAGGAGAAAGTATTTGAGTAATTTTATCAGAACAACTCAAACCATGACTATAGCATCTCCTTCTTTCAAGAAAAGAGATGAAGGTAAAGGATGGCAGAAAATGTTGATATAATAGGAATACCAAGTAAATTGGGTAACAGAGACAGTTTGATTGCTACATTTTAGGGACATTGTTCAGAGAAAACAGGAGGTTATTCAATTAACAGAGTAACTCACTACTTAACATGATGGAGTACTGATGTGACACTGTAGGTAGGTTGACTACAGGTCAGAACCGACTTGAAGACAACCAACTTAAATAACAAAAACTTGATAAGACTGTTTCTATAATGATATGAAAAATTTAATAGATTGGATAGGAAAAATAATGGACTTAGCAAAATGGTTGTTGTGGTGGCCCAGAAAATAAACATAATCATGTAGTTAGGAGTTTCAGCACGCTAACATCTGCTCTTTTAATTCACTTCAATAGCCATCTATAGTTTATAACATTTAACATGTGAAATAAATTATTTCATGAAATGTTATTGTTACATACAAAATTTCATTAATATATAAGTATTTCTTTGGACAGTCAAAGGAAAAGCTTGATAAGGGAAAAGAGACAACTGAATAAAAATGAATTCAACAGGGCATGTGCAATATTTCAGTTTGAAATAGGGCAACCTACTTCTATAAGCTCAAACTGAGAATGAAGTCATTTGGCAATGATTTCATAACAAACAGTGATAGCCAGCTGCTATTTACAATGTTCTAGGGAAACCCATCTTTTTTTGCCCCTTCTTTTTTTATTGCTTCTATCATTTATTTCAACCTTTTCCTGTGGCACAAAAAAGCATATTGGAATCTTGAATTTGTTTATTCTGATTTGATGTCTTTAAAAATATGCATGTTTTAAGTTATTCAAATGTTCCAATATGACTATTGTATTTTGCAATTAATAGCATGTTATAAGAATGGGGAATCTGACTTCCTAAAAGACCATATATAAATAATTTAATGAGCATCCAGTGTGTAATGATGTTAAAATATTCAAGTGTGAAAATGCTAACAAGATTCTAATTCAATAAGAAACGTCGTATTGGGTTTTCATGTGTTTTCACAATATATCCCATTGGACATTTTTGTGTGTTTCTGAGCAATTATTGCCCAGAAGTGTGATCCTGCAGTGTAGCCACTCATATCAAAGTTCTCTTTTACTGCAAGAAAACCATTTCATAGACATTCACATAAATAAACTATAGACAATGGAAGCAAACACTGTGAAAATAGAAAAAGTTTGCTTTGAGTTTATGTTCTTACTAGAAAAACGACTTCTCTTTATATCCACACATGCATTAACAAAAATTACAGAAATACAAGAGTAATAGCTTGTATGTGACAGATTCAAGCAGGCCAATCATTATGCTTGCTCTGAAGGGTGAGAACTAACAATGAGAAGATTAGTAACATCACTGGATTTTACAGATGTGCTCATAAGGTATGTTTTCATTTGGATTTGAATAGTTATTCACTTACAAATTCTCAAACACCTCAGTCCCAATGTTTTAGTTCTTTCATATGCCTATCTCAAGATAAAAAAGTAGAGACCACTTTTAACAGATTAAGGTTTTCAATGTTGGCCTACCAAAAAATGCTCAATAAGGTGGTGAGATTGTATTCTTAAATTCTTGTTTCAATTTGTCTTAGATTCTTCCCAAGGACTTGTTATAATACAGTAACATATTATAATGAAAATGTAGTAAAATGTTTTAAAGTATAGGAATTACATGATTTTGTCATGATGAATGCAATTATTTGTTCATTATATGTCTCAAAGAAATGTAACAAGTGATTTGAAGCCTTGATCTTAGGCACAAACATTTGTCTCTAAATTCTGGAGAGGACCAGGCATCTAAACACAAACCTAAACAATATAAAAATTGAATCCCCTGTAGTTCAGACATTATATTATGAAGATAACACAAAGAATATTGTTCACTTGAGTTTTTAGTTCCTACATGTAAACATTTATTCCAAATCAAATATGTTTAAACATTTCTCTGTAATCCGTGGATGGCTGAGGTAGGTTTTCTCAGTAATATATTTGTCAGAGTTGTTTGGGTGCTCTAAATATGGTGTTGCGGCAGCATCTAACCTCCTCTGACCTCACAAGGGGAAAGGTGAATTGAACTCATCAGCCCAAGATTGATTCCCGGGTGGTGGATATCAGACATGCCTCCCTCCTTCAGCTTCCTTTACAAGTTCTGACAGCAGCCTTCCCTTCCACAGCACTCCCTGCTTCTCTACTGCTTTAGAAAACCAATTGCAATGACCACACAGAACTCATAGACCATGCTCATGATTATAAGGTTTATTAGGGAAGTCAACAGGATCAGAAAATTTCAGGATACAGTTCTTTTGTCAAGAGTGCCTCTTCCCAGTCATTTCTACAGACAAATCTTTCTCTGACTGGCTCAGCCAATGTTATAAAGTTCTTTTAGTGCTGCCAATAAATGCACAAAGGGCACCCCATTCTATCATAAGCCCCAGCCAAAAGTTGCTCAACTAGAGCTCTGTGGATTAAGATACTCAGCTCCCCCAAGTTCCTGCAGGTCTGTGCTCCATAAGTGAACCTCCTGCTCAAAGGTACTCAGGTTTACTTTATCCTTAAGCTGGGGACTCCGCTACTCTTCCTAGTGCTCTGGCTCTTAACCCTGCCGCTGCCACTCCAGAGCCACTGTTCTGCTTTTTCTCTGGCGTCACAACCTTCTGTACTTGGATGGAGGAGGTAAAATTACAGAAATCCCAGAATCCACAAATTCACTCCACTGCTGGCTATTTTTCTTGAGGGTAGTAAGAGCCCCCTCCTGCTTTTGAGATGGCTCATTTTTTACCAAGTAGAATGACAACATTAATTAATCCTCATTTTCTGATTCAAATTTTTAAATTTACAATTAGTTCCGTTAATAATCACTCAAACCATAATCATATAATCATATCATTATTTTCTCCATCTTCTCTTAGCTAGTCCCATCAGGGGAAAACAAAACAAAACAAAACAAATAGAAAGAAAAAAGGAAATACAGCCAATCTGCAGGAGTCCTAGTAATTTGGTGGGAGTTACAAAGATTATGTCTAGAAGGATCATATTTATTAATTCACTGCAGTGTAAGTGATTCCAAATAAGGATGCTTTCATGCCATAGTCATATGCAGCTGATTTTGAGGTCAGGGCTGATATTAATTTCTTAACAAAACTCAAGTGGACATCTTCCCAAATCACTGAAGTTTTTCAAAAAGTTTATGGGAATGCTACTCCACATAAGACAGCAGTTTTTAGATGGCTCAAGTATTTTAAGAAAGGTTTGAAAAACTCAGAGGAGCCAAGAGAGGAAAGAATGTCAACCTTGATCGATAAAGAAACGAAGGCTGAACTCCACAAAATGGTAGAAGAAGACTGCAGAATTATTACTGATGTAGTAACTAATGAAGTTAATATCTCACATGGTTCTATATTTTATATTTTAAGCAAGGAACTTTGCTTCAGTTCTTTTACAATTAGATTTACCAATACAATTCAGAGAACAATGTCCAACCAAAACAGTGGCTTCTGAGGGAATCTTTTGGCTTAGTTAAATTCAAAAGAGATCATCTCAGTTATAGAGACAATTTTCTGGGATTACTAATCAACAAGATGGCAGGTCAGATAGACGTGCTGTCAAGACTCCATCAGTAACAACACAGAATATCGGACCAAGCAGGCTCAGGGGATGGTGCTAGAACTCTGAAGCACATATAAAGGAATATTTAGAAGCTGGGAAGAGTTAAAGCTAGGGGAATTTGTAGCAGAATCAGGAAATCCAGTGCTTTCTAATTCAAGATGCTCAGCTGCTCCTGGAGCTGCCATCTGGAGAGAGACCAAGCGAGGGAAGGATCAGAATAGCCATGAATGCCTAACGGAACCTCAGAGATACAGGGGTGGACATTCTTTATTTTTGGTATCTTTTCATTTGTCTCTTGCTGTCTACACACCTCTATTCTGGTGATGAGAGGGGATTTCTGAATGAATGGACACTGTACCCCCACACCTGGAGGGTTCTACTACACATGTGCACATAGCTCCTTGAAATTTAAAGTGACGGTTTCCACGTAAAACCAAACGGCCACCACTTGTCTGTCAGTTTGTCATACTGTGGTGTGATTCTGAAAGTTGCTGTGATTCTGAAAGCTATGCCTCCAGTATTTTAAATATCAGCAGGATCACCAATGGTGGACAGGCTTCAGATACACCTCCAGGCAAAGACAGACTAAGAAGAAAGAGTGACAAGCTACTTCTGATTATTTAAACTTTGAAAACCTTACGAATAGCAGAGAAACATTGTGAGAGATTGTGCCAGAAAATGAGCCGCTTAGGTTGGAAGGCACTCAAAATGGGACTTGGGAAAAGCTGCCTCCTCAAAGGAGAATTGACTGTGATGATGTGAATGGAGTAAAGCCAGGGGAAGAAAAGCCCATGGGACCTTAATTTGCTGATGGGGCACAATTCAAAATGAAGAGAAACAGCTGTAAACATCCATTGAAAATCGGAACATGGAATGCATGAAGTATGAATCTGGGAAAATTGGAAGTTATCAAAAATGAAAGGGAACACATAAACATCAATCTCTTACGCATTAGTGAGCTGAAATAGACTGGTATTGGTCATTTTGATTCTGACAACCACATGGTTTACTATGCCAGTAGTGACAAATTGAAGAGGAATGGTGTTACATTCATTGTTAAAAAGAACATATCCAGATCAGTCATGAGGTACAACACTGTCTGTGATAAGATAATATCCATGCACTTACAGGGCATCCCAGTTAATACCATTATTATTCAAATTTACACACCAACTACTAAAGATAGTGAGGATGAAATAGAAGAATTCTACCAACTTATTCAACCTGAAATTGATCAAACATACAAACAGGGTGTTTGATCATTACTGGTGATTGGAATGCAAATATCAGGAGCAAAGAGGAAGGAACAGTAGTTGAAAAATATGGCCTTGGTGATAGAAATGATGCTAGAGAACACCTGATAGAATTCTGCTAAACCAATGATTTGTTCATTTCACATACCTTCTTTAGATAGCATAAGGGATGACTATACACATGGACCTCACCAGATGGAAAACATAGAAATCAAATTGACTACGTCTGTGGAAAGAGACAATGAAAATCCTCCATATTATCAGTCAAAACAGGGCCAGGGGCAGTCTCTGGAACAGACCATCAATTACTCATATGCAAATTCAAACTGAAGCTGAAGAAAATGAAAACAACTCCACAAGAGCCAAAATATGACCTTGAATATATCCCAACTGAATTTAGAGATCATCTGAAAAACAGATTTGATACATTAAATACTAACAACTGAACACCAGAAGAGTTGTGGGATGACATCAAGAACATCATACAGGAAGAAAGCAAAGTCATTAAACAGACAAGAAAGAAGGAAAAGTTCAAAATGGATGTCAGAAGGTACACTGAAACTTGCTCTCCAGCATACAGATGCTAAAGTAAATGGAAGAACTGAGGAGGTACAAGAGCTGAACAGAAAGTTTCAAAGATCAGCTCGTGAAGATAACGCTAAATATTACAACACATTTTTCAATGATCTGGAATCAGAAAACCAAAAAGTAAGAACATGGTCAGCATTTCTCAACCTGGGGGAACTGAAGACAAAATTCAAGCCTCAACTTTCATTACTGAAAGATTCTCTGGGCAAATTATTGAATGATGAAGGAAACATCAAGAGAAGATGGAAGGAATACTTAGAGTCATTGTACCAAAAGGAAATGGTTAATGTTCAACTGTTTCAAGAGGTATCATATGATCTATAGCCAATGATAGTGAAGGAGGAAGTCCAAGGTTCATTGAAGGAACTGGCAAAGAACAAGGCACCAGGAACTGATGGAATAAAAATTGAAATCTTTCAAGAAAGTGAGGTGACACAGGAGGCACTCACTCATCTCTGCCAAGAAATTTCTAATACAACTATCTGGCCAACTGATTTGAAGAGATCCATATTTGTGCCCATTCCAAAATGAGGTGACCCTAGAGAATGTAGAAATCATCAGACATTCTCTTTGATATCCCATGCAAGTAAGGTTTTGCTAAATGTAATACAGAAACAGCTACAATCATACATTGACAGAGAACTTCCAGAGGTTTAAGCCAGATTCAGAAGAGGCTGAGGAATGAGTGATATCATTGCTGATGTCCTATAGATCTTGGCTGAAAGAAGAGAATGTCAGAAAGTTGTTTACTTTTGCTTTAGTGACTAGGCAAACGCTTTTGATTGCGTGGATCATGACAAGCTATGGACAACATTGCAAAGTATGAGTATTCTGGAACACTTTATTGTTCTCATTAGGAATCTGGACCTGGACCAAGAAGCAGTTGTTTGAACAGGACGTGGGAACACTGAATGGCTTAAAATTTAAAAAGGTGTGCAACAAGGTTGCATTCTTTCACCATACTTATTTGAACTGTATGCTGAGCAAATAATCCAAGAAGCTGGGTTATATGAAGAAAAACGTGGCACCATGATTGGAGGAAGACTTATTAACAACCTGTGATTTGCAGATGATACAACTTTGCTTGCTGAAAGTGAAGAAAACTTAAACCTTTACTGATAAAGATCAAGGAGCACAGCCTTTGGTATGGATTACATCTCAATGTAAAGAAAACAAAAATCCTCACCACTGGAACAATAAACAACATTCTTATCAGTGGAGAAAAGATTGAAGTTGTCGAGGATTTCATTTTTTCTGGGATCAACTGTCCACACTCAGGGAAGCAACAGGCCAGAAATCAAAGGACGTATTGCATTAGGCAAATCTGCTGCACAAGAACTTTTTAAAGTGTTGAAGAGCAAAGGTGTCAGCTTGAGGGCTAAGGTGTGCCTGACCCAAGCCATGGTATTTTCAATAACCTCATATGCATGCAAAAGCTGGACAGTGAATCAGGAAGATCGTAGAAGAATTGATGCTTTTGAGTTATGGTGTTGGAAGAGAATGTTTAAAATGCCATGGTCTGCCAAAAGAACCAATAAACACATTTTGGAATCAATGCATCCAGAGTGCTCCTTGGAGGCCAAGATGGCCAAACTAGTCTCTGGAGAAGGACATTATTTTTGGTAAGGTGGAGGGTCAGAGAAAAAGAGGAAGACCCCTAATAAAATGGATTGGCCAGGTGGCAGCATCGATGGACTCGAGCGTGGCAACTGTAGTGAGTTTGACCCAGGATCAGGCAGTTTTTCATTCTGCTGTGCATAGGTGGCTATGGGTTGGTACTGACTCGACGGCATCTAACATTAAAAACAACAACAATCTTGGCAGATTTTCTCCAAGGACACAGGATAATCATAGCGTCTTATTATGAAAAAGTTTTAAGAAGCGTTAGAAAATGCATCTGTGAGTAAAATCAGGAAAACTGCACCAAGGTTCTTTCCCCCCATCATGTGAGGTTAGCAAAGGCTATCCTAGAAGAATTTTCATTGAGAACCTTTACGTCACCCACCCTATAGACTGTTTTTTATTCCCATATAAACATGATTTGTATTATTCAAGGATTCAAAACTTGCTTTTTTGTTTAATTCTGAAAGCATAGAATTATTTGGGGAAGAATGGTTGCTGTTATGTGTCATCGAGTCAATTAAGACTCATAATGATCCTGTATAGGGTATCCAAAGAACGGCTGGTGGGTTTGAACTGCCAACCTTGTGTACAAGGATTGGAGAGATGGAAACATTGCCTGTAGAACTATATAGACCTAGATGTTGTATATATTGAGAAATTATAGTTTCATCTTTTCCTATTTCTGTTTAATAAAGTTTTCAATGACTTTGTAGCTTGAGAAATTATAACTTCATCTTTTCATATTTCTGGTTCAATAAAGTTATCCATGACTTTGTAGCAATATTTTCTTTATTTAACCTCATACATGACTACATGATTAAATGTTCTGCTTTTCAATGATTTCTTGCTCCTAGGTACCTAAATCTACCTGCTTAATAAATTGAGTCTGATGCTCCATTTTTCTGCCTTACTACCATTTCCATTTCCTTGCTTAATATGGTTCTATGTTTCCCTTGTGAACATTAGCTTCTCCTTCATTCAGGACTTCAGGCAGGCTGATCAATCACAGCCTCCCTAGGGTGTAGAGGTAGGTGTCAATCCAGGCTGATTCTCCATCATAGTAACACAGACAGAAGTGGGTTGGAGCTGCATTCCTGCTGTGGAAATCTGATGCAACCTTAGTATCTAGCCTTTCCAAGGTCTGGCTTTGTAGAATTTCATGTCATTTCATTTCATCAGCTATTCACTATTGTCCCAATGCATTCACATTTTCCTTTGAGTTCCCCAAGAAGATTATATTTGAATCAAAGAGCTTCATAGGATCATCTAGCAATCTACCTCAGACTGTTGTAGCAAGAAGTGCTGCATTGTCATAGCTTCTTCATTAAAATCAATAAAGAAAATGTCCAACAGTCACTAAACTGTCATAATTGACTTTCTTTATGAAAGTACATTATTTACAATTCCAGTATAATGTAAAACAAAAGATTCCTCTAAATTGAAAAAGATACAATTTAGTTCTATACATCTACTTTCAAAATGAAAAAGCATAGGCTAAAACTAAAAGTCTCTTTTTGCCTTTTATGATATTAATTAGGAGCTCTGGTAGTGTAGTGGTTATGAATCGGGCTGCAAACCTTAAGGTCAGCAGTTCAAAACTACCAGCCATTCTGCAGGAGAAAGATGAGGCTTTCTGCTCCTGTAAAGATTTACAGCCTCGGAAACCCTGTGCAGGGTTGGTATGAGTCAGAACCTACTCCACGGCACATTTAACAACATATTAATAAGGGGGAAAAAAAAGTTTTATTTACACTATTAGTGAACAGAGAGTGAGTTATGTTGCAATATTCACACTGAGTTCCAAGAGGATTTCAGTGAATGGACAACAGTATTCATTTATAGAAAAACTTGTACAATTCTGTTATGTCTCTTTGACATATTCATACAATGTCTTGAACCAAACTCAGCTCTGTAGAGTTGATTCTGATTCACAGAGACTTTGTAGTGCTTCCAAGGCAGGAATCTTTACAGAATCAGACTGCCACATCCTTCTCCCAGGAAGCAACCATTGAGTTTGAATCAACAACCTTTTGGTTATCAGCTGAGCATAAGCAAATACATTTTGCCAACCGGACTCCATTTATACTTTTAACAAAACAGTTTTACACTTTACAAGTATTTAATGAGTGCCATTATGAGCCAGGCATTGCTTAGGTGATGGAGCTAGAGCAGTGCAATTCCCTCCCCAAAAAATATATATATGTCCCCTCAAGAAGATTATATATTCTGCTAACAATATAAACAATTAACCATACAGTAAGAAAAACTACAGTATGTTTACCAATGATAAGAAAAAAGAAAACAATGTCATATCATATATTGTGTCCAAGGAAGGACCTCATGAAATCACGAGACTTTTGATTACAGATCTGGAGAAAGATAGGGAGAGTGATGGAATATTAGGCAGAACACTGGAGAGTATGCATCTTATCATTGCCTGTTTTTACAAATTTGTTCCTAGTGCTGAGTGATACAGTAACTTCAATTAGGCAAGGAGAGAGGATTTCTGATAGCAGGACTGGCAAGTGCAAAGGCCCTGAAATCTTACTAAAGATTTGGAGACAAAACAAAACAAAAAAATAGGCCTCTGTTGGAAATTAGTGAAGGTGACATTTTAGTGAAGCACACTAAAAAAGAGCAGCTTGAAATTAAATGGAAATGAAAAGAAGGCTCTGTATTATAAATAAGCTAAGACAACAACAGAAATCAAACTCACTGCCACTGAGTTGGTCCGACTCATGTTATATTAGGTGTCATTCATTGAGTTGGTTCTGACTCATAGGGAACCTATGCACAACAGAACAAAACACTGCTAGTTCTGCACTATTCTCACAATTTTTGTTTTGCTTGAGTCCATTGCTGCTGCCATGTGTCAATCCATCTCTTTTTCTCTGATCCTTTGCTGTATGAAGCCTAATGTCCTTCTCCAGGGTCTGGTCACTCTTGATAATATGTCCAAAGTATGAGAAACAAAGTCTCATTCATTATCCTTACTTCTAAGTACCATTCTGGCTGTATTTCTTTCAGAGTGATCCTATATTGTTGTTGTTGTTACGTGCCGTCGAGTCGGTTCCGACCCATAGCGACCCTGTACAGGGTTTCCGAGGGTGTAAATCCTTACGGGAGCAGAAAGCCTCATCTTTCTCCGTTGTAAATCTTTTTTGGAAGCAGACTGCCCAATCATTCTCTCATATTGCAGCTAGTTGGTTTGAACCAATGACATTAGAAGTCCAGTGCTTATCCTACAAGATCACCATGTCTGCTTCTAGCATTTTAAAGCAAAGGAAGATCTGCTTCAAACATGATAAATAAATGCAATTAATGTCACACAACTATACATGTAAAGAATGCTGAGCAGCAAATGTTTTGCTGCATTCTTATTTACCCCCCCAAAAAAGGGATATGCTTAAATTTATATGTTCAAAAGATGACACTTGATCATTCATAACTTGAAGATGAGTAGGGAAAGACACAGCATTATCTGGTTAGAACGCATGAGGTTGCTATGAGTCAGAGTCTATTCAATAACATGGGGTTTTTCATTCTTGTTTGTTTGGTTTGGTTTTGGTCTAAACCAGATTTAGTCAAGCTTTGGTTGGGAATGTAGTTTTGAAGAAAACTGATGGATGCATCCTTATTTTCCATGAGACAGGCAATCTTGGATCAAAGTTGAACATATCAGCAAGAGCTTCTTTAACTGTAATATTGAAAAATCATCAGAAAAATGCCCAACTGTGATACTTGCTCCAATGTCAAAGCACTTATTCCCATCTATAATAATATTTTATCTATTATTTATATATACAGAATATATAATTTTATGTATAATAATATAACTGCTTACCTCCCTGCACTGTTATATAGATGGGAACAATCTATCATATTTACTTCTAAATTCCCAAGCTTTACAAGGATGCCTCATAGAAAAGAGGAACATTTTATGCACATACACCTTTGTGTGTAAATATGAAAAGGGTATCAACCTAGAAACAATAAGAATTAATAAGAATATGCAGCTATGTTGGCTATAATGCAAATGCACATGAACCAATAACTTTACAAATATATTTGTTGTTGTTGTTAATATAAAATAGATTTAGCAGGAATTTGGACAAGAAATAAATGATCATACTAAGGGAAATTAATATTTGAAAATCAGGAAACATATATCATGGTTTTAGCTAGGGCATCTCAAAGTTTTACATTCGAGAATAAATTCCCCAGATAAACATTTCTATGTTCCAAAGAGTCCTGGTATGGCACTATAGGATAAGCACTGAACTGCTAACTGCAAAGTTGGTGGTTCAACCCCACTAGCAGTTCCTTGGAAACGTGATGCTGTTGTTGTTAGGCATTGTCAAGTCTGTTCCAACCCATTGGGATTCTATCTAGAGTTTCTGAGGAGTGGCTGGTGAGCTTGAACCACTGAACTTGTGGTCCAGCACTTTAACTCACAGCACCACACCAGGACTCCTGGAAACCCTATATAAGGTTACTATTCCATAGAAACCAACTTAATGGCACTTAACAACAAAAACAACCACAACAGCAAATATTTCAAAAAGGATTTTTTCAAATAAAATTTTCATAGTGATTCTAATCAACTGGAAGAATAGTAGAATATCAAGGAAAGAATATACTAATGAATACTATAAATCACTTTCTCCTTATCAAGAAATATTGCCTTCCTGAAGGCAAATAGTTTAGCCTGGACTCTGATTTCTTCTCCCTCCAAAGTTCAAATGATATTCTCAATTGCCTCTTCTATATTCATGTAAGATCAATTTCATTTTCCATCCATTTTGGAAAGGCTTGTTGACATGAAATTATTTTTTTGTGAAATGTGATTTTATTTAAGATAAATTATTTTAGCTTCATTCAGTTCTACTTTTTAATGATTTTCAGTAAGCAGCATTAGTAAAGTTTCAAATAACTTACAGGTATAGGTGAGTCTCTTCCCTAGTGGATGGAAAGAGATTCCAACTAGTGCAGATACATTGTTTGAATTTTCTTAGTACCAGATACAAAGCTGAGAGTCTTTTGTCCATTATCTGATTTAATCTTTTTCAGAGTAATATATTATCTCACTAAATCTTCACAATAATTCTTCACAAGCAGCCTTATTTTTATTATCATTATTTTACAGATAAGAAAAGTAATGTTTGGAGAGTTTAAGTACCTTACCCAG
Source organism: Chrysochloris asiatica (assembly GCF_000296735.1). Classification (NCBI taxonomy): domain Eukaryota; kingdom Metazoa; phylum Chordata; class Mammalia; order Afrosoricida; family Chrysochloridae; genus Chrysochloris; species Chrysochloris asiatica. Next base: position 810,345 of record NW_006408796.1, on the reverse strand, counting down.
AGGTATACATAACTAGAAAATTCTACAGTCATTTTATTTTACAGATAAGAAAAGTAATGTTTGGAGAGTTTAAGTAACTTACCCAGAGGTATACATAACTAGAAAATTCTACAGTCATTTGCAAACAGGTCTGTGGATAATATTGACATCCTTGAAGGAAAAAAAAAAAAAAAAGGCAATAATTTATGCAATGAAATACACAGAAAAATATTTGCACATAAATGTTAGTCTTAGGAACATTCCAAGTGCTGTCCTCATATATATCATGTTTTGCTAATCAAGGACAGAAAATCCATTTGTAGAAATCATCTATCAAGAAGTTGTATATTAGAATTATTTGCCTTCCAGGGATCCTTTCATACAATTCCAACAAAAGGAAAATGTTATACTGCCAAAGTCTTAAATGGGCCAAGCAAACCCAATAGCAGCTGCTTCTATTTTCTTCATCCACATCTGTGTCTAATCATTCCTGTTTGACTTTGATGTATTCATTGGCAACTAACATGTCCCCAAACCCAGGGTTTAACCGAAGAATGCTTTGTATGTTTAAGAACTTAATCCATTTCCCCCTTACAACCCCATTATCTTTCTCAGTGTAACTATATATGACTGACATGGCAAAACATCTCCCTAATACCAGCACACACCATTTGTGCCTGTAATTCACATGATCTCTGTCCTATACTGATCGCATTTTTGCTGAAAACTCATAAGGAGTTTTCAATTATTTTTTAATCATTTGTACTCTATCAGATCAATCCTAGTAGGGAATACTTTATGATCACTTTCTTTCATGAAAAATATCTACTCTCTTCTAAGCTTAATGCCATCCATAAGTATGAGAAGGCCTACTTCATTTATTTACCTACAAGGAAAACTTGTGACTTCCAGTATGAGCTGTGGGTCAGCACTAGTCTGTGAACCACAAGGCTGGCAGTTCAGACTCACCAGCTGCTCCTTGGAAACCCTGTAAATGGTTGCTGTGTGTCAAAACCAACTTGGCAGCACTCAACAACAACAGAAAACTTTACTGTTATCTTAGCATTTTTTAGACATTGGATTAGACTCTAGAACTAAAAAAAGTGACTAATTCCAGTTCTTAAATCCAAATCAAAGAAAGAGATGAAAATATTAAAATAATAATAATAACTATAAAATTATAAAAATAACTGTCATTTATGTTGTTGTTGTTAAGTATCGTAAGTGATTGTGACTCAGAGAGACCCTGTATTATTGCTGTTGATAAGTGTCCTCAAGTAGGCTTAGATTCATAGAGACCTCACATAGGGTTTCCAAGGAGCATCTGGTGAACTTGAACTACCGACCTTGTGCTCTAGTGCGTATTCTACAGTGCCACACCAGGACTCTAGAGACCCTGTATGGGGTTTCCTAAACAAATGCTTGGCTGGTGGCCAGAAGCCAGAATTTCAATCTAGAACTGACAAATTTCAAATTTCTCACATACTTTGCTCATCATTCTGTAAATAATGACAAACTGTGACTATTTGCGTATATGAAACAGTTCCTTACTAATGCTTAAATCTAAGTTCAATGAGATTTTATGTGCTTGTGTGGGGGCATGTCAGGCTGAGAGTACATGAATGATCCTGTTTTCTCTTTGATTTTGCTTATTCACTTATTAAACAAACATTAGAAATTCAAGCTGTTTTAAACCATCATTTGAATAAGTAATATACATATATTCAATCCTTCTAACCTGTAACACTGACTCAATATTTTTTTGGTGCATTATCAAAGAAAAGGTTGGCTTATCACTGATCACCTTCAATAAAGGCTGCTGAAATAATAAACAGAAGTGAATACTCTTCTTTTTAAAATACAATAGATTCCATTTCTACCACTCATTTGTCAGCTGGTCATACTGTGGTGGCTTGTGTGTTTCTGTGATGCTAGACATTATACCACAGGTATTTTGTATGCTAGCAGGGTCACTGATGGTTTCAGCTGAGTTTCAAGACGAAGACTAAGAAAAATGAGAGGCAGAAGACTACATACTTCTGAATATGTAGCCACTGAAAGCCTCATGAGTAGCCACTGAAAGTAGCCACTGAAAACCTCATGAGTAGCCACTGAAAGTAGCCACTGAAAACCTCATGAGTATCAGTGGAACACTGTCATTTAGCATCAGAATATTGACTACTGAAATATTATGAATTTTTGTTAATGTTGTTAAGTGTCATCAAGTCAGTTTCATCTCATAGAGACCCTGTACAGGGATTCCAAGGAGCGACTACTGAGTTTGAACTGTCAACCTTGTGGTTAAAACTGACTTTGTGGTCCAGTGCTTTATTCCACGGTGCCACACCACATTATGACTAGCACCAGAATAGCATCAGATATAGTGTTGGAAGATGAGCTCCTCAGGTTGGAAGGCACTCAAAATATGACTGGGGAAGGATTGCCTCCTCAAAGTAGAGACAACCATAATGATATGAATGGAGCAAAGATTTCAAAACCATTATTTACTGATGAGGCACAATGAAAATGAGGAGAAATAGCTGAAACATCTAGTAATAATCATATTATAGAATGTTATGAAATATGAATCCAGGAAATTTGGAAGTTGTAATCAATGAAATGGAATGAATAAAGATTGATATCCTAGACATTTGTTGTTCAATGTCATGGAATTGTTTCCAACTCATAGCAACACTGTATAGGGTTTCCAAAGTTTTTCAGTCTTTGCCAGTGTAGAATGAAAGCCTCATTTTCCTCCCATTGAGCTGCTGGCAGACTCAAATCACAGACCTTGAGGTTTCAAATCCAGTGTTTAGCATATGGAGCTACTAAACTACCTCTTAGGCATTGTTGTTGTTGTTAAATGCCGTTGAGTTGATTCTGACTCATAACAACCCTAAATAGGGTTTCTGAGAAGCAGCTGGTGGGTTTGACCTGCCGACATTTTGAAGTACAGTGTTGATCCTACAGTGCTACACCAGAAGCTGTAGGCATTAGTGATCTGACATGTACTGGTGCTAACCACTTTGAATCAGACAATTATGTGGTTTACTCTGCCAGGAATGACAAATTGAATAGGAATGGTTTGACACTCTTTGTCAGTCAAAAAGAACATTTCAAGGTCTATCTCGAAGTGCAATGCTGACTCTGATATGGCAATATCTACACAGTTACAAGGAAGACCATACAATACCATTATTATCCAAATAGACACACCAGACACTGAAGCCAGTAATTATTCAATGGAAATATTTTATCAATTTCTTCAGTCTGAAATTGATCAAACCTGCAATCAACATTCACTGATATTGAATATGAAGGTGATTGGAATATGAAGGTTCGAAACAAGGAAGAAGGAACTGTAGTTGGAAAACATGGCCTTAGTGAAAGAAATGATGCTATGTATCACATGATAGAATTTTGGAAGATCAATGAATTATTCATTGCAAATATCTTTCTTAAATGAAATAGATGGCATACTTAAACAGCATATACAGACATTACCAATTGAAATATAAAGGAATCAAATTGACTACATGTTTGGGAATAGACAGTGGAAAAGCTCAATATCATGTCAAAATGATCAGTTTGAAGACTAAGGTACACTTGATCCAACCCATGGTATTTTCTATTACTTCATATGCATGTGAAAGTTGCGTAATGAACAAGGGAGATGATAGAAAATTTGATACATTTGAATTGTGGTTTCTAAGAAGGATATTAAAAGTGGCATGGACTGTCAGAGAAAAAAACATGTATTAAAATAAATACATCCAGAATGTTCCTTAGAAGTCAGTATGGTGAGACGTCTCAGATACTTCATACATGCTGTCAAGAGGAACAAGTCCCTCCATATGGATATTTGTTGTTTGTTGTTAAGTGTCGTAGAGTCGGTTCCGACCCATAGCGACCCTGTACAGGGTTTCCGAGGGTGTAAATCTTTATGGGAGTAGAAAGCCTCATCTTTCTCCCACATATGGACATGTTGTTGTTGTTGTTATGTGCCGTGGAGTCGGAACCGACTCATAGCGACCCTGTACAGGGTTTCCAAGGGTGTAAATCTTTACGGGAGTAGAAAGCCTCATCTTTCTCCCGTGGAGCAGCTGGTAGTTTCGAACTGCTGACCTTGCGGTTTACAGCCCGATTCGTAACCACTACGCTACCAGAGGACCATAGTAAAGTAGAGGTTCAGTTAAAAAAGAAGAAACCCAGATAGATATATTGACATAGTCGCAGCCAAAATGAACAGTTGTGAGGATTGTGCAGAATCTGGTCATGCTTCATTCTGTTGTGTGTAGGATTGAAAATAGTCAGAATAGACTCAAAGACAAATAATAACAACATAAATTCACCAGCAACAACAAAAATTGTGCATACCTGTGGATGTGCAGACAAAACAGTGTGATCTAAAATATTATTGTGATTTGGTATTAATGACGACTCTGAGCAGACCACAATGTTGTCTTGTTGTTGTTATATACTGTTGAGTCAGTACCAACTCACAGTGACCCTCTGCACAACAGAAATACACACTGACCAATCTAAGCCATGTGCTACCTGTTGAAACGGTTGAACATTAATCATTTCCTTTTGGTACAGTGACTCTGTGTATTCCTTCCATCTTCTCTTGATGCTTTCTGCATCATTTAGTAATTTTCCCAGAGAATCTTCCAATAATGTAAGTTGAGGCTTGAAATTTTTCTTCAGTTCCCCCAGCTTGAGAAATGCTGAATGTGTTCTTCCTTTTTGGTTTTCTGATTCCAGATCTTTGCACATTTTGTTGTAATATTTGGCTTTATCTTCTCAAGCTGATCTTTGAAATTTTCTATTCAGCTCTTGGAACTCTTCAATTGTTCCATTTGTTTTAGCATCTCTACACTGGAGAGCAAGTTTCAGAGTCTCTTCTGACATCCATTTTGACCTTTTCCTTCTATCTTTTCTTTTCAATGACTTTTTGCTTTCTTCATGTATGATGTTCTTGTTGTCATCCCACAACTTTTCTGGTCTTTGGTCTTTAGTGTTTAATGTATCAAGTCTGTTCTTCAGATAATATATAAATTCAGGTGGTATATATTCAAGGTCATATTTTGACTCTCATGGACATGTTTTCATTTTCTTCAGTTTGTTTGAATTTGCATATGAGTAATTGATGGTCTGTTCCACAGTCTGCCCCTGGCCTTGTTTTCACTGATGATATGGAGCTTTTCCATCTTCTCTTTCCGCAGATGTAGTCAATTTGATTTCTATATATTCCATCTGGTGAGGTCCATGTGTATAGTCGTCTGTTATGCTGTCTAAAGAAGGTATTTGAAATAAACAAATCATTGGTTTTGCAGACTTCTATCATGTGATCTCAAGCATCAATACTATCACCAAGGCCATATTTTCCAACTACTGATCCTTCCTCTTTTCTCCCAACCTTTGCATTCCAATCACCAGTAATGAGCAATATATCTTGATTGCATGTTTGATCGATTTCAGATTGAAGAAGTTGGTAGATTTCTTCTATTTCATCCTGACTGGTTTTAGTGGTTGGTGCGCAAATTTGAATAATATTGTTATTACCTGAGCTTCCCTGTAGGCGCATGGATATTATCCTATCACAGACAGCATTGCACCTCACGGCTGATCTGGATATGTTCTTTTTGATGATGAATGCAACACCATTCCTCTTGAATTTGTCATTCCCGCCATAGTAAACCAAGTGGTTGTCAGATTCAAAATGGCCAATTCAGCTTCACTAATGCCTAAGATATTGATGTTTATGCATTCCATTTCATTTTTGACAACTTCAAGTTTTCCCAGATTCATACTTTGTACATTCCATGTTCCAATTTTCAATGGTTTACAGCTGCTTCTCTTCATTTTGAGTTGGGGCCCCATCAGCATATGAAGTTACCGCGGGCTTTTCCTCCCCTGGCTTTACTCCATTCCCATCATCATGGTCAAGTCTATTTTGAGGAGGCAGCTCTTCCCCAGTCGCATTTTGAGTGCCTTCTAACCAGAGGGGCTCATTTTCTGTCACTATATCTGACAGTGTTTCTCTGCTATTCATAAGGTTTTCAGTGACTAAATAATATGTGCAAGTAGTTTCTCACTCCTTCTTCCTCACCTGTCTTCGTCTGGAAGGTTATCTGAAATCTGTCCACCATGGGTGACCCTGATGGTTTTTAAAATACCAGTGGCATAGCTTTCAGAACCAGAGCAACTCACAAGCCAGAAGGAGGAATTCCAAGGTGCATTGAAGGAACTGGCAAAGAACAAAGCACCAGGAATTGATGGAATAAAAATTGAAATCTTTCAAGAAAGTGTGGTGGCACAGGAGGCACTCACTCATCTCTGCCAAGGGATTTGGAAGACAACTATCTGACAGACTTTTTGGAAGAGATCCATATTTGTGCCCATTCCAAAGAGAGGTGACCCGATTGAATGCGGAAATCATCAATCTCTTTGATATCCCATGTGAGCAAGTTTTACTAAAAGTAATACAGAAATGGCTACAAGCATACATTGACAGAGAATTTACAGATCTTCAAGCCAGATTCAGAAGAGGCCATGGAATGAGGGATATGATTGCTTATGTCCAATGGATCTTTGCTGAAAAGCAGAGAATATCACAAAGATGTTTACCTGTGCTTTATGACTATGCAAAGGCTTTCAGTTGTGTGGATCATAACAAACTATGGACAACATTGTGAAGTATAAGTATTCTGGAAAACTTAATTGTGCTCATGAAGAATCTGTACCTGGACCAAGAAGCAGTTATTTGAATAGAACATGGGAACACTGAATGTTTAAAATTAAGAAAGGTGTGTGACAAGGTTGTATTCTTTCACCATACTTATTCAACCTGTATGCTGAGCAAATAATCTGAGAAGTTGGGTTATATGAAGAAAAACTTGGCATCAGATTTGGAGGAAAACTCATTAACAACCTGCAATATGCAGATGATACAATCTTGCTTGATGAAAGTGAAGAGGACTTAAAACATTTACTGGTGAAGATCAAAGAGCACAACCTTCAGTATGGATTATATCTCAATGCAGAGAAAACAAAAATCCTCACCACTAAACCAATAAACAACATTCTTATCAAGGGAGAAAAGATTGATTGACGTTGTCAAGGACTTCAATCTTCTTGGATCAACTATCAACACTCACGGAAGCAGCAGTCTAGAAATCAAACGATGTATTGCATTAGGCAAATCTGTTGCACAAGAAGTTTTTAAAGTGTTCAAGAACAAAGATGTCAGCTTGAGGATTAAGGTGTGCCTGATCCAAGCCATGATATTTTCAATAACCTCATATGCATGCGAAAGCTGGACAGTGAATAAGGAAGATTGCAGAATAATTGATGCTTTTGAGTTATAGTATTGGAAGACAATATTAAAAGTGCCATGGACTGCCAAAAGAATAAAAATCTGTTTTGGAAGAAGTGCACACAGCGTGCTTCTTGGTGGCCAAGATGGCTAAACTTCGTCTCTCATACTTCAGACATATTGTCTGGAGGGACCAGTCACTGGAGAAAGATATCACGTTTGGTAAGGTGGAGGGTCAGAGAAAAAGAGGAAGACCCCCCAATGAAATGAATTGGCCAAGTGTCAGCGTTGACAGACTCTAATTTGGCAAAGGTAATTAGGTTGGCCCAGGATCAGGCAGTGTTTTGTTCTGCTGTGCATAAGGTAGTTATGAGTTGGTATCGACTCCATGGCACCTAACAACAACAGCGACAACTTACGCCAACCTCACATTCTTTGTCATGCTAGAGCCTACTGTGCCAATCTATCTTGTTGGTGATCTTCCTCTTTTTCTTAGTCCATCTACTTTATCAATCAAAATATCCTTCTCAAGGGACTAGTTCCTCCTGATAATATGTCCTAAGTATGAGAGACGAAGTTTGTCCATCCAGGCTTTCAAGGAGCATTCTGGCTGTACTTCTTCTAACACATATTTATTTGCTAATTTGGCAATCCATGGGATTTTCAATATTGTCTTCCAAAACCATAACTGAAGCACAACAATTCTAGCGTCTTCCTTATTCACTGTCCAACATTTTCATGCTTATGAGGTTATTTTAATCACCAGGCACACCTTACTCCTCAACTTGAAATCTTTGCTTTTCAACACTCTGAAGAGTTCTTGTGTAGCATATTTGCCTAATGTCCTATATCATTTGATTTCTTGACTGCTGCCTCAATGAGTATTAATGGTTGATGCAAACAAAGTGAAGTCATTGAAAACTTCTATCTTTTCTACATTTATCATGATGTTATTTACTGGCCTGGTGATAAGGATGTTTGTTTTCTTTACATTGACATTCAACCCATACCAAAGGCTGTGGTCTTTGATCTTCATCAGTAAGTATTTTAAGTTCTCTACACTTTAAGTCCTCTACACTTTCAGCAAAGGAGCTCTGGTAGTGTAGTGGTTATGAATTGGGCGGTGAACTGTAAGGTTAGCTGTTTGAAACTACCAGCTGTTCCGCGGGAGAAAGAGGAGGCTTTCTGCTCCCTTAAAGATGTGCAGCCTTGGAAACCCTGTACAGGGTCTGTATGAGTCGGAACTGACTCCATGGCACATAATAACAACAACAACACTTTCAGCAAGCCATATAATTAAGCTTCTTGGAATCTTTATTTAGCATAGAGATCAAATTGTTGTTGATGTTGTTGTTGTAAGATATCATCGAGTTTGTACTGATTTATAGCAAACCTAGACAAAACAGATTGAAACACTGCCAGGTCTTGGGCCAACCTCACAATCATAGCTATACATGAGCCCATTGCTGCTGCCACAGCACCAATCCATCTTATTAGGGTCTCTTCTTTTTCTCTGGCCCTCCTTTTATCAATCATGATACCCTTTCCAGTGATTTATCCATCCTAATAATATGTTCAAAGTATAATAGATGAAGTCTGGCAACTCTGTATCCAATGAACTCTCTTGCTGCACTTCTTTCAATACAGGTCTGCTTGCTCTTTTGGATGTCCAAGATACTTTCAGTATTCAGCTCCAACATCAGAACTCAAAAGCATCAATTTTTCTATGGTCTTCCTTTTCACTGTCCAACTTTTGCACTCATATGAATTTATTAACAATACCAAGGCTTGGGTCAGGTGCACCTTTTTCCTCAAGCTGACACCTTTGCTCTTCAATGCTTTAAAGAGGACATGTGCAGAAGATTTGCCTGATGCAGTATTTTGTTTGATTTCTTGACTACTGCTTCCATGAGTGTTGATGGATGATCTGAGAAAAATGAAGTCCTTGACAACTTCAATCTTTTCTCCATTTATATTGATGTTGTTTATTGAACAAGCAGTGAGGATTTTTGTTTATGCATTCCATTTCATTTTTCACAACTTCCAATTTTCCTAGATTCATACTTTGTACATTCCATGTTCTGATTATTAGTGGACATTGATAGCTGTTTCTTTTTATTTTTTGTTGTTCCCCATCATCAATTAAGGTCCCAAAGGCTCTCCTCCATTCACGTTATGGTCAACTCTACTTTGAGGGAACAGCTATTTCCCAGTCATATTTTGTGTGTCTTCCAACCTTATGGGCTCATCTTTTGTTACTATATCTGACAGTATTCTGGTGCTTTTCATCATATTTCAATATTCAATATTCTGGTGCTGACAGTATTCCATTGTTATTCATAAGGTTTTCAGTTACTAAATATTTTAATGTAGTCCATCTCTCCTTCTGCCTTCTTTAGGAAACTCAGCCAAAACCCATCCACCATGGGTGACCCTGCTGGTATTTAAAATACCCCTGGTATAGATTCTCAAATCACAGCAACATGTAAACCACCACATTACGTCAAACTGACAGATGAGTGGTGGAGAGCACAACAGATTGTTTAAAAATATAAGTTGTTTTGTTGTTGTTTGGTCCTGTCCAATTGGTTCCATCTCATAGTGGCCCTAAGCACAACAGAATTTTACAGAATGTACCATTTTCACAATATTTGTTACTTGAGGCTATTGTTCCTGAAACTGTGCCAAACCTTTTCCTTGGAAGTCTCATTCCTTTTTTCACTGTCCCTCAATTTCACCAATCATGATGTCTCTTCTAATGTTCAAAGTGTGAGAGATGAAGTTTCACCATACTGATTTCTAAGGAACATTTTTTTGTATTACTTCCTGCACAAACTTGCTTGTTCTTCTGGCTGTCCATAGCACTTTAAATATTCATCTCTAAAATGCTAATTCAAATGCATCAATTCTTCTACAGGCTTTCTTGCACATTGCCCAAATTTCACAGGCACTTGAGGCTATTCGAGACATCAGGGCTTGGATCAGATTCACCTTAGTACTCTAACTGACATCCCTGCTCTTGAAAACTTTACAAAGGACTTGTGTACCAGATTTGTCTAATGCAATGTGTTGATTCATTTCATGACTGCTGCTTCCATTAGTTTTGATGGTGAATCCAAGCAAAATGAAGTCATTTAAAACTTCAATCTTTTCCCCATTTATCACAATGTTATAGATTGCTCCAGTGATAAGGCTTTTTTTTTTTTCTTTACATTGAGGTGCAACCCATATGTATTTTAAGTCCTCTTCACTTTCAGCAATCAAGGTTGCATCATCTGCATATCGCAGTTTGCTAGCAAGTCTTCCTCCAACTCTGATTCCACATTTTTTTTCATATAATTCAGTTTCTAGGATAATTTGCTCAGTATACAGTTTAAATAAGAATCATGAAGGGATACAACATTGATGCCCACCTTTCCTGATTTGAAACCACTCAGTATTCTCTTGTTCTATTCTAGTAACTGCCTCTTGCTCTATGTACAGGGTCTTCAAGAGCACAATTAAGTATTTGGTAATATCCATTATCCTCAATATTACCCATAACGTAACAAGATCCACTGAGATACCAAGTCTTTGCCTAACCAATATAGCACAGGTACACATCTTTCCAGTTTTCTCTGTTTTCAGCCAAGATCCATCTTATGTCAGCAATGATATCCGTAGTTACTTGCCATCTTCAGAATCTGGTGTGAACCTTGGCAGTTCCCTATCAAAACTATTGCAGTTAGTTTTGAATTATCTTCAGCAAAATTTACTTGCATGTTATATTGTTGTTGTTGTTGTTATGTGCCGTGGAGTCGATTCCGACTCATAGCGACCCTGTACAGGGTTTCCAAGGCTGTAAATCTTTACGGGAGCAGAACGCCTCATCTTTCTCCCACGGAACAACTGGTAGTTTCGAACTGCTGACCTTGCGGTTCATAGCCCGATTCATAACCACTATGCTACCAGAGCTCCTTGCAAGTTATATTAGTGAGGTTATTTTGTGATTTCTGTATTCTGTTGTTTCACCTTTCTTTGTAATGGTCACATATATGAGATCTATTACAATCAATTTCCCAGACAGTTGTCTTCCAAATTTCTTAGCATAGAAGAATGAATGTTTCCAGTGCTGCATCAGTGTTTTGAATGATTTCAATCTGTATTCCATCAATACACAGAGCCTTGATCTTTGCCAATGCCTGCAGTGCAACTTGGACTTCTTCCTTCAATATCATTGGCTCTGGATCATATACTACTTCTTAAAGTGGTTGGACACTGTCCATTTGTTTTTGGTACATGGACCCTGTGCATTCCTTCCATCTTTTTTCGATACTTTTTGCATCATTCAATATTTTGCCCACAAAATCTTTCGATATTACAAGTTTAGGCTTGCTTTATTTCTTCAATTTTTTTTCTGATTCAGAAATGCTAAGCATGGCTAAAAACCCTTGTGGTTTTTGAACTTCACACAATTGCACGTTCTGTTATAGTACTAGACTTAGTCTTCTCTAGCTGCTCTTTGATAGTTTGTGTTCTGCTCTTTTACCTCCCCATTACTTCTATTTGCTTTAGCATCACGTTGAAGAACAAGTTTCAGAGTCTCTTCTGACAACTATTTTGGTGTGCTATTTCTCTTCTGTCTTTTAAATTACCCTTTGCTTTTTTCCATATGATGTTTTTAATGTCCTCTCAAGACTCTTTGATCATTAGTGTTTAATGCATCAAATCTGTTCTTGAGATTGTATCTAAATTTAGGTGGCTTATGCTCAAGGTCAAAATTTGGCTCTTGTGGACCTATTTTAATTTTCTTCAGCTTCAGCCTGAATTTGCATATGAACAATTGATGGTCTGTTCCACAGTCTGCCTCTGGCCTTATTTTGACTGATGATATTCATCTCTTCCCGAAGATGTAGCCAATTTGATTTCTCTGTACTCCATCTTGTGTGGTCCAGGTGTATAGTCTTTTATGTTGTTTTAAAGTGGTATTTCTGTGAAGACTATCATGCAATTTCCAGTGTCGTTTCTATCACCTAGGACATGTTTGTGAACTGCTAACCCTTCCTCTTTGCTTCCAATCTTTGCATTCCAAAAAAAAATGATTATTTTAAAAAATAAATTAGCCTAGATTTTTATCCTTACAGGTATAGTGATATATGTGAGTTGGGTTTACATAAAATACTTATGCTTTTATAACTAACCATAGGGGAGTTTCTATTAAAAAATCATCAATTTCTGCTGAAATGATTTGCCAAAATTTTATAGACAATCATTTGGTCCCATTCCCTCTGTCCTTGTATCCTAATGTGGTCCATACTCCCAACATTCCACTATCCATGCTACTGCCAAAAGATGCATAGAGTAAAACCATCATCTCACACCACCTCTTCAATTCTTTGAGGCTTAAGTTCAGATTGTTGTAGTTAGGTATCATCAAGTGTGTTTAGACTCATACTAACTAGCCCTCAATATAAGGAAAACACCACCCAATCTTACATCATCCTCACAACTGTTATGTTTGAACTCCTTGCTCCTGGGACTGCATCAGTCAGGGGGATCTTTGTCTTTTTTGCTGACCCTCTATTTTACCAAACATTATGTTCTTCTCCTCAGTGGTTCAAAGTAACCGTTTTCCTTCAGACGTTGTTCAGTCTAAAGATCCTTTTCCTTTCCATGGAAGTTAAAGAGCATTTCTTCCTCTCATGCAATGTTTTTTTTAATATTGGTTTGGAATGTCTTTATTTCCTAGTTTTTAAACTTTGTTGTCTGTATCCTTTTCAGCAGTGTTTAAGATAATTTTTCTTCCCAAGTAATTTGTAAAATAATTGTTCATTTTAAATTCAGTATTCTTGATAAACTTCCAGATGCAGAGTCTTATTTTCCATATTATAATGAAGTATATAGGTATGAATTATTTTTTAATCAATCAATAGAAGTTTTTGAGCAATTCCTATTCCATCTAAGTGAATTCTTCAATCCTAAATTGAGTACTGGTGTTGCGCTGTGGGCTAATGCACTGGAATGCAAAAGTCTGTTTGAACCACAATGTCGGTAGTTCAAGCTCAATAGCCACTCATTGGGAATATTGTAAAGGGTCACTGGAGTCTGAACTGACCCGAGGGCAATCATCAATAACAACAACTTGTCACAATAACAAATTGCTGCTTTTGGTTGCCATCAAGTTGAGTTTGAAGTGTAGTTATTGAATATGACACAGTAGTACTGTTCCTTTGAGTTTTCTAGGTTGCAGTCTTCATAGGAACAGAGCACTGTCTTTCTCCCATGGAGCTGCCAGGTGAATTCAAACCACAAATCTTTTTGTAAGCATCTAAGTGCTTAACTGTCAGCTGTTAGGTTCCTTATCATTAGATATGTAAGGGTACATTTTGATCCATGTTTGAAAATGAATCCTGACAGTTTTCCCCAAGGTTTGAAAAATTTTGAACATTTTTATACAAACTTGGTTGAAATGTTTTATTATAGGCTATATCTTCACACACAATAGATGAAGACAGTAAGTTAAAGAAGTCAGAGAAAAATTAACAATAGTTGTTTAAATTTACATAACTCAAAGTCTTGAAAAAAATTTTTTTTAAATCTTACAGACATTTTATGTAATCTTTTTTGCTGATATATTTAGATGCTGCCGAATCAGTTCTGCCTCATAGCAACTCTGTACACAACAGAATGAAATGCTGCATTGACCCTACTTTATCCTAACAGTTTTTGCCACATTTAAGTCCTTTGAGGCAGCCACTATATTCTAGAGTATATGCCTCTTTTTAACTGACACACACTTTGCCAAGCATCATGATATTCTCCAGGGACTGATTCCACTTGATAGCCCAAAGTACGTGAGACTAACTTTTGTCATGCTTACTTCAAAGGAATATTCTGCATGTACTTCCTCTAAGACAGATTTATTCATTCTACTGGCAGTATACTGCATGCTCAATATTCTTTGCCAATAATATAATTCAAAAACATCACGACTTATTTGATCTTCCTTATTCATTATCCAGCTTTCATATATGTATGAGGTGATTGAAAATACTTTGACTTGAGTCAGGCACATGTTAGCTCTCATAGTGATAACTTCAATTTATTTTTTTTTCTTAATCATTTTAAGGAGTGCTTTGACAGCAGATTTTCCCAATGAAACACTTAATTTGATTACTTGACTGCACTGAACAACAATTATATATGTTATATTATAAAACATATTAAAGACTTTATTGTTTGATTTTTATCAGTAAGTGCCTCAACTCCTCTTTACTTTCAACCCGAAAGGCTGTGTTATAGACATATTACAAGTTGTTAATGAATGTTCCTCCAATCCTGATGCTGTATTCTTCTTCGTACCATGCAGCTCCTTGAGTTATTTGCTAAGCATATAGACTGAATGGTGGTGGTGGTGCTTATGTGCTGTGGAGTCTGTTCTGATTCATAGCAACTCTGTATAGTTTCAGAGGCTGTAAATCTTACAGGAACAGAAAACCTCATCTTTCTCCCATGGAACCACTGGTAGTTTCGAAATACTGATCGTGAGATTAGCAGCCCTACTTGTAAGCAATACACTACCAGAGCTCCTATAGATTGAATAAGAATGGGAAAAGGATATAACCCTGACACATGCCTTTCCTGATTTAAGCAAAGACATATGCCTTGTTCCTCTCAAATGACTGTCTGCAGGTCTATATATAGTTTTTGCATAAGCATAATTAAATGTTTTGGAATTCCTATACTTACAATATCATCTATAATTTGTTATGATCCAGTCAAATGCTTTTGCATATTGCATAAAACACAAGTTAACATATTTCCGGTATGTTCTGTTTTCAGCCAAGATCGATCTAATATCAGCAATAATATCTTTCATTCCACTTCCTTTTCTGAATCTGAGTTGAATTTCTGGCAGTTCCCTGTTGGTATGTTTCTTAACTATTTTTGAATGATCCTCAGTAAAATTTGCTTGCATGTGATGCTAAGGATATTGCTCAAGGATTTCCACATTTTGTTGGATGGCTTTTTTTTTTTTTTTTTTTTAGGCATTAAATGGGATTCTGTCGTCAGTTTCCATAGTCCTTTTTTCACCAATGCTTTCAGTGCAGATTGAACTGCTTCAAAGAAGCTGAAAATATCCACTTAAGGTTTAAATATTTGGTTTTAAATATTAAAACAGATAAATGCTGAATATGTTGCAATTATTAATAGTTATTTTTTATCAATCTTAACATGAACTATGCCTTTCAAAGTATCTATTTAGTTTGTTCTCAGTAATATTGATGTTAACAGCATTTGGTAATGGGAAAAGATAATGAGAAGCAATAAAATATCCTATATTGACTTGCTGCCCTTACTACAAAAGCAATAAACTATTTATGATATTTGCTTAAAGTTTAATGCTTAATGAGTGTTACTACTTCTTTTTACTTTTTATGATCTCTTAAATATGAATTCTAGTACAAACCTGCTATACTAATGAGAAGAACTAAACAAATAATTGAAAGCTTAGGAAAAAGCATGCAACAAAATGAAAAATTAAATAAATACATGTATGTAATATATATTGTAATATATATTTGGAGTCCTGATGTGTTGCTGTATGATAATTCACTGGACCACATGATCAGTTTGAACTACAATGTCCGTGGTTTAAATACACCAGGTGCTCCGTGGAAACTACGAGTTGCTAAGTTGAAACCGACTCAGCAGCACTTAACAACCGCAACAACTATAAATACTTACACTTTGTTACTATCTGTACACACGTGCATAATGTGTGTGTGCATGGTGGTGGTGGTTATGTGTTGTGGAGTCAGTTTCGACTCATAGCGACCCTGTACAGGGTTTCCGAGGCTGTAAATCTTTATGGGAGCAGAAAGCCTCTTCTTTCTCCTATGGAATAGCTGGTAGTTTCGAACTCCTGACCTTGTGGTTTGCAGCCCAATTCATAACCACTACGCTACCAGAGCCCCTGTGTGTGCGTATACATACACATAATATAGTATACAATGGGAAGTCCAAAAGTTTGTGGAAATATTTCATTATTTTTTAATTCCATTTTTCCATGACCTTTTGGAAGTTCCCTTGTGTAATTGTACACATGATATGTATTCCAACTTTATAATTTCCATTAGTGCAATAGATAATTTTTTAAAGTTCTTTAAAACACTGAAATTCAGCATTTGTTGTTGAAGAGTGACAAGAAATCACGAGATCAAATGGACGTTTTAGTTTATATGACTCAACTGTATCTGGGTTGAAAATCGATTGAAATTCAACAAATTTACCTAAGTCATTGAATGTCTTTTGTGTGGCCAGGTTGGTGTCAGGGAATGAGGATTCCAAGATGCAGAAGTAATGTCCTGCTTTGGATCTTTTACTATACTGAAAATGAGGAGACTGGTAAACAAACATATACAATACCTATAATATGAAAGACATTCAAGGCTAAAATATAATTGACAGAAATTGTCCCTATGGTATTCTGCATATGTGGTGGCAAATTTTTCTCAGATAAGTTTGTCTAAGGCAGTAAATCTAAAATTGTTTTAGTTTTTGTTAAGTGCCTTCAAGTCGGTAGCGACTCATAGAGACCCTATGCACAAAACAAAACACTGCCCGATTCTGGGCCAACCTCACAATTGTTGACATGCTTGAGCCTATTGATGCTGCCACTTTGCCAATCCATCTCACTGGGGGTCTACCTCTTTTGCTCTGACCCTCCACCTTACCAAACATGATATCCTTCTCCAGTGACTGGTCCTTCCTGATAATATGTCCAAAGTACCACAATATGTCCAAAGAATTAAAATTAGTTCCATTTTTATCACTAGGGCAGGGAGACCTTGATGTACAATGGCTAAAATTTTGACTAAAATGACAACAACTTGAACCCACCCAAAGTCTCTGGGGGATAAAAATCTTTCTGTTCCCATTAGAACTATAGCCTAGAAAATTCTAATTTGCATATCAGTATGATATATAGGTTAAGGAGATGCAAACAAGCATTTCCAATTTTTACTGTTTTCTTGGCTTTTTTTTCCCCTCTGACCTACCTTTGATATCCTAAAATACTCAAGCAGTTACACATACATGAGTCATAAAAAAACAATTCAATGAAACTGTTACAGGAATTATCAGTCAGGTAAACTTAAAATATTTTTAATTACTAACCTAGAATTAATTCCCATATATCAAGCTATGATGAATTGTTCAATGTATAATATACTTTTCATTTGCTTGAGAAACATTCTTGAACATGGTGAATCATATGGAGTCCTGGTGTGGCACTGTAGGATAAAGCACTGTACTGCAAAGTTGGTTTGAACTACAAGGCTGGCAATTGAAACTCACCAGCTGATCCTTGGAAACCCATACAGAGTCAATGTGAGTCAGAACCAACTCAACAGCATTCAACAACAACAATATTGGTAAATAATAGAAATTCAAGAACAATTAATTGCACTTTTGAGGATCCAGTAAAAGCAAAGAGAAGTTTGTTCAATTAAAAACAAGGGAACACTGCATAATTTAAAAAATTAGGAATCAAAATTTAAAATCAAGATGTGCCTTCCAACCTAAGGTGCTTATGTTCTAACATTGTATCATTCCATGTTCTACTGCTATTCCTAACACTTCACTGGACAATTGTACAAATAGATTGCTTGGTCTTTCTACTTAGTTTGTCTGATTCTGGAAGCTCCACTGGAGGATCCTGTCCACCATGAGTAGCCTTAATAGTATTTTAAATGCTGGCTTGTTCTTTTAGGTGCTGCTGAGTCAGTTCTGATTCAGAGTGACCCTATGTACCCGGTTCTGAGGAATCCTTATAACTCTCATTATGTTTGAGACCATTGTTGCTGCTACTGTGTCAATCCATCTTATTAGGGGTCGTCCTGCTTTTCATTGATCCTTCACTTTTTCAAGTATGATGTCCTTCTCCAGGGACAGGATCCTCCTGATAATATGTCCAAAGCACAAGACTCAATGTCTAGCCATCTTAGCTTCTAAGCAATATTCTGGTTGTGCTTCTCCCAAACAGATTTGATCCCGACTGATATAAACTGTGACTTATTTTGTGTGTGTGTCTGTTTGTGTAATATTCAGGAGCTAAATGAATCACAGTGGTTACGAATTGGGCTGTGAACCACAAGGCCAGTAGTTCAAAACTACCAGCTGTTCCATGGGAGAAAGATGAGGTTTTCTGCTCCCGTAAAGATTTACAGCCTTTGAAACCCTGTACAGGGTCGCTATGGATCGGAATTGACTCGACAGCACTTAACAACAACAACAAATGAATCACAGGTTAAGAAATGGTTAAAGAGTAATTCTGTAATTCCATTTCAGTTAAAGTAGCAGAATTTGCAGAGACAGATGCTTGGGGAAATAATAAATACAAAAAATGATCTATGGAAATATTAGGGAAAATCTGAGAAATACTGATGAGCTTGTTATATGATCATCATGTCTACTGCACCTATTCTGAACTATAAATGGTTTACAAACAGAAGTGGCTATTTTTTAGGAAGCAGGAGATAAAAAGGGAAATTCCTATGTGATAAGTGGAGGAGTTGTAGTGCCATATGGTCTGTAGGAAATGATTACAGATTTTGCCCATTGAAGGAAACAGGAAGCATATAACTAAGAACCACAATATAATTCTATCAAGTTTTTTTTTTAATGTTTTATTGTGAATTATGTGATAGTTTACATGGGAGAACATTATTCTATCCTATATTGTCTCATTGCCATGGTTACAATCCCCTTCATGCAATCCTTCCCCCGTGCCCCCCAGGTCTTCAGCACACTGTCGCTTTCCCTCTCTGGATCTAAATCAAGTTTCTTTTTATAAGTGCAAGTGACAAAGTTACTATTTATGTTTTTCCCAAAGTTTGTGAAAAAATCCAATATTGTTAATTCTACTTTTCCATGAACTTTTGAAGGCTATATATATATATATATATATATATATATATATATATATATTGTTGTTGTTAAGTGCCGTCGAGTCGGTTCCGACCCATAGCGACCCTGTACAGGGTTTCCGAGGGTGTAAATCTTTACGGGAGTAGAAAGCCTCATCTTTCTCCCGCGGAGCGGCTGGTGGTTTCGAACCGCTGACCTTAAGGTTCGCAGCCTGATTCGTAACCACTACGCTACCAGAGCTCCATATATATATATAAGTGTCTGTATGTATACACACACACACACACACACAGGATAAATAAAAAATTATCTGCACTCTGGCTGCAGAATTAATTTTAATCAACTTTTAGTAAAGACAAATACATCATGTTTTTACATCATCTCCTTCTTTTTGAAGCTTTTGTATGCCCTTATTAAGAAATGTTTTAGGTTGAGTGTGAGCCATAAATGCACTGATGTCTTCACTTCTTTATCAGAGGTATATCTTCATCCTCGAAGGGCTTCTTTTAGGGAACCAAACAGGTGAAAGTCCAATGGAGCAGAACCAGTACTATAGAGAGGATGCCGTAACACCTCAAAATGAAGTTTGTGCAGAATGTCAAAGTGTCAATAGTGTAAAAGTGTCAACAGTGTGGACACAGGTGTGTGGCTATACAAAATCACAATGCCCGTCCATGGCAGTACTCTGTATTTAATCAGAATTTTAAGCTTCAGCGCTTCAGTGAGCATCTCATTATAATGAGCACTGTTGATTGGTGAAGCGTTTTCCTGATAGTGTTTCAATACTGGCCCTTGAAAATTCCAGAATACTGTAAGCATCAATTTCCCAGCAGAAGGTTGACTTTTGAACTTTTTATTGGTCAGTGATTGAGGATGTTACATTCCATACTTTGCCATTTACTCTCAGGTACATAGTGATTAATCCATGTCTCTCATCATCAGTAATGACTTTTTTTTTTTTTTTTTTTTAAGAAACTTTTACCTTACTTTGAATATTGGTCCAAATTTTGTTTGCAATTGTCCACATGCTTCTGTTTATGCTCTTCTGTGCGTTGTTTTGGTATCCATCTTGCACAAACTTTTTGAAACCCAAATCTATTTTGGATTATTTCACAGGGAAAGCCATGGTTGTTTTGCAAATGATTTGTCATATAATCCACTGTCACTCATCTATTTGACAGAAGCATTTCATGGAAACGCTCAATGTTGTCATCAGCCACACACATTGATGGTAATTTTATAATATAACATAAGTGAAATGTGGATAATTTCTGACTAACTATCATATATGCATTCAAACTCACCAGCTGCTCCTTGGAAATCATATACAGGGTTGCTATAAGATGGAACCAACTCAACTTCACTTAACAACAATGTATATACATGGATTCCTGGCATGGTACAATAGGATAATCACAAAACCACAAAGTCAATTTGAACCACAAAGTTGGAATTTCTAACTCACCAGTTGCTCTTTGGAAACCCTGTACTAGGGCATTATGAATGGAAACCGACTACATGGAACTTAACAACACCAATATATATATATATATAACAAAAACAGCATATATAATGTATGTTGGTGTTGTTAAGAGACATCAAGTCAGTACTGACTATAGTGACCCTGTATAGGATTTCCGAGGAGTGGCTTGTGAGCTTGAACCACCAACCCTGAGGTTCAAACTGACTTTGCAGTCCAAAACACCACACCAGGACTCCTATATATGTATATATTTACACACACAACTATATGGAGTCGTGGTGTGGTGCTTTAGGATAAGTACTGGACTGCTAACCCGAGGTCAGAGGTTCCAACCCACCATCTGCTCCCAAGACAGGGTGTCTATGAGTCAGAACAAAATCCATGGCATTTAGCAATAATAACAAAATAGACACAATACATATCTAAATACATTTGTGTGTGCATATATACATACATATATCTATCTGTCTATCTATCTATCTATCTATCTATCCATCCATCCATCTATCTATCTATCTATCTATCTATCTATCTATCTATCTATCTATCTATCTATCTATCTATCTATCTATCTATCTACCTATCTACCTATCTATATAGTGTGTGTGTCTGTTTGTTTGCTTATTTTTTATTGTTAGGTGCCATAGAGTTGATATGGACTCATAGATACCCTACTTAAACACAACAAAATACTGCCTGGTCCTAAGCCAATCTCACAATTGTTGCTACATTTGAACCCATTGATGATGGCCTCCAAGGAGCACTCTGGCTGCACTTCTTCCAAAACAGATCTATTGGTTCTTTTGGCAGTACATGGCACTTTCAGTATTCTCCAATACCACAACTCAAAGGCATCAATTCTTCTACGATCTTCCTTATTCACTGTCCAGCTTTCGCATCCATATGAGGCTATTGAAAACACCATGGCCTGGGT
>NW_006408796.1:776115-786611 GCF_000296735.1 Chrysochloris asiatica | reverse complement strand
TATTGTCCGGAGGAAACAGTCGCTGGAGAAAGATGTCATGCTGGGTAAGGTGGAGGGTCAGAGAAAAAGAGGAAGACCCCTAACGAGATGGATTGGACAGGTGGCATCATTGATGGACTCAAGTGTGGCAGTGGTAGTGAGGTTGGCGCAGGATCGGACATTATTTCGTTCTGCTGTGCATGGGATCGCTATGAGTAGGTTCTGACTTGATGGTACCTGACAACAACAACAGATTGAATAAGTAGGGTTAAAGAATATAACTCTGGTGCACAACTCTCCTAATTTGAAACCATTCAGTGTTCCCTTGTGCTGTTTGAACAACTTCTTCTTGGTTTATGTGCAGACTCCTCATTAGCTCAATTAAGTGATCAAGAATACTCATACTCACAATATTCGCAGTAGTTTACCATTATCCACACAATCAAAAGCTTCCATATAGTCATTAAAGCACAGGCAAACATAGTTCTGATATTCTCTGCTTTCACCCAAGATCCCTTTAAGTTCAGCAATGATAGCCCTCATTCTGAAACCGGCTTGGGCCTCTGTACAGTTACTTGTGATATGCTATATTATTTTTGGTTATAGCAAAATGGTTGATCAAACTTCAATCCCAAAATGAATTTCTTAAAACGCTCTGTCAGTAATTCTCATATATCCATTACTCTCAACAGAAAAACCCCACTGTCAATATAAGGAGGTCATTGATGGAACATTGCTACTATAATAACACAGTTCTTATTATACCATCTTAATTCTCGTAATCCTTCATCTTCTCTGTCAATTGAGAAAGACTCATCATTAATGTATATTGTGATAAGCCTGAGAAAGAAAAAAAAAAACAAAAAACCCAACAACAAAATGGCAGATATTTTCCCCTAAGAGCCCAGCTCTTACTAAGAGTGACACAAAGGAATTCATCAAAACCTGAAATCTCACAGTGTGATAATACACAGACTAGTGCTAGAACTCGGGTTGGTCAGAGCAAGAAAATAATAATAGCATGAGTGTAATTATCTTCATTCGTCTTTCAAATGTTCCTTCACTTTGGGGACAAATTTTATCTTTGAATCTCCCACTCATTGTAGCCCAATGTGTAACATCATTCTCTTTAAATTGTCTCACACTGAATGAGATAAATAGTTATTTATTATGAAAGTCTCACTCGACTCTTTAGGCTAGGTCCTTGGTATTGGCACTGAGTGATGAGTACCTCCATGGCATCATTCCTAAGGCTCACCCTCTCCAAAGCAACACTAATGGAATGATCTCTCTAACTTTATGCAGGTGAAAATGAACACTGAAAATAAGTTTTTTTTTTTTTTTTTTTTTTTTTTTTTTTTTAATGGAAGCCTAAAAAGTTGACATATGACTGCAAAAAGAACCCTCTTCTTTTTCTTAAAATGAAATGAACTGATGTCATTGTGTGAGTGACTGGATTGTTCCATTTGATTATCCGGTGATTGGAGGGTAAACAATGCCATCACTTTTCTTCTGATAATTTACAGCCCTTCCTGACTCTGTTAATAATTTCTCTTGTGCCAAAAGCTTAAGTCTATACACAGTACAATTTCCAAGCTTTCAGCTTCAACACTATAGTGCTTGTGATTATTGGAATTTAAGTTCAAATTAAATAAAATTTTTAAAAAAGAAACTCTCAGTTCCTTGATTGCACTAGCTATCTGCCTGTGTTCAATATCGGCATGTGACAAGGTTCTTCATGTGAGTACAGATAGAGTACACTCCCACCATCTCAGAGAGCACCATTGGACAGTATAGGACTTCAACCCAAGAAATACTCTGTAACAATGCCTATCCCTTCATTTCAGCAGAGAACCTAGTGTGATAAAAGCAGTAGGTATACCAAATTTATCTTTTTCAATTTCTGCAGCAGTAATGCTGTGAGAAGGAAAGACTCTTTATAAATGACTCATGTAACACATTCAAGGTATTACAGGTGAAGGATTACTCTGTAGGATGGCAGACAAAACAATTCCCAAGGCCTTGGAGCAGATTAGGAAATCTTTTACAAAGACTTGCCTTATGAAGTAGTAGTGCCACCAAGTGTTAGGTGAAGATAGTTCAGATTTTTGAAAAACATTGGATGAAAATTTTTATCTAAGAGAATAAAAGGAATTAGCAACAGGGATCAATGAGTGCTTATATTTTGGAGCCTTATATACAATTGTTCATTTACCACAAATTTTAGAACATAGTAAAAATGGTTATAGTTGCAAAAACATCATGTTTCATTCATATCCTTTGTGTCCCACCCAAAAAAGAGATATAAACGGCAATTTGATGGCATTTTTGTCTGTATTATTTTAACTCAAGTGTTTCAGTCAATCTAAAATGTATGATAATGAATCACAATCATGTTTTGATATATTCCTATGGAAGAATGAAATGTCTAAACAGTGGCTTGTTGTTGTTAAGTGCCATTGAGTTGGTTCTGACTCATAGAGACACTATATAGCATTTCCAAGGAGCACCTGGTGAGTTTGAACTGCTGACCTTTTGGTCCAGTGAGTATCCTGCAGTGCTACACCAGGACTAAAATTTTCCATACCTTATAGGTCTTCTTCTTCATTCCACAAATCCTCTCTTTGTTCCTTCCACCTCCTAATCTCTCTACTTCCTCTATAGTAGGAAGTCTAGCTCTCAGAGGATTTTCATCCAAAATGTCATGTGTATTTTATAATTAGAAAACATGTGGTCAGGAAAATGGTGGTTTTATTTTCTGTGTTCTATTTTATCACAGATTCAGGGAGGAAAAACTCACTGGTTTTTCTACCTTATTTATAACTGCAGCAAAATTCCTGTTTTACTTTGCCTCCGTTGCCATGGTTACAGGCACTCCCATTTCAACAGGTCAATGCAAGCATTTGGTTTACATAAGGTCACGGGTAAACCATCTCAGCATTTCAAAAACAGGCAAATTGAATAAACCAAATCTCTGCTCTCTTTTTACAATAATCTGTCAAATCCTTGAAAGCACAATTAGTTTTGATTTCTGTAATTTATTATTCTTATTGCCTTGTTTGTGATTCTGTGCTAATGTTCAATTACTCCATAGTTGGGAATAGATTTCCCTAATAGTGAAGTCAACAGTTCTGTATACCATCAATGTTCTAAATTGGCTACTTTGCAAACAATACTCCATTTATTTTATGATTAGTTAAATGGGACTTAAAAAGTTGTGGTGGAAATTCAATTAAAATATAATAGAATTTATCCATGAACTGTTTGCAGCCCATTGTATGTCCAGTAAAGATAGCATTTTACTAGACTTCAGTGAACAAGTACAATACAAGTCAAATAGCAGAAAGATGAACAAGTATTAAAAGGTATATTTTCATACATAGGTGGTCTGGTGACACAATGGGGAGAGTTCTGCTACTAACTGAAAGGTAGATGGTTAGAATCATCAGCAACTCATGGATGAACAAACCTGGCAGTCTGTTCCCTTAAATATTTGTAGCCTAGAAAACCCTATGAGACAGTTTTACTCTGTCATATATGGTTTCTATGTGTCGTAATTGTCTTGATGGCATCTAAGAACAATACCAACAACAGGCATACGTATAGTTCTCCTTGTTCACCAGCTACAGAGAGATATGTTACTGGGTCTTATTATGCTCAGTCAAAGCCAATAATGGAAATCATTTTATAAACTGCATAGATGCTGTGAACAGCTGGATTCTTGCTTCTTTGGGGGCAAGTGAAGAATTTTAAGTTAATGACTAAGGAGTTACGGAGTAAGAATCCCTAAAGTGAGAAGCAGAGGGAAAATTACTCATGAAGTGGAATGTCCAATCCAAGGTGTGGATAGGTTGAAAATCACACACACTCACATACACACATATCTCTTCAAACTCTGTCTTAGAGAGGGAACACTTTAATAACCAGGAATCAGATAGCTAACAAAATTACAGGAGAAAGAGGAGTCCTTGGGAGTGGTAAGGTTAACAATGAACTTGAGGATCTTACTCATATTAAAGCATTCAGATTGATATTTTTAAACTTTGCAGTGTCTGTGAGTTAGTTACATTACCATACAAACCAGAGTTCCTGGGACAGTGACATTCCATCCTTGCGATCATGGAATGCCAGCTCCTTGTTAATCATGAAGACTTACCTTTTAAATTGCGTCTTAAAAATGATCTCACTATATAATAGCAGGGGAGCTCTGGTAGCATAGTGGTTACAAATTGGGCTGTGAACCACAAGGTGAGAAATTCGAAACTACCAGCCGCTCCATGGGAGAAAGATGAGGTGTTCTGCTCCCATAAAGACCAACAGCCTCAGAAACCCTGTGCAAGATCACTATGAGTCAGAACCGACTCCAGGGCACATAACAACAACATATAATAGCAGAGATTCTATGATTGAAAGCTAAAAAGAGCATGAAAGCATTATCAACGGCATCACTAAGCAGGCATGGAACCTGCACACCACACTGAGGGACATTTTCAGAGAGAGAGCCAGCAAATAACTGGTTATAACATTTGTGTGCAGAAATGTTTCAGCAGAAATGTATAATTTTGTATAAAAACAGTCCTGAAATTAGCTATAAAGCAAAAACATTTCCCTAAGCACAAAGCTAATTTGCTTTTGAACCTTCTAATGTGTTACAAGAGCGTTATTACCCAATTACAATGATGCTTCAAATCACGTGGTTTAATCTACATGTGCTGAAAGTACACGCTGCTGTTTACACTGCTGCCCATGTTTTTATAATAGCTGATCTTGTTTTATAAACACATTTCATGTGTTTTAGCGACAATACTGAAGCCATTAGTATTTGTGAACCTACATCAGTAGTCTTTTTGAGAATGAGGTAGCAATTACAAGACAAGAAGGAGAAAATTTTAAAAAAAGACCTGTACTCAGTTACTAATCATGTAACTCATAATGCGACAATTTGATGGAGAAAGATTTTATGAAACAATTTTGTTGTTGTTATTGTTAAGTACCATTGAATCGGTTTGCACCTGTAGTGACTCTATGTACAACAGAGCAAACCACTGTTGAACCATCCTCACACTCACTGCTACAGTTGAGCCCATTGTTGCTGCTACTCTGCCAATTCATCTCATTGAGAGGGCTCTCTCTTTTTCTATGTCCCTCGACTTTACCTCTCATGATGCCCTTCTCCATGGACTGGTCCCTCCTGATAATATGACCAAAGTAAGAGAGACAAAGTCTGGCTATCTTGGTTTCTAAGGAGAATTCTGGTTATAATTTTTCGAACACAGAATTGTTTGTTTCTGGCAGTCATGGGGACTTTACCATTCTTGTCCAACACCATCACTCAAATGCATCAGTTCTTCTAGGATCTGCCTTATACATTGTCCACCTATCCCATGCATATGAGGTTATTGGAGTTATTATGGCTTGGGTCACGCACACTTTAGTTCTCAAACTGACATCTTTGCTCTTGAACCTTATAAAGAGGTATTGTCCAACAGATTTGACTAATGCAATAAGTCATTTGATTTCTTGATTGCTGCTTCCTTGAGTCTTAATGGTGGATCCAAGCAAAATGAATTATTTGACACCTTAAATCTTTTCTCCATTTGTCACAATCATAAATAAATGATGTTATTTATTGGTGTGGGGTTGAATATTTTTGTTTTCTTTATATTGAGGTGCAACCCATACAGAAGGCTGTGGTGTTTGATATTCTTTAGTAAGTATTTTAAGTCCTCTTTGCTTCCAGCAAGCAAGGTTTTATCATCTACATATCATAGGCTGTTAATGAGCCTTCCTCTAATCCTGATACCGCATTCTTCTTCATATAATTCAGTTTCTCAGTTAATTTGCTCAGCAGAGAGATTGAATGAATATGCATGGTGAAAAACACAATTTTGTTCTTAGTAATTATATTATCAAAGAAAAATTGTATGTAAGGAGTTTGCAACTAGAAAGAAACTTTCAAATAAATGTTTCCGGAAAAATTATTAGATTAGTAGGGATATTGAAGCAAGACCTAAAAGATGTCAAGCAAGTGAGTAACTTCAATTTGAGGCCTATGGAAGGACGTTTTGGTTTAATCTTGCAAGATAATACTGGATGAAAGTCACATATTAGAGTTTACAAATTCGAGGAAGAGAACTAAATTTCTTAGTTCACCATACTCACCAGGTTTTGGTTAAAGAATGTGCCTCAGGCAGACATAAATTCTGGTTCACTTTGGCTCTTTGTTCACAAAGGCAAAGTAAGTTCCAAGGACAATCTTCCAGTGAAGTGTCAGGTGTTAGAAATGAAAGCACACTGGAGGGAAAATACTAAATGACTCTAAGAAGATATGGGATGAAAAGGGTACTAGTCGAAACTAAAACATAACTGGAGGACATTATACTAACTTTATTATTCCTTGTTTGTACTTTTGTGTGACTCTGCTGCCAGTTTGTAAGATGTCTTTGAGTACAAGAACTATACCTCATTTTTTTTTAGAATATCAGTTCTAACAAAATGATTTCAGATTGTCCATTGATAGCGACTTTTAGGTCAACTCTGATTCATGCCTATCTTACATACAACAAAACAAATATTATGCAGTCCTGCATCAGCCTCACAATCATAAGCATGTTTGAGCTCATTCTTATGGTTATTGTGCCAATCACTGTTATCAAATGTCTTTAATTCCCTTGTTGACCTTCCACCTCACTAAACAGAATAGCCTCTTCCAAGTATTGATCTATCTTGATGGTGTGTCCAATGAAAGCAAGGTGAATAATTTTTTTTGTGATCCATAAGGTTTTCATTGAATAATGTTGGAGTCCAGGATAAGCACTGGACCTCGAGGTCAGTTTGTACTGCAAGGGTGGTAGTTCAAACCCACCTCAGAAACTCTAAATAGGGCCATTATGAGTTGATACTGACTCAACTGCACTTAGCAGCAACATCAATGTTGGGAAGCAATTTCATAGTTCATTCTTACTAATCTGTCTTCAGTCTGGAAGCTGTACTGAAATCTGTCCACCATGAATGATATTATCTTCAAGCATGATAGCGGCATACAAGCCAACACAGTATGATACACTGAAAGGCAGTCTGTGATAAAATATATTTGTTCTTGTTTTTAAGTGCCATTGAGTCAGTTCCAACTCATATCAACCTGGTTTAGGATTTCTGAGGAATGATTTGTGAGCTTGAATGGGTAACATTGTGATTCAAACCAACCTTGAAGACCTGTGCTTACCCTACAGTGTCATATTAAAAGATCATTGTTGTTATTGTTGTTAAGTGCCGTGGAATAGGTTCCGACCCCTAGCAACCCTCTATAGGGTTTCTGAGGAGCATCTGGTGAGCTTGAACCCACATTATGGTTCAAACTGACTATGCAGTCCAGAGCATTAACTCACAGCGTCACACAAGAAGTTCATTGTTGTTGTTGTTAAGTGTTGTCGAGTCAATTCTGACCCATAACGACCCTGTATAGGGTTTCCATGGAGTAGCTGGTGAACTTGAACCACCGACCTTGCAGTTCAAACAGCTTTGCAGTTTAGTGCATTGACCCACAGAAGTTTGTTAATTCATAGTAAATCTTTGAAACTGTTGAGTGAAAGACTGCATGAATATATGAAAATCTTCAAAATGAATCATATATTAATAAAAGGAGTCCTGGTGTGGTGGTGTAGGATAAGCAAAAGATTACAAAATCAGTTTAAACCTCAAGGCCAGTAGTTCAAACTCACCCGTTTCTCCTTGTAAGCTATTTAGTGGGTAGGTATGAGTCTGAGCCACTTCGACGGCACTTAACAACAACAACAACAACAATAATAACATATTAATGGAAAAGAGCCCTGGTAACACTGTGGATTATGAGATGGGCTGCTAACTACAAGGTCCGCAGTTCAAATCTACCAGTCACTCTGTAAGAGAAAGACAAGGTTTTCTCTTCCTGTAAGGATCTGCTCCTGTAAAGATTTACAGCCTCGGAAACCCTGTTCAGGGTCGCTATGGGTCGAAACCGACTCAACAACAACAAAGGAGCTCTGGTAACGTAGTGGTTACGCATCAGGCTGCTAATCTCAAGTTCAGCAGTTGGAAACTACAAGCCATTCAGCAGGATAGAGATGAGGCTGTCTGCTCCCGTAAAGATTTACAACTCATAGCAACCCTGTACAGGGTCGGGTCGCTATGAGTCGGAACCAATTCCACAGCACACAACAACAACAACAACAAATCCAATACAGGATTGCTATGAGTTGAAACTGACTTGATGGTTCACAACCACCACCATCATATTAATAAGTATATGACTTTGACAGAGGTATAAATTTGAAATAAATTACAATATAATTTAATACAAGAAGTTGCCACACTAGTCTCAAATTTTTTAGTGAATTTATGGTTTTATTCAGCTAACACTAGTGTATATCTATCTCATACCAAAATACTGTTTACTATAGCAATTTAAAATTCTGTTAGCACTCAAAAAGATTCTTTTTTTTTCCGAAAACAGTTTATAGAATGTTTCACCATACTATTTGCACACCTTATTGAATCACCTTATCATTGCAGTACATTTTATTTTGTCTATACTGTTTCATCTTTCTTTTCTGTGCCTCTCTCCTTAGCTTTTAGGGATCTCTTGACGTTAATTGTGCCCAGGGCACATGTTCAAATTATGTACTACAACCATAGGATGAGTGTAAAGCTGATGTTCTCCTCACAATAACATCTTAAAATATATATATATATACACACTATAGCTGCCAAGGAAAATTAATCAGAGAAAATATTTCAGGGTAGAATTAAAGACAGGCATACATAAATTCAGGTTTTTAAATTTTTTTCTTATAAAATTATTAATCTTTTCTCTTGGAATAGCTCAAAGGAATGAATACCTTTCACTATTACTAGATGCCATTATTTCTGAGTGGCTTTGAGTCAGTTCTGACTCATAGTGACACTAGATAGGATTTCTGAGGAGCAGAAACTTGTGGTTTAAAGGCCCTTAGGATCGAATGGTCATCCTACAGTGCCACTGCTGGATAGTAGATAGCAAACAAAACCATGGAACAATAATTTAAAAGAGCCGGTATTGGGTACATTTTAGATTTAGGGTAAGTGTCAAATTTGAAAAGATTTTTTGAGTTTATAATTGAGGAGAGTTGTTGCTATTGTTGTTGTTACCTGCCAGCAAATAGGTACTGACTCATAGCAACACTATGCATAACAGAATGAAACACTGCATGGAACTAGGGCAACCTCACAATTGTTGGTACTCCTGAGCCCATCATTGCCACCATTGTACTAATCCATCTCGTTGGGGGAGCTTACTCTTTTTCTCTGACCCTCCATTTTAACAAACATGATGTTACCAAACATGATATCCTTCTCCAGTGACTGGTTGCTCTTGATAATATGTCTGAAGTATGAGAGACGAAGTTTAGCCATCCTGGCTTCCAAGGAGCACTCTGGCTTTACTTCTTCAACACAGATCTGTTTGTTCTTTTGTACTTTTAACATTCTTCCCCAACATGATAACTCAAATGCATCAGTTCTTCTATGGTCTTCCTTATTCACTGTCCAAGTTTTGCAATTGAGCTGAGTATTGTGGTTTAATTCAAGTCTTATAAATACCAAAGAATAAGCACATACTCACAACTATTTTATATAGCTAGTATCAGATAAACACTGGAAAGCTAAGGTTGGCTCAAGGTCAGTAGCTGAAACCCACCAGGCACTACTAGGATACCCTATATAAGATCACTATGACTCTATGACTAGGAAGTAACTTGATGGCTGCTGTTGTTAGGTGCCATCGAGTCGGTACCAACCCATAATGACCTTATGCACAGCAGAACAAAACACTGTCAGATCCTGGAACAACCTCACTATTTTTGCTATGCTTGAGTCCATCAATGCTGCCACTGGTCAACCCATCTCGTTGGGGGTCTTCCTCTTTTTCTCTGACCCTCCACCTTACCAAACATGATATCCTTCTTCAGTGACTGGTTCCTTCTGACAATATGTCCAAAGTATGAGAGGTGAAGTTTGGCCATCTTGGCCTGTAAGGAGCGCTCTGGCTGCACTTTTTCGAAAACAGATCTATTGGTTCTTTCGACAGCCCACGGTACTTTCAGTATTCTTCTCCAACACCATAACTCAGAGGCATCAATTCTTCTACGGTCTTCCTTATTCACTGTCCAGCTTTTGCATGCATATGAGGTTATTGAAAACACCATGGCTTGGGTCAGGCACACCTTAGTCCTCAAGCTGGCATCTTTGCTCTTCAACACTTTAAAAAAAGTTCTTGTGCAGCAGGTTTGCCTAATGTAATACATCGTTTGATCTCTCGACTGCTGCTTCCATGAGTGTTGATAGTTGATCCAAGAAGAATAAAGTCCTTGACAACTTCAATCTTTTCTCCATTGATAAGAATGCTGTTTATTGGTCCAGGGTGAGGATTTTTGTTTTCTTTACATTGCGATGTAATCCATACTGAAGGCTGTGCTCTTTGATCTTCATCAGTAAATGTTTTA
>NW_006408796.1:773390-775160 GCF_000296735.1 Chrysochloris asiatica | reverse complement strand
GAAACAATGTCCGATCCTGGGCCAACCTCACTACCGCTGCCACACTTGAGTCCATCAATGATGCCACCTGGCTGATCCATCTCGTTGGGGGTCTTCCTATTTTTATTTGACCCTCCACCCTACCCAGCATGACATCCTTCTCCAACGATTATTTAAACAGTAGTTAATTAATATTGATTATAATAATCAGGTGATTGAGTGCAAAGCAAACTTTCCAATCAATAACTTTGTTATTTCTTATATTAATAGCTGAAAAGATAATAAAATGGAAACAAAATTAGTAAAAAAAAAAATGTAAACTGCCTTTAATAAGCTTGAAAAGACAGATATGAAAAATGTATACCCATTCATGCATATTTCCACACACTAAATCATACTCACAATTATTGTGGAAATTTGAAAGAAATTCAAATAAATAGTGACATGCTATATTAATGTATTTAAATGCTCCATTTCCTAAAGATATGAAGTATCTCCATAAATACAATATAAAAGGTTAATGTTCTCAATTATCAAAGATAAAATTATAGTCATTCATAGGAAAGGGGATGGATAATGTAAGAAACAAATGTGTCAAAAACAGGCCATTTAAAAAGAAAAACAAATTATAAAACACATAATATAAATACATTTACCTGAAATATCAAAGTAAATCTTGTAATTAAAAAAACAACAACTATTGAAGTATATTTTACATATCATATTTATAAATTTCAAATCTAATTTCCATATGAGTATATTGACAGTGAAATGCAGAAACTCAAGTTAGATTCAGAAGAGGAAGTGGAAAGAGGGATATCACTGTAACTTCAGATGGATCCTGACTGAAAGCAGAGAATACTAGAAAGATGTTTACTTTTGCTTTATTGGCTGTGCAAAGACTTTGAACTGTGTAGATAATCATTAACTATGGATAACATTGCAAAAAGTGAATATTCCAGAACAATTAATTGTGCTTATCAAAAAACTGTCCATAGACCAAGGGTTAATCATTAGAATAGAACAAGGGGATACTAAATGAATTACAATCAGGAAAGATGCGCGCCAGGGTTGTAGCATGTTGCCATATTTATTCAATCTCTATGCTGAGTAAGTAAACCAAGAAGTTGGATTTTATGGATAAGAAGGAGATATCATGATTGGAGGAAGACTCATTAACAACCTGTGATATGCAGATGAGACAGTATGGCTTGCTCAAAGGGAAGAGGCTTTAAAATTCTTACTGATGAAGATCAAGGACCACAGCTTTAGGTATGAGTTGCATTTTAGTGTAAAGAAAATAAAAATCCTCATAAATGAACCAATATATTGCTTTTACCGTTAAATGTCTTCAAATCAGTTCTGACTCATAGTGGCCCTGAATAGAGTTTCCAAGAAGCATCTTGTGAACTTGAAACACTGACCTTGTGGTGCAAAATAACCTTGTAGTCTAGTGTATTAACACCCAGAGCCACACCAGGAGTCTGAACCATTATATAACATCATGAAAAATGAAGGAAACATTGAAGGTGTGAAAGATTTCATTTTTCTTGGACCCACAATCAAGTCAAGAAATCAAGTGCTATGTTCCATTGGACAAAACTGCTGCAAGGAATTCTTGAAATTGCTAAAGAGCAAAAAAATGTCAGGACTAAAGTATGCCTGATCCAAGCCATGGTAATTTGTTTCTTAAAGTTTTTATTGTAAATTAAGTGATAGTTTATATGGCAGAACATTGGCTTAACACTCATCCTTTCATTGCAATGGTTGCAATCCCTCTGTGCATCATCA
>NW_006408796.1:766878-773264 GCF_000296735.1 Chrysochloris asiatica | reverse complement strand
TATAATATAATATAATATAATGTTGTTGTTGTTGTTAAGTGTCATCAAATCGGTTCCAAACCATAGCGACCCTGTATAGGGTTTTCGAGAAGCAGCACATTTTGCAAGCCTGCCTCCTAGCCTCCAGCACTCATTCTTTCTCTTTCCCATGGTATTTTCAATTGCCTCATATGCATGTAAAAGTTGGACAATGAATAAGGAATACTGTAGAAGTGATGCATTTGAGAATTAATATGTTAGTGAAGAATATACAATGTACAACAGAGTGTCAGAATAAAACAACCTCCACCAGAAAAAACTGTCTTAGAAGAAGTACAGTCTGAGGGCTCCTTAGAAGTCAGGATGACCAGACTTTGTCTCTTCTATTTTGGATTTGTTATCTGAAGGACCAGTCCCTGGAGAAGAACAACATGCTTAGAAAAGTGGAGGGTCAACAAAAAAGGAGACTTCCATGAAATGGATTTACCCAATGGCAGTTGCTATGGACTCAGATATAACAATTGTGAGGATGATGGTGGACTGGGCAATGTTTCCTGCTGGTGTACAGAGGTTCACTATGAGTTTGAATCCACTCAATGACACCTAATAATAACAGCAATGGCTATAAACAAATTGACCAAAATCTCAATGGTAAATTTCTTTGCAAGAGGGAATGATTTATTTTATACATTGTGGTTACTGGTTTACCCATTACATTTCCAATTTTCTTCAGAAACCTGCATTGATTTTCATAATGTGGGATGGAAAAAAAATAAAAACAATAAAGAAATGGGAAAGAATTCTGGTTAATAAAGAGTTATTTACCTATATCCTAGTTCCTCTCAACATAAATCAGGGTATAAGAGGCTGAGAAATACTAAGAATGACATAGATTTTGGAACTTTAAATGAACTAAAAAGAAACATTATGCAAGATCATCCAAAGTAGCATTGTGAAAATTAAGAGTCAGCATAAGTGCAAAGAAATAAACTACAGAGTTTGAAAAATGCTATGCCTGGCCATCTTCTTCCCCCTTACCTATTTTTCTGTCTCAATTCCATTTTCAAAGAGAAATATATATATTTCTTACAATCCTATGCATTACATGGTACTCCATTGCTTTTACTCTTTGTACATTTACAATTTGCAATTTTAAAAAATTACCTGTTGATCTGTTTTTCTTCTTTGAACCAGCCTCAGTTTCTAAAGGGCAGAAATTTATTCATCCTAATCAGCTCTTGAGTACCTTAGTCCTTAAGATATCAGCTTGAGGACTAAGGTGCTCGCCTGACCCAAGCCATGGTATTTTCAATAACCTTATATGCATGCAAAAGCTGGACAGTGAATAAGGAAGACCATAGAAGAATTGATGCCTTTGAGTTATGGTGTTGGAGGAGAACATTGAAAGTGCCATGGGCTGCCAAAAGAACCAATAGATCCGTTTTGGAAGAAGTGCAGCCAGAGTGCTCCTTAGCAGCCAAGATGACCAAATTTCATCTCTCATACTTTGGACGTACTGTCAGGAGAGAGCAGTTGCTGGAGAAGGATATCATGTTTGGTAAGGTGGAGGGTCAGAGGAAAATAGGAAGACCCCCAATGAGATGGATTGCCCAACTGGCAGCATCGATGGACTCAAGCGTGGCAACAATAGTGAGGTTGGCCAAGGATCGGGAAGTGTTTCGTTCTGCTGTGCATAAGGTCGCTATGGGTTGGTACTGACTCGATGGCACCTAACAACAACAACAATCAGCTCTGGTAGCGTTGTGATTACAAATTGGGCTGCTAACCTCAGAGTTAGCTGTTCGAATCCACCAGCTGTTCCTCGAGAGAAACATGAGGCTTTCTGCTCCTGTAATGAGTTACAGCCTCAGAAACCCTGAACAGAGTCTCTATGAGTCAGAACTGACTCCACGGCACATAACAACATCAATCAGTGCCCTGGTGTGGCACTGGGGTCTAATGTGTCAGACTGCAAAGTCGTTTGAACTGCGAGGTCAGTGGTTCAAGCTCACCTGCTGCTCCTTGGAAACTCTATACAGGGTCGCTATGGTTCAGAATCAACTCAACAGTACTTAACAACAAAAAATCAGTGTGTGGAAAAAAAAAATAGTCCAATATCTAGATCAGAGCAGGGAATCCATACACATACTCACACGTTTGGAGTCCTGGTGTGTCGCTGCAGGAAAAACTGCAAGGTTGGTTTGAACCATAAGGTCAGCAGTTAAAGCTCACCAGCTGATCCTTAAAACTTTGGATGCTCTATACAGGGTCGCTCTGCATTGGAAATGACTTGAAAGCACTTAACAAGAGTTGTCATATGATCATGAATTTATGGTACTGAAAGAAGAATTAATTACAAACTGCAAGAAGGCATTGGTGAAAAACAATGCTCCAGAATTGAAAAAAATACAAATTGAACTGATTCAACAAACTGTGAACAACAAACTGTAAACAAAGTGTGAACAACAAAAAAGTGAGCACTGAAGGTGCTTACTTGTCTATGACAAGAAATTGGAAGAGATCCATACTTGTGTCCATTCTAAAGAATGATGATTCTACTGAATGCAGAGGTCATTGAATAATATCATTAATATCACATATCAAGTAAAATTTTGCTGACGATGATTAAAAAAGGGTTGCAATGGCACAATAACAGGGATCTGCCAGATGTTCAAGCTGGATTCATATGAGAACATAGAAGTAAGGATTTCATAGCTGACATAACATGTATCTTAGCTGAAAGCAGAGAATATAACTGTTTACTTGTGCTGTTCCAACTACGCAAAAGAGTTGATTGCACGGATCATAACAA
This sequence comes from Chrysochloris asiatica, assembly GCF_000296735.1. Lineage (NCBI taxonomy): Eukaryota > Metazoa > Chordata > Mammalia > Afrosoricida > Chrysochloridae > Chrysochloris > Chrysochloris asiatica. The sequence goes on along the minus strand of NW_006408796.1, from coordinate 770,473 downwards.
AATATGGATAACATTACAAATAATGGCAATTGCAGACTGCTTAATTGCACTCATGACGAATGTGTACATAGACTAAGATGTCGTCAATAGAACAGAACAGGGTGATATTGAATCAGGAAATATATGTGTCAGGGTTGAATCCTTTCACCAAACTGAGAAACTGTATTACAAAGAATAATGTGACATTAGGATTGGAGGAAAACTTGTTAACAAACTTCAATACTCAGATTACAAAACCTTGCTTTCTGAAAACAAACCTGACTTTAAATGCTTACTGATGAAATCACAGACTATATAGCCTTCTGTATGGACTGCACTTCAGTGTAAAAAGCAAATATCATCACAACTGGATAAATAAATAAATAACACCACGATAAATGAAAAAAAAATTAAACAAGGTATAGCATTGGGCACATGTGCTTCAAAAGATCTCTTTTAAGTTTTAAGCAGCAAAGATGTAACTTTGATGACTATGGTGTACCTGATCCATGCATGGTATTATCGATGCTCTAATATGTATGTTCTGCAGGAGAAAGATGAGGCGTTCTGCTCCTGTAAAGATTTATATCCTCAGAAACCCTGTGCAGGGTCACTACAAGTTGGAACTGACTCCATGGTACTTAACAGCAATATGTATGTGAATGGAGTCGTGGTGTGGCACTGTGGGCTAATGCATCAGACTGCAAAGTCATTTGAACTGCAAAGTTGGTAGTTCAAGTTCACCAACTGCTCCTTGGAAACCATATACAGGATCGCTATGGGTTGGAATTGACCTGACAGCACTTAACAACAACAACAACAACAACAATATGTATGTGAAAGGTGAACAATGAATAAGGGAGGCTGAGGAAGAGTTGATGTATCGCAATTGTGGTGCTGGCGAATAATACTGAAAAGATTATGAACTACCAGAAGAACAAGCTAGGGGGCATTCTGGCGGTAAATTTTCCAAATCTGTCTTGAAATAAGCACAGCCAGAATGAGCCCTACAAGCGAGTATGAAGTGAATAAGCCCTCTTTCTTTGGACACGTTATCAGGAGGGATCTGTCCTTGGAAAAGGAGATCATGCTTGATAAAAGAGAAGGTCAATGAGAAAGAGGAAGACCCCCAATGAAATAGATAGACAGAGATGGGCTCAAACATAACAGCTATTATAAGAAAAGCACGGTACCTGCAATGTTTTGTTCTATGTTACATGGGTCGTTATGCATCAGAGACAACTTAGGAACACCTAACAACAGCAACAAGGTAAGTGAATTACTGAAAGGACTTGTCTGCATTCATCCACTGATTGCAGAGAAACATAAACACATTTTGGTCAGAATAAACCTGTGCATGTATTAGTGCAATCCTACTAGCAATATTAAGGAGCTCTGGTAGCGTAGTGGTTACGAATCGGGCTGCGAACTTTAAGGTCAGCGGTTCGAAACTACTGGCCGCTCCGTGGGAGAAAGATGAGGCCTTCTACTCCCATAAAGATTTACACCCTCGGAAACCCTGTACAGGGTCTCTATGGGTCGGAACCGACTCAACAGCACTTAACAACAACAACAACAGTAGTAATATTGGAGTCCTAGTGTGGCGCTGCAGACTAATGTGCTGGACTGCAAGGTCAGTTAGAACCTAAAGGTCGGCAGTTCAACCTTACCCGTTGCTCCTTGGGAACCCTATACAGGGTAGCTATAGGTTGGAACTGACTCTATAACACACAACAACAACAACAATAGTAATATTTAATAACTTACCTTCCTACATGCCTACTAAAAGTCTTAATTTTATTAAATGTAAGTGTGAAGCAAATCAATAATATGCAAGAAAATAGTAAAGTAGAATTAGCTAATTAAGAAACTTAATGTAATTATTAACATTAATGCAAAACAGTTATTATTTCAAACATTCCTATCCACTAGTTCTGTTTTAAAATCTCATTCCATTTTAGTTGCCTTAGCTTAATTTAAAACCTGTGCTTTCTAGTCTTCTGAATATTGTATAACCAACTCATAGCCCCTTGGGTTTTTACCATTCTTCCCCCACCCCCAGTTTTCTATGTAATTTACTTCAGGAATGAATGCATTCAAGAAAGGCTTTCCTTAGATTACTGACCTTGAACTGTGGAATGCATTAGGGAATGAGAGAAAAGCTTATGTGTCTGAAATGCTGCATGGCTGTCATTTCTGTAAAGATAAATTAATGGGCACTGCTGTTTAGACACCTGGGTCAGACTTCCTGCTCTGCAACCAACTAGCTGATTGACACTGATGCAGCCCACGTGGGCCCTCAGTGCCTTCCTTCATCTCTAACAAGAAGGATGTGTACTAAATTATCTCTATGATCCTCAAATTTTTAATGGTTTAAATTATCAATTTCATTTAACTTTTAGCTTCCTCTCTTTTGTCTGCCTTGTGTATGCTGACACCTCATTTCCAAGTAACCAGTGTAAAGAGTAAGACATCAAATTTATAATTTTAGTGCTCAGGGGGTTATGGTAAATATCAGTGAGAGTGCAAAATATTCAGACTAATGGATGAAATTTATCGAACTGGATTTCATTGATCAAAATTAATTCCTCTTACAGTGCCAAATTGTGATCTTAAAATGATTTCACTGTTTTTGATATATACATTGTTTCAGTTTATGATTACATTCTTACAATGAAAACCAAATTAACAGTATGGCTATGGCAGGCTTTTTGCTTGTTCATTTAAAAAGTATTTTTAAAAAAGAAAAATTATAATATTTGTCTCATCTCATGTAGTGGTTACCTTTGCACTGTAGTTATTTTTCTTAACGTTTCCCACATTAAATTGCAATTGGCCAGTTTCAAATATTTTTTTTTCCCCCTGATTAGACTAAAAAATCTTAATGGTAAGGATTATATTTTATACATGGTCCTGGTGTGGTGCTGTAGGATAAGCACTAGACTGCTAACTGCAGGATTAGTGGTTCAAACCCACCAGCCTGTCCACAGAAACCCTGTATGAGATTGTGATGAGTTAGAAATGATTTGACAGCACTTCACAAAAACAACAGGAGCTCTGCTAGCATAGTGGTAACAAATTGGGTTGCAAACCTTAAGGTCAGCAGTTTGAAACTACCAGCAGCTCCGCAGCAGAAAGAAGAGGCTTTTTGCTCTCATAAAGATTTATAGCCTCGGAAACCCTGTACAGGGTCGCTATGGGTCGAAACTGACTCAACAGCACTTAACAAAAGCAACACCATATTTTATAAATTTTTGTTTCTTTAATGTCTATGAGTAAGGAGCTCTGGTAGCGTAGTGGTTACGCATCAGGCTGTGAACCACAAGGTCAGCAGTTCGAAGCTACCAGGTGGTCCGCGGGAGAAAGATGAGGTGTTCTGCTCCCATAAAGATTACAGCCTCAGAAACCCTATGCAGGGTCACTATGGGTCAGAATTGACTCGAAGGCACACAGCCACCACCAATGTCTATGAGTAGCAAATACTGGGGTTTTGAGAAATGTTTATTTTAAACGTATGGGGGGAAAAAATCTGTTTTGTAAAATAACACAATGACCTAGGCCTAATCTTTTCTCAGATAGGCATAGTGAAAATATATGTTTGAGTGATTAATTTTTA
>NW_006408796.1:756755-757435 GCF_000296735.1 Chrysochloris asiatica | reverse complement strand
ACCCCTATAGTTACCAGAATGGAGGTACGCAGACAGCAAGGGACCAACAAAAAGATACCAACAACAACAACAAAAAAAAAAGAATGTCAACACCTCTATCTCTGTGGCTCTGTCAGGCGTCCATGGCTGTTCTCTGATCCTTTCCCCGCTTGTTGTTGTTGTTGTTGTTAAGTTCCATCGAGTAGGTTTTGACCCATAGCGACCCTGAACAGGGTTTCCAAGGCTGTAAGTCTTTACGGGAGCAGATAGCCTCATCTTTCTCCAGCGGAGCAGCTGGTAGTTTCGAACTGCGGACCTTGCGGTTCGCAGCCCGATTCGTAACCACTACGCTACCAGACCTCCTTTTGGCCCACACAAAATGGCGGCTCTGGAGCAGCTGAGCATCCCGAACCAGGATGCAATGGATTTCTTACTTCTGCCACAAACTCCTCAGCTGTAAGTCTTCCAACCTTCTAAATACTCCTTTATATGTGGTTCAGAGTACTGGGATCATCCCCTGAGACTTTTTGGTCCTGTATTCGCTGTTGTTCCTGGCAGAGCTCATCACTACACTTCCACCTGAACCGCCATCTTTTTCCGGAAGGCCTCATCTTCTCTTCATGCATTCTGCATCTTTCAATAATTTTCCCAGAGAATCTTTCAATAACGAAAGTCAAGGCTTGAATTTTTTCTTCAGTTCC
>NW_006408796.1:751359-755195 GCF_000296735.1 Chrysochloris asiatica | reverse complement strand
GTCAATCCTGATATTATCCTGATATAATCAAGATACAATCAAGATGTTCTCTCCCAAGATGGTGGCTCCTGGAACAACTGAGTGTCTTGATCCAGAAAACAATGGATTTCTGGATTCCCTTCAAATTCCCCAGCTGTAAACCCTCTGATCCTCCAAACATACCTTTATATTTGTTTCAGAGTTCAGTAGTTCTGTTCAGAGTTCAGTAGTGCTGTTGTTGTTAAGTGCTGCAGAGTTGATTCCGACCCATAGCGACCCTGTATAGGGTGTCCGAGGAGAAGCTGGTGAGCTTGAACAACCGATCTTTCAGTTCAAACAGCTTTGCAGTCTAGCACATTAACCCACAGCACCACACCAGGCATAGTCGTTATGAATTTAGCTGCTAACCTCAAGGTTAGCCATTCGAAACTTTTGGCTGTTCTGTGGAAGAAAGACGAGGCTTTCTGCTCCCGTAAAGATTTACAGCCTCAGAAACCCTGTACATACAGGGCTGCTATGAGTCGGAACTGACTCCATGGCGTATCACCGTATCTATCTATCTGTCTATCTATCTATCTATCTATCTATATCTATATATATAGAGAGAGCAAGGAGTCAGAGAGAGAGAGAATTGTTAAGTGCTGTCCAGTTGTTTCTGACTCATAACAATAAGATGTCAAAGGCTGTACATCTTCATACCCATGGAGCACCTGGTGGGCTCTAACTGCTGATCTTGTGATTGGCAGTCTAGTGCTTACTGCATACAGACACCATGCTTCTTTTTATTTATATATTGTTGTTAAATGTTGTTGAGTTGGTTCCAACGCATAGTGACCCTTATAGGGTTTACAAGGAGCAGCTGGTGACCTTCAAGCACCGATCTTACAGATCAAACTGACTTTGTAGTCCAGCGCATTAACCCACAGTGCCACACCAGGACTTATACAAACACACACACACACACACACACACACACACACACACACACACAAGGGTGAGTATAAAACTGTTCATGCTCTGGCTGTAGAATTTCTTTTAATCAATTTTAGAAAAGACAAATACATAATTTTTTGACATAATTTCTTTACTTTTTAATGCACTTTGTCCAATCGCAACAAAATTTCATATTCCCTTATTAAAAGATGGTTTAGCCTGAGCTGTAAACCTTAAATGCACCACTATCTTCACTTCTTTAGTGGTGAATCTTCATCCTTGAAGGGCTGCTTTCATGGGACCCTAAAAATGAAAGTCCAGTGGAGTAAAATCAGGACTATAGGGAGGATGATTTATCACCTTAAAAAGAAGTTTTTGCAGAGTGTCATCAGTGTGGACAGAGGTGTGTGAACATGCATTGTCATGTAAAATCACAGTCTTGGATTGCAGTCCTCTGTGTGTAATCTGAAGTTTAGGCTTTAGCTCTTCAGTGAGCAGCTCACAATAATGAGCACTGTTGATTGTTGAACCTGTTTCCTGATACTGTTCCAATGCTTGCCCTTGAAAATCCCAGGAAACCTTTGGCATGAGGATGTTTCGAACTGCTGACAGTGAGATTAGCAGCCTGATTCATAATCACTATAGGAGCTCTGGTAGCGTAGTGGTTACGAATCAGGCTGCGAACCTCAAGCTCAGCAGTTTGAAACTACCAGCTGTTCCACGGGAGATAGATGAGGCTTTCTGCTCCCATAAAGATTTACAGCCTCAGAAACCCTGTACAGGATCGCCATGAGTTGGTTCTGACTCCACAGCACATGACCACCACCACCACCACACTACTTCAGTTTCATCCTCCCTGTCTACTATGGATTGTGCATATGTTTGAATAACAATGGTACTAACTGGTGTGCCTTGTAGGTATGTGTATATTATCCTATCACAGACACATTATAATTCAAGATAGATCATTGAATGTTCTTTATGATGATGAATGGGATTCCATTCCTCTTCAATTTGTCTTTCCCAGAATAATAAACTCTGTGATAGTCTGATTCACAATGGTCAATACCAATCCATTTCACCTCACCAATGCCTAGGATATCTTGAATACCACGGACATTCTGCTGGGGCACTTCAGGTTAATGCGCTGGACTGTAAAGTTGGTTTGGACCACCAGTCAGTGGTTCAACCTCATTAGCCACTCCTCTGAAAGTCTATTCAGGATAGCTATGGATCAGAACAGACTTTAAGGCACTTAACAACAACAACACAGACTTTCAGAAAAACAAACAAATCTGTGTTAGAAGTACAACCAGAATGCTCCCTAGAATCAAGATGATCAGACTTTATATCTCACATTTGTGACATATTATCAGGAAGGACCTGACTCTGGTGGAGAACATCATGTTTGGTAGAGGGTCAGGAAAAAGGTGCCCAGTGTGATGGATTGCCATGGTGACAGCAGCAATGAGCTCAAATGTAGCAACAATTGTAAGGTTGGCTCATGACCAGGCAGGGTTTTGTTCTTTTGTACATAAGCTCGCTAGGAGTTGGAACCAATTTAATACAGCTAATAACCACAGCAACATTCATAATAGTTCAATATTCAATATTCTGGTTCTGACAGTTTTCCAATACTATTCAGTAGCTGAACTGTCAGATGTTGTCAACCTCTCCATCTTCACAGTCTGTCTTAGTCTGGAAGCTCCAATAAAACCTGTACACCAAGCGTGACTCTGGTGGTATTTAAAATACCATTGGCATTCACTTCCAGCATCACAGCAACATGTAAGCCACCACAGTAGGACAAACTGACAGACGAGTGATGGTCTGGTGTATATAATGTATGGTTTATCAGAATAGAGATCTTGCAAAATATAGTGAAACCAGAGATCCCAGTAATGATGTAGAAGATACAGTGAAGGCTTCACAGAGCGATTGATATTATGATTGAAATGGAAAAAGAGACCATGAGATTGATGGATGGAAGAAAGACATTCCAGAGAGAAGCAACTACCTACTTAAAAATAAGAAAGCAAGAAATTTTATGTATAGATATTAAGTGCCTGCCTATTATGTTGGCAAACTCTTGTAGAAATTTAAGAAAAGAAATAACATCATACTTGGATGTTATTCAGAGGCTTCAGAAAGTTCTTTGAAAATTGAGCTAATGTAAATCTGAATTTTTCCATGATTTTTTGAAGTTCCCTTGTATAGTAAGAAAAAAAAAAAAAACCTGTTGTATTTAAGTGGATGAACTATAGAGAACTAAAATATTTGGAGCAGAGATTGATTTGAAGGTTAATGCTAAATAAGAAAATAAATTGTGAGTAGTCAAGATAGGAAATACAATAGGATAAATCTACAGAACATTACATATAGTCTTTAATGATTAAGATGATACAGGACTTCAGTTGTCTCATTTGGACCTTCAAAGGGAGAATAAAATACACTATTGGTTGAAGTATATATAAAAGAAACAAACAAATTCTTCAAGTTTCAATGTGTTCACCTTGAAACTCCCATAAGATACTGGTGTCTCTTGAAAGAATTCAGAGCTTGAGATAATGAAATTTTAAGAAAACCATTTTTAAAAGTAGGAAGAGACCATTGAAGAAAAAGACATATGAAGGAAATGATTCTCAAACATTTCATTGTCAGGAAACTTTCAATAAAAAATTATTAAGAAACCACAGTAATTTTATTTATATGGAAAATCCAAGAACAATATGTATAATAATTATCATACTAATTGATATTTTCCATATAGAAATTTTAAATGATTTTTTGACACTGACAAAAATTATTTAAAAGTAAGACAAACACATTTTTTAAATTAAAATGAATGCTTTATTGTGTATTGTGTGATAGTTTACAGAGGAAAACATTAGTTTTACAATCATTCTATCATATATCATTTCATT
>NW_006408796.1:741829-743341 GCF_000296735.1 Chrysochloris asiatica | reverse complement strand
CTTCAAATCAAGTATCAATGCTATCCGCTCTGTACATAGGGTAGATAGGGACTGGCAACTTAGACATTGGCTACCTAAAATGAGGAGGCAATAAAGGCTTACAAGATTTCAAGAGGGAGCTTAGTTTAAGAGTGTGGGGGCAAAGAAAGTGTCCTCACTAAATAGCTATCATTTTGTCTAGATGGGTCTGGTGAAAAGAGATGCCGAAAAGATTCATAAGAATCAATAGTGAATAATTGTTATCATGACTAATCGCGACTGTCACATTTGTAAAGGTAGAAATTATGTAACAAAAAAAGGGAGTGGTTAATCTTACAGATGAGAAACAGAAGACTCTACGACCATCAAGAGAGGAACGCACAAGCAAAATGCGGGACCTTATCCAGAAAAGCAGCAGCGCCAGAGATGGAGGCAGAGATGGGGGCATGGAGAGGGGGAGTGGCTGAGGAATCTAGATTCATCAATTAAGAAGCGAAGCACTAAGAAATGGTGGCCAGGAGCAGACTTGCAGAATGTGTCCTTTGGAGATGTAAATTATTATATATGTATGCGTGTTTTTTGTTTTGTTTGTTTTTTAAAAAGCTAAAGTGAATAGAGAGAAATACTGTTAACTGATGGTACACTGAGGGGATTATAATCAATGTAATGAAACAAGTTGCATGATTTGTTGAATGTAAAACTGATTATATGCCTTGTATACTTTGACTCAATCTACAATAAAAACCTTAAAAAAAAAAAAGAAAGAAAGAAAGTGAGGTGGCACAGGAGGCACTCACTCATCTCTGCCAAGAAATTTGGAAGACAACTATCTGGCCAACTGATTGGATGAGATCCGTATTTGTGCCCATTCCAAAGAGAGGCAACCCAATGGAATGTGGAAATCATCGGACAATCTTTTTGATATCTCATGCGAGGAAAGTTTTACTAAAGTTAGTACAGAAATGGCTGGAAGCATACATTGACAGGAACTTCCAGAGGTTCTAGCAGGATTCAGAAGAGGCCCTAGAAAGAGGGATATGATTGCTGATGTCCGATGGATCTTGGCTGAAAGCAGAGAATATCATAAATGTGTTTAACTGTGCTTTATTGACTATGCATAGTCTTTCGATTGTCTGGATCATGACAAGCTATGGACAACATTGTAGAGTATGAGTATTCCTGAACACTTAATTGTGCTCATGAGGAAGCTGTACCTGGACCAAGAGGCAGTTGTTCAAACAGAACATGGGAACACTGAATGGTTTAAAATTAAGAAAAGTGTGCAAAAAGGTTGTATTCTTTCACCATATTTATTCAACCTGTATGCTGAGCAAATAATTTGAGAAGTTGGGTTATGTGAAGAAAAACATGGCATCAGGATTGGAAGAAGACTCATTAACAACCTGCGATATGCAGATGATACACCCTGCTTGCTGAAAGTGAAGAGGACTTAAAACATTTACTGATGAAGATCAAAGAACACAGCCTTCAATATGATTTGCATCTCAATGTAAAGAAAACAAAAATCCTCAC
>NW_006408796.1:735710-741453 GCF_000296735.1 Chrysochloris asiatica | reverse complement strand
TCTGGATCTCAAGTCCCCAATCACTCCATCTCTTCACGTCATCCTCTCTGTTTCCATCTCAGGCCTCTCTTCTCCATTGATGGTCCCAGGGCCCTCTGCTCCTAGACTGAAAGGTTAGTCTCTCCCCTCCTTGTTATAAAATATCCGCCTTTACATTTCCAGACCTCACAATCAGTCCTGGTAACAATCATTCACCATTACAACACATGAGATCCATGTGGATTTCTTTTCATCATCCCTTCCTAGACAGGTTGGGTACTATTCACTGGAGACTCTACGATCCTCCCTGCCCTGTGGATCTAGGTTCCCTCTTGAAATCTTGTAAGCCAGTCACTTCTTACCTTTGTATCCCTCCCCCCATTTTGGGTAGCCAATGTTCAACTTGCTCATCCCCATCCACTCTGTGTGGAGGGGGTGGGAGTAATTCATGGAGCTGGGATTTGTTTCCTCTTTTGAGCTACTGCATTTTCAGGTGTAGGTTAAGTTCATCAAGTTGTATCAGATGACACTTTTTTTTTTTTTTTTTCTCCTCTTCTTTCTTCCTTGGGTTGAGTTCTGTTAAGACAAACACATTTAAAAAAAAAAAAAATCAATGACTTGAACATAATTATTTTATCAAAAACAAAAAATCAAAGAAAGAGAATATGTTACTTTACATTTTGAAAATAACTTCAGTGTCTAACTTAATAGAAGGCAGCTGTATTGTCATGATTTTTATGCAATTTATTGCAATATGTTGGGTATTTTGGCAGTATATGAACAAAATATGGCCTTACACAAATATGTAATTGGAAAGTAGATGAATATTTCATAGCCTTTTGGGATTACTATGATTATTCATTTGATTCTACCCCAAAGCTGTGTAAAAACATTTTAAATTTTATATTTAAAGTGGCATCTAGATATCATAGTAATGTATTTGTACCATTATTGCAATAAAATCTAGCTTACATTTGGATGGATTTTCTAAATTTTTAATTGACCAGTTAACATTTTTTTTTTTAGTTCCCTGAGATACACAGATGAACCAGACACTGATACACCCCATTATGCAACATCAAAACAAATCATTAGAGAACACTTTAAGTTTTGTGAACCATGAAATTCATAGTGGTAGATATAAGTTTTCAGAAATCTAAACTTCTACTTAATTCATTGAATATTATCACAGGCAAGAAAAAAAAATTCTGTTTTTTTCCTTGAAGTGAAGCACTCAATTGCCTGTATCTTAATAATTGAATTTGTCTGTTATTTCTGCTTTAACGAAAGTGATATTCCATAAAAAATAAAGCAACTAGTTCAGCTCATAATTCAAACAATTGTAGAACCAACTTCAGTATGAGCTTCAGGGATATGTCATACTTCTTCCATTGTTGTTGTTGTTAAATGCCATCAAGTCAGTCCCAATCCATAGCAATCCTGTATAGGGTTTCCAAGGAGCAGCTGGTGAACTTGAACCACTGACCTTGAGGTTCAAACAGATCTTACAGTCCTGCACATTAAGCCACAATGTCATACCAAGAGACCATACAGGATATTAATCATGTGTGTACAGGAATAGAAACTTCATCAAATTAACAACTTTCCTGCTTTCTCAAAGGTAATATGTTAATTTTTTTTTGTTTTTTATGCATGTGAATGTGTAGCAGTGGAGAGCTCTGGGATGTTGGCTCAGTTTTTTTGGCCATCTTGATTTGTGTCAAGATGTCAACAATTTTATCCGCCATTACGTTTGCACCTCCAGTGCAATTGCTAATGCAATTAAATAGGAAGTAACACTATTGTAACTGCTATGAAAATATTTTTGACATTGAAGACCCTATGGAGATACCTTGAGTATTCCCAAAGCTACACACACCATGCTTTGAGAACTGCTGGCCAAGTAATTCTTCAAAAGTCAAAAGCATAGTAAGAATGCTTTGTTAAGAATACAGACCCTCAAGTAGAATATAACTTGGGAACAGACTCCACTCCTTTATCTTAATAATTGTGTAACCTTGGGCAAATTTTTCTACCAAGGCTCAGATTACTAATTTATGAAATGGAGATGAAAATGAACTCTATATAAAGTGGACATGTGTCTTTCATTTAATTTCTGACATCTTAACATATTTTAAAGATGAATAAATCGCCATTATATAAGTCTTTTCGGGGTGTAAAGACAGACTTGCTACATAGTAGGTGGAAATGATGTTATTGTTGTTGTTACGTGAGTGGCGTGATAGCCATTTGTTTTTCTACTCTTTTAGCTTGACTACAAGTATTTAGCCTAAACACATTGAACCATCCAGTCTGTGCCAAATTTTAGTTCCAAATCTATTGAAAAGATAAAGGAATTAGGGGTTCACTCTGGGATAGCAGAAGCAGTGCTAAGTAGCAAAGCTTGCAGGTAGAGCTTGTGGCACAGAAGTAAAGAAACTTAAGCACTCCTCTAAATGTACTTTACAGAAAAGTTGGGTTCCTGGAATTGAAGCATAATTTTCAGGTCTTAATGCTTGACCATAAGTCATTTCTTCATTGCTGACTTCTGCTCATAGTTTACAGAATGATTATTAAAAGCTTAGGCATTAAGTATGATCTCCAATTCTTCCAGCAATTCTGTAAACAACTGGATTTCTTTAAATAGCCAGTGTTTTTGCTTTTAATTGCAATTCTGGTGAATAAACAACAATGTTGCAGTGATTAAATGAGATAAGCAATGAAAGAAGCTGGGAAAAAATTCCTCATACTTAAAAAAATTTAAACAGTAAATGCATAATAGATAAACTCAAAGATTGGCTTTGTATATCTTTGCTGCCTTATGCTTTTTGTAGCACATCACACTTCAGAAAATATGGCAAAGGAGGCCAAAATTTATTAATCTCCATTTTGTTTATGTTGTATGGCTTTTACACAGAATTATTTCTAATTGCAAGTCCATATGGGAGTATAACTTGAATTACATAGTCAGGGTTAGGGTTGTTGTTGTTGTTGTTGTTAAGTGCGATCAAGTTGGTTCTGACTCATACCAACACTCTATAGCGTTTCCAAGGAGCATCTGGTGGATTTGAACTGCCAACCTTTCAGTTGAAACCAATCTTGTGGTCCAGTGCATTAACCTGAAGCATCATACCAGAACTCAAGGGAAGATTGTTGTTGCCGTTGTTAAGTGACATCGAGCTGTGAGTCATAGTAAATCTATATAGGGTTTCCAAGGAGCAGCTTGTGGGTTTGAACTGCTGACCTTGTGGTTCGTAGTCCAGTGCTGATCCTATAGCGCCACACTGGGAAAGGTTAAATATTATAGTAAACAATGAAGACAATTATTTATGACAAAATTGCATCATAATGACAAGAAAGAACGGTAGCTTTTCTTTTTATGACAATGTTGTTATTGTCATTGGGTGCTGTTGAGTTGGTTCTGACTCACAGCAACCCTGTATAGTAATTCCAGGAGTGGCTGGTGAGCTTGAACCGCTGACCTTGTGGTTCAGATCAACCTTTCAGTTCAGCAATTAACACACAGCACCACACCAGGACTCCTTTTATGACAATTGTTGATGTTGGGTGTTGTTGAGTTGGTTCCAACTCATAGTGACCCTGTATAAGGTACCCAAGGAGCAACTGGTGAGTAAAAGTTAGTCATTGCTGCCACTGCATAGAAATGAGAAAGAAGGCAAAAAATGGAAACATATAAAAATATTTATTAAGAAAAAAGAAATAGAAGATATTCATAAATGTAGAAATGTCCTTTTCTACATTTAGTCTGCTATTCTACATCTGAATCATCTAAATATGGGTCCCTTGCCAATGGATATGTCTACTTTCTGTGTTTTATAGTTCTTAGATTTTATAGATTTGGTTTTCAAAGTCCTGAACCCTAGGATATTAAACATAGACAATCAAAAAATTTTGTACTTTTACTAATCAAAAGATGAGAAAGCTAGACTCTAGCTTTCCCCAAATGCATTAATAGCTTGGCTACTGCTACACCAACTAGACAAAGTTTCATTTAGCTATCCATTTAGTCTACTATTTATTTCAAAAGGAAACAAACTCTGTGAACTCAGTCTTGTTTGAAACTAGCTTATGTGCTACAAAAGCACTGAGGTCAGTTTCAATATTACCTTTTTTCTCCTTTTACAATTACCCACACCAAAGTTTAGATGCAATGGGAAAGGGAACTGGAGGATAATCAAATTGTTTTTAATAAACCTTATTCACAAAAATGAATGAGGATGAAACAATGTGCTGATAAGAATAGTGAAGAAATAGCTCAAACTGATGCTGACTGAGAAAACTTGGAAATTTCTACGACATTTAAATATGGAGAGATTTTATTCCCAGCAAAATGATAAATAGATTTATATTAGACAACAATTTTCAATTTCCAAAGAAAGGTCAAATTAGAGAAAATGTTCGAAATACTAGAAAAGTTTTGATAATGTTAAGGCATATTTATCATGCAGTTTTATCACTTTAAGAATAAAATTTGTTTTCGTAACTTGTCATTTTGGGTTTTGGACTGTAAAGTTAGGTCATGTTTTCAGAAAAAAATCATGTAAGAAAATTGGCATATGTTTTAGTGATGGTCCTTTGCATGCTGCTGATTTTATAGCATAGTCTCATATTCTGAGCACATGTTTTGGAAGCAAGAGGTTTAAACTGGGAAAAGAGAATACATATGGAATTTAAAGAGGACTGAGTTCTAATTCTGGATTTTCTTTTTTAAGCTTTTCTTTATGAAGATTTACAGACAAGATCATTAGTTTTACATTCAACAAATCATATGCTTTGTTTCACCTCAATGATTATAGTTCCCTTTATGGAACAACAGTTATTTACTTTCTCCCTTTGGTTCCTATTTCCATTCACCCACCTCTGCATCCCTTCTCAAATTTTTCCTTAGGGACATGTTGCCCTTTTGATTTTGGCTAACTATTCATTCCATCATAAGCATACCTTACTAGTATTATTGTCCCACTATATACCTATCCTGGAGTATATGGGGGACAATAATACACCAAACAATATATATCAAACCACTCATCTGTCAGTTTGTAGTACTATGGTGGCTTGTGAGTTGCTGGGATTATGAAAGCTATGCCATCAGTATTTTAAGTATTAGTAGGGTCACCCATGGTGGGAAGGTATCAGATGAGCTTCCAGAAGAAGACAGATTAGGAAGACGGAGTGACGAACTACTTCCAAATATTTAGTCACTTAAAACCTTATGAATATCAGAGAAACACTGTCAGATATACTGCTAGAAAATAAGCCCCTCAAGTTGGAAGGCACTCAAAATGCGACTGGGGAAGAGCTGCTTCCTCAAAGGAGAGTTGAGTGTGATGGCAAGAATGGAGGAAAGCCCATGGTACCTTCATTTACTGATGGGACACAACTCAAAATGAAAAGAAAAAGCTGTTAACATCCATTGAAACTCAGAACATGGAATGTACGAAGTATGAATCTGGGAAAATTGGAAGTTGTCAAAATGAAATGGAATGCATAAACATACATATCTTAGGCATTAGTGAGCTGAAATGGACTGGTATAGGTCATTTTGAATCTAAAAACCACATGGTTTACTAAGCTGGGAATGACAAATTAAAGAGGAATGGTGTTGCATTCATTGTCAAAAAGAACATATCAAGAGCAGTCATGAGGGACAACGCTGTCTGTGATAAGATAAAATCCATGCGCCTACAGGGAAGCCCAGTTAATACCACTATTATTCAAATTTATGCACCAACCACTAAAGCCA
>NW_006408796.1:733668-734952 GCF_000296735.1 Chrysochloris asiatica | reverse complement strand
TCTGGAATCAGAAAACCAAAAAGAAGAACACGCTCAGCATTTCTCAAGCTGAGGGAACTGAAGAAAAAATTCAAGCCTCAACTTTCATTATTGAAGGATTATCTCAGTAAAATATTGAATGATGCAGAAAGCTTCAAGAGAAGATGAAAGGAATACAAAAAGTCACTATAACAAAAGGAAATGTTTACTATTCAGCCTTTTCAAGAGGTAGCATATGATCAAGAGCCAATGATACTGAAGGAGGAAGTCCAAGGTGCATTGAAGGAATCCACAAAGAACAAGGCATTGTTCTTTCATTCTTTGATGGAATGTAAGTTAAACTCTTTCAAGAAAGTGAAGAGGGGAGAACAAACAAGATGGCGGATTGGGTGGAAGTGCAGTAAGGAGTTCCATAAGCAACAACACAGAATACGCGACCAAGCAGGCTCAAGGATGGTCCCAGAACCCGGAACCACATATAAAGCAATATTTATAAGGTTGGAAGACTTACAGCTGTGGAAATTTGTGGCAGAAGCAAGAAATCCATTGCTTTCTAGTTTGCGATGCTCAGCTGCTCCAGGAGCCACCATCTTGGGTGAGACCAAGTGGGGGAAGGATTAGAGAAGCCACTGACACCTAACAGAGCGGCGGAGATAAAGGTGTGGACATTCTTTTGTTTTGGTATCTGTTCATTGGTCCCTCACTATTTGTGCACATCCATTCTGGTGACTATAGGGATGCAGAGCCAGTGGACACCCTAGCCCCACCCTAGGAGGATTCTACTATGCATGCACACAGATCTCCTCAAAATTTAAAAAGACAGTTTTCACTTAAAAAAAAAATAGCCACAGATGACCCTGAACTGGTTATAACTAGAAAAAAAGGCCTGAACAGGGATTGTGGAGTGGGACAAGCAAACAAGGAAATAGGCTGAAAATTAAATCCTAATGTATGTCAAAATGACCAAGAGTGGCATCTTGTAATTTCTCAAGAAGAGGAGTGAAAAGGGAAGCCCGTTTCCTGATCACATCTACCTGGAGGCAATCAGAAAGCATAAAAAAATATCAAAATACATACCCATCTAAGTATTAAGGCCACAGATAACCCCTGAATATGCACAAAAAACAGAAGCAGATGACCATATCTGCACATGTCCAGAAACAAGATAAGGTGCCTGAGGCAAATGAGCTGGAAGTAGACCTACACTCCATATTGGAAGATGGGCAGGCTTTGGAAATGCCTGAGAAGGAATTCAGAAAAATGATTATAAAATGTATCAAAACACTATGCAATGGAGTTGAGAAA
>NW_006408796.1:713899-730718 GCF_000296735.1 Chrysochloris asiatica | reverse complement strand
TATTTTCAGTAACCTCATATGCATGTGAAAGCTGGACAATGAATAATGAAGACTGTAGAAGAAATTATGCTTTTGAGTTACGGTGTTGGAGGAGAACATTGAAAGTGCCATGGGCTGCCAAAAGAACCAATAGATCCGTTTTGGAAGAAGTGCAGCAAGAGTGCTCCTTGGAGGCCAAGATGGCCAAATTTCGTCTCTCATACTTCAGACATGTTGTCAGGAGGGACCACTATCTGGAGAAGGAGATCATTTTTGGTAAGGTGGAGGGTCAGAGAAAAAGAGGAAGACCCCTAACGAGATGGATTGGCCAAGTGGCAGCATGGATGGACTCAAGTGTGGCAACAATAGTGAGGTTGGCCCAGGATTGGGCAGTGTTTCGTTCCGCTGTGCATTAAATCGCTATGAGTCACTACTAACTCAACAACATAATCGTATACTGGTGTGGTGCTGTCGGTTACTGCGCCAGACTGCTAATCCATTTGAACTGCAAGGTTGGCAGTTCAAGTTCACCAGGTACTCCTTGGAAACCCTATATAGGGTCGCTATGGGTCAGAGTCGACTCAACGGCACTTCACAACAACAACAGATACCTATCTACTGCTTGGCTGAAAATTGTGTCTCAATGGTGAGTTTCCTTTCAAAACCTGAAAGGCCATTTAATCAACTCAAACTACTCTAGTCTCTTTCTGAACAGCAAGAGGATCTTTTTTTTTTTTTTTTTTTCCCCAATTGTTTTGAGTTTTATTCAGCCTTTTATTCTCCCACTCTATCTGGGAATTTCTAATGATCCTTCTTAGAGCAATTGGTAATGGTAGCCAGATACCACCTAGTTCTGGTTTCAGGGTCCTAGAGACTGATGTTCACATGAATGATTAGTTCCTTTGACTAATTGATTCCACACCTCTTTACTTTTCATCACTCTTCTCTCTTCTGCATCTGGAGACCAAGAACTATACCTTAGTTGACCATGCAAGAGTTTTTAGATCTGAGATGCTATTCACCAAATTAAGATGTAGGAGATTGTCTTTGTGGACTATGTTATGCAAACAAACAATGTCCCCTGAGATGATGGTCATGAGCCCCCAGACCTAGGAACTCATTGGCTTAAAATGTTTGATAATATGTAAACACTTTTTGCAGGAAGCGGCTTCGCTTCTGCTGTTTGACACAATCCTGGCAGAAGGAGAAACATCATGCAATGCAGATGAATCTCAGAAGCTGGCCTCTATCTCCTCTCTAGGATAACTCTGAATTCACTTGTAAAAATATATAATATTGCCATATTCATAGCTTTTGCTATGAGCTCTGCAGACCTTAGGAAAAAAAAAAACAAAAAAAACACCCTGGCAACAATTATTTCAACTTCGGTGGTTTGAATTCAAAGGGAATTGTATAAGCCACTCCCGTTCACAGAAAACCTAAGTACAAAGTAACTGCATTTATGAGATCACAAAAGCAGATAACAAACTAAAGTAAAGCTGACTGACCCCTATAGACCTCACCACAATCAATTACCAGCCAGAATCCACAAACCCCCACTATCACATACAGGCACCTATGTAAATAGGCAGAGAATAGTGAACATAGGTGAAAAATGGTCTAAACTTAATAATCTACAGTCCCACATCAATTAGCCAGGTTGGGCCTTATGCCTCACAGCTTCAAAAGAAAGAAACATAGGAACACTGTGGTTAAGCAATTTAGTGAATACTTTAGAAAAACAAAATAATTAAGTAGATGTTAGTAATACTTTTACTATGAAAATAGAAGTATAGTATGTAGGATAGAAGATTGATAATCACCTAGTAGAAACAATAAAGTAGTGTAAGCATTGATGATTAATAGAAACTTATATTACTAAGAAGATGTAATCGGGGTCTGATAAGTGGAAATGATTTGTGTAAGGCTAAACTTGATCTTTTAGTGGGAATAAGAAGAAGCAATTTATCATTTACATAGGAGAGGAGATGATGTCAAAAGGAAAATGTTCAATGGTTGAAAAATGAACGGGATATGGAAAGGTTTGTTTGGACATCACATAAATACTTTTGCTAAGGTTGTATAATCACAGGGTGCAGGAATGTTATGAAAAAACTGTGTAATAATTCAAGGGAAAATCAAAGTATCAAATCATCATGTACTGTGTAATTTTAAGTAAAAAAATAAAGACTTGCTGAGCTGGGGCAGAGAGAGAAAAAAGAGAAGAGAAGAAAGAGAGAGAGAGAGCTCCATCAGCCAACTAAGCAGAGGCTCTTTGATTGTATTCATTTTCGCCGACTCTGCGTCTCCTCTTGTCCCTCGACCCTGTGAAAGCTGGACTCCAGCAACTTTTCATCATTTTGCCTGCTGTATACTCTATCACATTCATAGTTGTGTTTGCAGCATGGGTAAATACCCATGTACAAATATTTTCTTTCAAACACATATGTTTATGGGTATAATTTCACTCTTCCTCCCATATCCATTCAGCTTGTGTATCTGTCCACTTATCTACCTGTACAACATTGTTATTCCAAGGCTGAGTATATAGCATTGCTGTTGTTGTTAAGTGCTATCGAGTCAGTTTCAACGTATAGAGACCCTGTATAGGATTTTTCAGGAGTGGCTGGTGAGCTTGACCTTCTGACCTTGTTGTTCAAATCGACTCGGCAGTCCAGTCCTCTATCCCCTTTAGCCTTTGCTACCTTCCTGTGTCTTCACTTCTCTTTATAATTCTTTTACCGACATCACTCTTCTTGTATTTTTCCCTCTGATTTCTTGTATATTGCCCTCCTCCTCACCTGAGTTAACACGTGTCTACCTTCTTGTCAGAGAATTGCTCTTCCTTCCCTCCTATCTCTGGTAACTTATGTTTCTTTTGATATGAAAATTTTTTCTTGAGTTTTAAAAATAAGGTCTCACACAATATTTGCCCTTTGTAATTGACTAATTTCAATCAGCATAATATCCTGCAGGTTCATCTATGTTATGAGGTGTTTCAGAGATCCACCTTCATTCTCCAGCATTACATAGCATTCTGTTGTGTTTATACTCCAAAGTTTGTTTATCCATTCTTCCATTAATGGGCATTTGGGTTGTCTCCATATTTTTGATATTGTGAATAGTACTACAACAGACATCAGTGTGCACATATCTACTTGTGTCCTGGCTCATATTTCTTGTGGATGTATACCAAATAGAGGGATTGCTGGATCATATGGTATTTCTATTTCCAACATTCTGAGGAAGCACCATACTGTTTTCCAGAATGGTTGAACCATTTTACTTTCCCACCAGCAATGTAGGATGGCCCCAGTCTCTCTATATTCTCACCAGCATTTATGGTCCTCTGTATTTTTTTAAATTCACTATTATTGCTGGTGTGAGATGATATCTCATTGTAATTTTGATGTGTACTGGTTATGAATCGGGCTGTGAACCTCAAGATCAGCAGTTCAAAACTACTGGCTGTTCCACAGGAGAAAGATGAGGCTTTCTGCTCCTATAAAGATTTACAGCATTGGAAACGCTGTACAGGGTCGCTATGAGTTGGAACTGACTCCATGGCACATAACAACAACACCAACAAAGGCTAATTGCAAACAATTTTTCATAAGTTTGTTGGATGCCTGAATATCTTCTGTGGTGACAAGTCTGTTCACGTTCTGTGCCCAGTTTTTTATATGATGATTTATCTTTTTATTGAATTGTTGCTGTTGTAGTTAGGTACCATCAAGTTGGTACTAATTCACAAGGACCTTATACAAAATAGAATGAACACTTCCCAGAACCAACCTTAAAATCCTTGCTATTCTAGAGCTCACTGTTAGAGCCATTGTGCCAATCCATCTAGTTTTGAGTCTTCCTCATTTTTTTCTGACCCTCCATTTTACCAAGAATGATTTCTTTCTCTGGAGACTATCCCTTATGGTAATATATTTGAAGTATAAGAGACTAAGTCTACATATCCTTGCCTCCATAGGTCATTATGGCTGTACTCCTCCATCACAGATTTGTTTGTTCTTTGGATAGTTCATGGTACTTTCAGTACTATCTCCCAACACCATAACTCAAATACTTCAATTCTTGTATGGTGTTCCTTATTCATTGTCCAACTTTCACATACAGATGAGTTTAGCAAATTTAATAAAAATATAGGAAAAAAGATATTAATTAAAAAGCAAAATTTATTAAACTCCTTCTATCCTAGGCTGTCTTCAGGAGATTTCAATTTTAAATGTTTATGTCATATATTTTTCTAGTTGCTCCCATTCTAACTAGAAAAAACATATAATTTTGCCCCTATTTACTCGTTTCTTAACTTCAAGCAGTATCAATTACCTCAATCTATGAAATATGGGAGACCTGTTGAATGACAAATTCTAGATTGGTAACCATAAAGTTGGCAGTTCAAATACACCAGCTGCTCCTCAGAAATGCTATATAGGGCCACTATGAGTCAGAACCTACTTGACAGCACTTAACAAAAACAGTAACAAATCATTTACCCTCTGTTAGTTGCAATTTTATTTTAGCTAATACCTTGGTTAAATTTGTACGTCTACTTGGAGTATCTGAATTTTGATTTGCTTATTCAAGACTTGCCCCTCTATTACATTAGATATTTCTATCTGACTTAGCCTTTCCTTCTGCTTTCAACTTTCATCATTTATAGCATTAATTTTATACTGTCAATTTTTAAAGCTCTCCTATTCTTCTGACTTTCAGATGTTGAATCAATTTATAGACTAGGCATGGAAGATTGTTGCTATTGTGTTGTTAAGTGCCGTTGAATCAGTTCAGACTCATAGTGACCCTGGATAGAGTATCCAAGGAGTAGTTGGTTGGTTTGAATGGCTGACCTTGTGATTTGCAGCTTAGTGCTGATCCTACACTAGGGTTTGTATTTGTTGTTAAATGCCATGGAGTCAGTTTTGACTCACAGTGACCCTGTATAGGGTTTCGCGGGAGCGGTTGCTGAGTTTAAACCACAGACCGTGCGGTTCAAACCAACCTTGCAGTCCAACGCATTAACCCATAGCACTACACCAGAACTCCAGCACCAGGATTAGACACTTCTTATTTTTCATTGTATAACATTTCTCGTTTATACAATGTGCTATGGGTTGGATTGTTGTTGCTTTTGGTGTTAAGTACTGTTGCATCAGCTCTGACCCATAGCAACCCCCTATGGGGTTTCTGAGGAGTGGCTGTTGATCTTGAACCACCAAACTTCAGGTTCAAATGACTTTGTAGTCCAGAACATTAACCCACAGAGCTACACTAGGACTAGATTGGATTGAATTGGGTGGGTTGGATTGGATCCACCAAAATATTGATTGTAAATCATAACTTCTAGGACTGTGGATACAGAGTCACCATATGAAAGAGAATTGATGGATACTCTACCATTTCAGGAAGTAACATATGATCAAGATTTAATGTACTGAAAGAAGTCCAGATTGTATTGAAGGAATTAGAGAAAAACAAGACTCCAAGAATTGACAATAATACCAAATGAAAAATTAGAATAAATAAATACAGTTCTGGAAGCACTCACAAGTACATGCCAAGACATTTCAAAAACAATTTTCTGATCAATGTATTGGAAGAGATCCATGTCTGTGCCTATTCCAAAGCAAGATGATCCTACAAAATTGGGAAATTATCTAACAGTATCATTAGTATCACAAGGAATTAAACATTTTTGATGATAATTCAAAAATGATTACAACAGCACATTCACAAAGAGCAGTCAGAAAGTCAAGCCAGATTCAGATATGCTCATGGAAATAGGGATCTTGTCTTGTTAAGTGCTGTCGAGTCGGTTCCGACCCACAGCAAGCCTAACAGGGTTTCCGAAGCTGTAAATCTTTACGGGAGCAGAAAGCCTCATCTTTCTTCCATGGAACTGCTGGTAGTTTCGAACTGCTGACCTTAAGGTTTGCAGCCCGATTCATAACTATTAAGCTACCATAGCTCCTTGGAAATAAGGATAGCATGGCTAATATCACATAAATCTTGTCTGAAAGCATAGAATATCAGAAAGATGTTTACTTGTGCTTTATTGACTATATAAAGGAATTCAGTGGTGTGACTCTTTATAAACTCTGGATAACATTGTCAAGAATGGGAATTCCGGAAGACTTAATTGTACTCATGAGGAACCTGCACATAGACTAAGACTCAGTCATTCCACAAGAACAAGGAAATACTGTTTGATTTAAAATCAAGGAAGGTGTACTCAGCATACAATTAAATGTTTATTTAATTATTCAACATATTTATTTAATTGTATGCTGAGAAACTAATCCAATAAACTGGACTATATGAGGTAGAACATGGCACCAGCATTGGAGGAAGACTCGTTAACAACCTGCAATGTTTATATGATACAATCATGTTTTCTGGAAGCAAAGAGGATTTGAGACACTAGCTGATGAAGATCAAAGAATACAAAATCAACTCAGTGTAATGAAAGCAAAACTCCTCACAACTTGATCAGTAGACAGCATCATGAAAAATGGAGAACACATAGAAGTTCTCAAAGATTTTATTTTACTTGTTTCTATAATCAAAGTTCATGGAAGCAGCCAGTAGTCAAGAAATCAAACATGCTGCAAATATGTAGAGAAATCAAACATGCTTTGGTCAAATATGCTGCAAAAGACCCTTTTAAAGTATTAAAGAGTAAATAAGTCAGTTTGAGGACTAAGGCATACCTGACCCAAACTGTGAGAAACAATGTGAATACCCTGGATACGGCCTCAATCCCTCATGGTTATTAGGTCACAATGAGTTATCACTAGTGCTTACTAACAAATCCTTAAGAAATCCAGTCTGAACTCATTTTAGCAAGAGTGAGGTTTTTAAATTCGATTTTGCAAAATTGAGCACCAAACCCAGAAGATGGGACAAATGTGCCACGCTACTGCTTACAAAGAGTTTATCTTCCAATCTTGAGAAAGTCCCTCCCCTGATTTCTCATTGACTGAGTACAATCTTTTTCTGGAGGCTGCCTACTTTCCCTTGAAGGAAACATTCTTATTAAAGTTTCTAATCATAGAACAGACTTTTTAAACCCTCTCCCAGTTCATCCTTCTCCCAAACCTCAAGGCCCAGGGGCATAGTTCTCTGTTGTTATGTCAATCAATAATCTATGTCTGGTCTAGCAATATCCTGGACCCCATATTTCTGAAGATGGACTATCTTGGGAATTTATTTCACACAAAACCATGGCAATTTCAATAGCCTGATATGCATGTGAAAGATGGACATAAATAAGGATGATCAAAAAAGCATTGGTATCTTTGCATTATGGTGTTGGTGAATAATATTAAATATGCTATGGGCTTTCATAAGAAAAAACAAATCTGCCAGATTATTCCTTAGAAGTGAGGAGGTTGAGACTTTATGTAATGTTCTTTGGTCATGTCATGAGGAACCAGTCCCTGAATAGAGAAAACATGCTTAGTATGTTGTTGTAGTTGTTAAGTGCTGTTGAGTTGATTCTGAGTCATAGTGACTCTGTATAGGTTTGCAATGTATAGCCAGAATATTCCCTAGATGTGAGGATGCTGAGACTTCATGTTACATACTTTGGACATGTTGTCATGAGGAACAAGTCCCCGGATAGTGATATCATGCCTAGTGTGTTGTTGTTTTGTTACGTGCTATTGAGTTTGTTCTGACTCATAGTGACCCTGTATAAGGTTTTCGAGGAATGGCTGATGAATTTGAGGAATGTTTGAGGAATATTCTGGATTAATCTCAATGTAAAGAAAACAAAACTCCTCACCACTGGCCCAATAAACAACATTCTTATCAATGGAGAAAAGATTGAAGATGTTAAGGACTTCATTTTTCTTGGATCAACTATCAACACTCACGGAAGCAGCAGTCAAGAAATCGAACGATGTATTGCATTAGGCAAATCTGCTGCACAAAACCTTTTTAAAGTGTTGAAGAACAAAGATGTCAGCTTGAAGACTAAGGTGCACCTGATTCAAGCCATGGTAATTTCAGTAAATTCATATGCATGGGAAAGCTGGACAGTGAATAAAGAAGACCATAGAAGAATTGATGCTTTTGAGCTATGGTGTTGGAGGAGAATATTGAAAGTGCAATGGCTGCCAAAAGAACCAATAGATCCGTTTTGGAAGAAGTGGAGCCAGAGTGCTCCTTAGAGGCCAAGATGGCCAAACTTCGTCTCTCATACTTCAGACATATTTTCAGGAGGGACCAGTTGCTGAAGAAAAATATCATATTTGGTAAGGTGGAAGGTCAGAGAAAAAGAGGAAGACCCCCAATGAGATGGATTGGCCAAGTGGCAGCATTGATGGACTCAAGCGTGGCAACAGTAGTGAGGTTGCCCAAATTCGGGCAGTGTTTTGTTCTGTTTTGCATAAGGTCACTATGAATCGGTACTGACACGATGGCACCTAACAACAACAACCTTTCAATTGAAGCTGATGGTGAGCACCAGTGTTTATCCTACAATGCCACACTAGGATTAATACTTAGTATAGTGAGTGAAAAAGAGGAAAACCCGACCCAATGGATTGACATGGTAACAACTATGGGCTCAAACAAAGCAACGATTTTGAAGATGAGAAGGAAGACGACAGTGTTTTGTTCTCATGTGCGTAGGATCCCAATGAGTTGTAACAGACACAAAGGCACCTAGCAACAACAATGCCTATGATTATAACCACATTTGGAAATGTGTTGGTTGGTTATTGCCGTGGAGTCGGTTCTAATTCATAGCAATCTTGTACAGGGTCTTTGTTATATTAATGAGACAGGATTATTGTAGACTGTGTCTTGAGTCAACCTAGTTTCAAAATGTAAAAAAAAAAAAAAAAAGATTAAACAAGCAAGAGAGAAGCAAACAGAGATGGGGGAAGAAAGATGCCTAGGCACATGATCACCCAGAAGCAATAAGCATCTTCATCTACAGACAGCATTAAGAGAAAGCCGACCCATAAAGATCACATTCTAAATTCAGACTTCTAGCTTCTTAATCTGTGAGAACAAATCTGTTTGTGAAAGCCACCTACGTGTAATATTTCTGCTACTGTTGTTATTAGGTGCTGTCCAATCAGTTCAGACTCATAGTGACCCTATGAACAACAGAAGGAAACACTGCCTATCCTGCATCATCCTCAAAACTATTGGGATGTTTGAAATCATTGTTGCAGCCACTGTGTCATTTCTTCTTCTTCAGGGTCTTCCTCTTTTTTGCTGTCCTCTTATTTTACCTAGCATGATGTTCTATTCCAGAGACTGCCCACTCTTGTTAACATGTCCAAAGAACACAAGACAGAGTCTCACAATCAAAGTTTTTTAGGAGCAATCTGGTCTTACTTCCTCCAAGACAGATTTGTTTGCTCTTCTGGTAGTCCATGGTACATTCAAAATTCTTCACCAACACCATCATTCAAATGCATCCGTTTTTCTTCACCATTTCTGGTTCATTGTTCAGATTTCACATATATAAGAGGCAGTCGAAAAAAGTCGGGAAAAGTGCAAATTTGTCCTCAAAGTGACTTCTTTGCTTTGTAATCTTGTAAAGAGGTATTTTTCAGATTTACCCAAATATTTCATTTGATTTCTTGTCTTCTGTCTGTTGAAGAAATGCCAGTATACAGAAAAGCCTATTAATCTATTTTATAAAAGCAACCAATGGAAACCCTGTGGAGCATTATGACTCCATCTGCAAATGATCTTAGGGATAGTGAAGGATGGAGTAGCATTTTGCTTCATTGTGCTTGAGTTGGGAACCCACTTGACATCAGCTAACAGCAAAATTTCTGATGAGAATGTGGGCTGCTAGCTAATAAATAGGTCTTTTAAAAAAGATTTTATTGTGAATTATGTGGATTTACATGGGAAAACATCAGTTTTACAATCATCCTATCATATTTCATTTCATTGCAATGATCAAAACCCTCTCCATGCATCATCAAATAACCAAATGATACACCCCACAGGCCTGCCTCCCACCCTGGCCATCAGCACACAGCCCCTCTCCCTCCCTGAGCCCAGTGTCCCCAGCCACTCTATCTTTCCATTTCATCATTTCTGTCTCCATCCCTGGCATCATTGCCTCTCTGGATAGAGTTATGCTCTCTGCTCTTCTCACTTGATGGTCCCAAAACCCTCCGCTCCTGGGCTGCAAAATCAATCACTCCCCTCCTTTTGTCAAAAAACATCTACCTCTACCTTTCTGACCCTCACAGTCAGTCCTGATGGCAATTATTCACTATTGTACCAAAAGAGTCTTATCCCCATTTCTTTTCACCAACATGGTCCCAACAGATTGGAAATCATTCAGTGAAAGTTCTACCTACCCCTGCCCCATCTGGAACTAGGATCCCTTTTGAAAGCTTGTAAGGCATCACTTCTTGCCTTTATATACCCCCCCCCCCTTTTTTGGCTAGACAATGTCTGAGTTGCCCATCCCAGTCAACCCTGTGTACTAAGGGGATGGGAGTGATCCTTGCTGTAAATATTTGTTCCCTTTTCTGAGCTACTACATCCATACGTATAAGTAGCGT
Organism: Chrysochloris asiatica; assembly: GCF_000296735.1. Taxonomy (NCBI): domain Eukaryota; kingdom Metazoa; phylum Chordata; class Mammalia; order Afrosoricida; family Chrysochloridae; genus Chrysochloris; species Chrysochloris asiatica. The sequence continues at coordinate 720,180 of NW_006408796.1, read as the reverse complement.
TTATCAAGATGTAGTGGGTTACTCTTTTGTTGTTGTTGTTTTTTCTTCCCTCTTTTTTCTTCTTCTAGTTGAGTTCTGATCATCCAGCCATTAAAGCCAGGTCAAGTGGGTACTATCTGTAAGTATGGGTGTTCTTGTGCATCTTGCCTCACTTCATATCATCTGGAAACTTCACTCTCTGCTCTAATCCTCTGTGACTATGTCACTGTCTCTGGGCTCAGGAGTCCATGGGTTTGCTGTAACTGCTGGCCATCCAGGTCTCCACCTGGGTTCACAGGAGTCTATTGAATTTTCCAGACTTGTAACCCAACTTCATTGCTGTTTTTTGCCTCTCTTCCCCGTATTGGTGATCAACGTGTTCACCAGCCAGACCACTTGCCTGCTCATGTATTCCCAGGAGTCTTAGTCTGAGAAAAGAGTTTGTTCTGAGGGGACCCGACCACTTGCCTTGATGGTGCCTGGGCAAACAACTTACTTATTCTTGTAGTAATCAATCATAATGCCATAATTGTTTCTGATTTTTCCTGCTGGTCTTTCTTCACAAAATATCTTCTATTCTTCTAGCCACTCCACTCTGGTGTACTCATCCTTTCCAGTGGGAATTTCCCACCTCAGACAATTCTGGATGGGGTTCTGGTTTCCACCTATGGTTTTATGCAATGCAAAAGCTCCACAGGAGGTCTCTTTCACTGGGCAATTTCTATATAATATCCTTTAAGGTATTCCAATCAGGCATAATCTGAAGATGGACTTATAAGTGTTCTATTGTGATGTTTCTGGCTATTCCTTCTCCTCACCCCTCAATTGTCTATTTCACAATGTTGTTGTTATTGTTTTTAAGTGCCATCAAGTCAGTTCTGACCCCATAGCAACCCTGTACAGGGTTTCGGAGGCTGTAAATCTTTATGGGAACAAAAAGCCTCATCTTTCTCCTGCAGAGCGGCTGGTAGTTAAGAACTGCTGATCTTGAAGTTCACAGCCCGATTGGTAACCACTATGCAACCAGAGCTTCACAATGGTAGGCAAGGGAAACCAAGATTCAAAAGACATCCAAGGATCTTAACATTATTCCCCTTTTACACTTTCAGACCATGCCTCAATCCCTGTATCTTGGAGCCCTGTTGTTCCAAGGTTGTGCATACATTATCATTTACCTCTGTCCCACTTAGCCCATGCAAACCTGCCTAAGTGTTCTCCCATCTGCTTTGTTTCTCCATTCCTCTCCCCCTTCTTTTGTATTGCCCACCCCACCCCTCAGCACCCAAGCTTTCCTGTGTCTATTCCCTACCCTGTGCTCTATCTTACCCTCTCTCCCTCCCCTCCTCTCATCCCATACATCCCGGTGATCAGCAATTATATATATATAGTTAGTTGTTGCTTTTTCCTTTTTTGCGTGGGTACTTTTTCTTAGTCTTTTACAGTAATGGTCCTATGCAGTATTTCTTCTTTTGTGACTGACTAATTTCACTCAACATAATGCCCTCAAGGTTCATCTATGTTATGTGGTGGCTTAGAGCTTCCTTGTAGTTCTTCAAGGTAGCATAGTATTCCATTGTGTGTATGTACCACAGTTAGTTCATTCATTCTTCAACTGAAGGTCATTTAGGCTGTCTCCATCTTTTTGCTATTGTAAATAGTGCTACTATGAATATTGGTATGCATATATCAAATTGAGTTATGGCTCATATATCTTGTAGGTAAATACCAAGTAGAGAAATTGCTGCATCATAAGGTATTTCTATTTCCAACCTTTTGAGGAAGTACCAAGTTGGTTGGAAGATTTTGCAATCCCACCAACAATGTAGGAGGGTCCCAGGTTCTCCGCATCCTCAGCAGCATTTATTGTCCTCTACTTTTTTGATCTTTGCTATTATTGCTGGTGTGAGATGATAGCTCATTTTCATTTTGATTTGCATCTCTCTGATGGCTAGTGATCATGAACATTTCTTCATATATTTGTTGGCTGCCCGGAACTCCTCCTTAGTGAAGTGTATGTTCATGTCCTGTGCCCATATTCTAATTGGGTTATTTGTCTTTTTCTTGTAAAGGTTTTATGTTGTTGTTTTTGTTGTTAAGTGCACATTGAGTTTGTTCCAACCCATACTGACCCTGAACTAGTTTTCCGGGGCTGCAAGTATTTATGGGAGCAAAAAGCTTCATCTTTCTCCCACAGAGCAGCTGGTAGTTTCTAATTGCTGACCTTGCGGTTTGCAGCTCAATTCAAAACCACTATGCTACCAGAGCTCTTTGTATCCTATTTATTTTAGAAATGAGTCCCTTATCTGATGTATCATTGCAAATTTTTTTCCCCCATTTTGTGGGTTCCCTTTTTACTCTTTTGATGAAGACTTTTGATACACACAAGTTTTTAATTTTTAGTTTGCCCCACTCATCTATTTTGTCTACTTTTGATTGTGTAATTTTCAAAATGTTTGGTAGTCTGCGTATGTCCTGAGTTAGAGCCCTCACATTTGTCCCTATTTTTTCATTGATGGCCTTCATAATTTTGGGATTCACATTTAGGTCTTTAATCCATGCTGAGTTGGTTTTTGTATAGGGCATGAGATAAAGGTCTTGTTTCAGTCTTGGAAAGCATATCTTTTTCCAGTTCTGCCAGCACCATCTGTTAAAGAGACTATCTCTTCCCCATGTAACATACCTAGGCACTTTGTCGAAAATCTGTTGGCTGCATGTGAATGGGTTAATTTCTGGATTCTCAATTCTGTTCCATTTATCAATGTATCTTTCATTGTACCAGTACCAGGCTGTTTTGACCACTGTAGCTATGGTCTAAATTTTGAAATCGGGGAGTGAGAGACCTCCAATCTTGTTCTTCTCCTTAAGCAACCTTGTTCTTCTTATCCTGGGTCTCTTTCCTTTCCATATAAAGTTTGTAATTGTCTTTTCCATCTCTTTGAAGAATGTTGTTGGAAAAATGTTGTTGGGATTGCATTATATGTGTAAATTGTTTTGGGCAGTATTGATATTTTCACGATGCTGAGTCTTCCTATCCTGGAACATGATATGTTCTTACACTTCTGTAAGTCTCTTTTGGTTTCTAGTAGTAGTGTTTTGTAATTTTCATTGTATAGGTCCTTTGTTTCTCTGGTTATGTTTATTCCTAAATATTTCATCCTTTGGGTGGCTATTGTAAATGGTATTGCTTGCCTAATGTCGTTTTCAGTGCTGTCATTGTTACTATGTAAGAATCCAACTGATTTTTGTATGTTTACCTTATACTCTGCCACTTTGCTGAATCTTCCAAAGATGTCTAGTAGCTTTTTTACTGAGTCTTTGTGGTTTTCTATGTATAGGATCATATTGTCTGCAAATAGAGAGTTTTATTTCCTCTTTGCCAATTTTGATGCCCTTGATTTCCCTATCTTGCCATATAGCTCTGGATAAGACTTTGAGGACAATATTGAATAGGAGTGGTGACAAAGGGCATCTTTGTCTGATTCCTGTTCACAAAGGGAAGGCTTTCAGTTTCTCTCCATTGAGATTAATGTAGGCTGTTGTTTTTTTATATACATGCTCTTGATTATATTGAGGAATTTCCCTTCAATTCCTATTTTCTGGAGTGCTTTTTATCAAGAATGGATGTTGAATTTTATCACATGCCTTTTCTGCATCAATTGATATGATCATGTGGTTTTCTTTTTTCTTGTTTATATGGTGGAATACATTGATTGTTTTTCTAGTGTTGAACCATCCTTGCATCCCTGCTGTGAATCCCACTTGATCAGGTTGTATTATTTTTTTGATGTGCTGCTGGATTATGTTGGCTAGGATTTTGTTGAAAATATTTTCATCTATGTCTTGAGGGATATTGGTCTATAATTTTCTTTCTTGGTGATATCCTTCCATGATTTTGCTATGAGGGTTATGCTTGCTTCATAAAATGTATTAGGAAGTTTTCCATCCTCCTCTATATTCTGGAATAATTTGAGTACAATTGGTGACAACGCTTCCCTGAATGTCTGGTAGGACTCAGCAATGAAGTCATCTGGCCCTGGAAGTGGATGCACTGACCCTTATGATAGACTCAGAACTCTGGTGCTGCTCCATGAGAGCAGCATATATGGGGTTTCAGCTCCTCCCCCACAGAGCTTATCCTATCTGACTCTGCTCTGCCGCTGCCAAACCGGAAGTCTTAAACAGGCAATTTTTAAAATGAGAAATCACTGTGGATTTCTATACACACACATAATTAAGGGTTGAGTGGCAAGTGGACAGCTTGTCAGATCTGAACAGCTTGTCTGGGGGTGGCCTTATATTTCAAATCAAGGCTGCTCAAGTGCAGAAGATGACAAATAGCATAAACAGATTGTGAAATCTAAGCTCAAAGGAGAAAATTTTCTCCACAAAAGGAATAAAATTTAATATCTAGCTGATGCTTTCCAGCTTGGAAAGAACATTAAATATGAACTATTCCAATATTTTCATTTTAAAAATGAGAAAAAAATATGATGTTAAATCAAAGTCACAATGAAGAGAATGGACTAAATCTCAATTCTCTAGTAATAAGAACCCTTTTCTGATAACTCTACGAAGTTATCAGAGTCTTGCTGTGATGCTGTAAGAAAAGCCCTGGATTGCAGTGTCTGTTTGATCTTCAGTGCTGGTGGATCAAACTCACCAACTCCCCCATGCAGGGTCACTATGAGTCAGAACCGACTGGATAGCACTTAATAACAACATCAACAGTAAATATAAAAGAGTCCTGGTATATTATCCTGTAGGATTAATAATGGACAGCTTACTGCAGGGTCCCTATGGGACAGAATGGACTGGATGACAATTAATAACAAGAGTTAAATGTAAAGAATTCCTGATGTGCTGATGAAGGATAAGCAATGGACAGCATGGCTCAAATATACCAGCTGATCCTCAGAAAGTCTATACAAGGTCAGAACCAACAGGACACCATTTAGCAACAACAACAGCAAAGCAAACACAAATTCTCTTGGAATGTGATATTCACTGAGTTTAGTAGGTGGGATTAAGAGGAAGAACATTTTATTATTCAGCATTTATAATTGAATATTCAATTTCCATACTCTAATAATAACAATATAATTTCTCTAATATTAAAATTCTGATATATTTCCTTTTTGTGCTTTTGTGCTTTTTCTACAATGAGTTTCTACATCTACAAAGTTGTTCAAATTCTATGTCCAACTGGAACTTCAGAATATAACCTTATTTAGAAATATGATCTTGCCATATAAAACCCCACCACTCATCTATCAGTTTGTACTACTGTGGTGGCTTGCATGTATCTGTGATTCTGGTAACAATGAAACATGTATCTTAAATATCAATAGGGTCACACATGGTGGACAGGTTTCAGCTGAGCTTCAAAACTAACAAAGACTAGGAAGAAGGTGAGACAAACTACTTCTGAATATGTAGTCACTGGAAACCTTATTAATAGCAGTGGAACACTGTCATCACCAGAATATTGAATATTGAAACATGATGAAGAGCACCAGAATATTGACAGATATAATGCCAGAAGATGAGCCCTCAGTTTGGAAGGAATGCAAAATACAGCTGGGGAAGTGCTGCCTCCTCAAAGAAGAATGATCGTGATGATGAGGATGGAGTAAAACAATCAGGACCTTCATTTGCTGATAGGCTCAACTGAAAATGAGGGGAACAGCTGTAAACATTCATTAATAAGTAAAATGTGGAATGGACAATCTATGAATCTAAAAAAAGTTGTCCAAAATGAAATGGCATATGTAAACATTGATATCCTACACATTAGTGAACTGAAATGGACTGGTATTGGACATTTTAAATCTGAAAATCACAAGATTTACTATGCCAGGAATAAAAGCTTGAAGAGGATAACATCACATTAATCATCATAAAAGAACATTTCAAGAACTATCTTGAAGCACAGCACTGTGATAGAATAATATTATACTCCTGCAAGGTAGACAAGTTAATATCACTAGTATTCAAATTATGCACCAACCACTAAAGCCAGTGATGAAGAAATTAAAGAATTCTACCAACTTCTTCAGTCTGAAATTGACAAAATGTGCAATCGAGATGTTGTGATAATTACTGGATATTGTTGTATTCTTTCACCATAGTTATTCAAACTGTATGCTGAGCAAATAATCTGAGAAGCTGGGTTCTATGAAGAAAATTATGGCATCAAGATTGGAAGAAGACTCATTAACAACCTGGGATATGCAGATGATACAACCTTGCTTCCTGAAACTGAAGAGGACTTAAAATATTTACTGATGAAGATCAAAGAGTAC
>NW_006408796.1:704370-713799 GCF_000296735.1 Chrysochloris asiatica | reverse complement strand
CTCACCACTGGACCAATAAACAACATTCTTATCAATGGAGAAAAGATTGAAGTTGTCAAGGACTTCATTCTTCTTGGATCAATTATCAACACTCATGGAAGCAGTAGTCAAGAAATCAAATGATGTACTGAATTAGGCAAATCTGCTGCACAGGAACTTTTTAAAGTGTTGAAGAGCAGAGATATCAGCTTGAGAACTAAGGTGTACCTGACCCAAGCCTCCTGTCCAAGTGATAGGAAGAGATCCATATTTGTGCCATTCCAAAGAGAGGCAATCCAATGGAATGCAGAAATCATTGGACAATATCATTAATATAGCATGTAATTAAAAGTTCACTAAAGATAATAGAAAAATACTGCAACAGTACATTCACAGCTAACTGTCTAAAGTATGGTTACTGACATCAAATGGATCTTGAATTAAAGCAGGAAATACCAAAAAATATCTATCTGTGATTTAATTGACTATGCAAAGACCTTAGGATCATGACAAACTATGGATAGTAATGTGGAAAATGAGTATTCCAGAACACTTAATTGTGTTCATGAGGAACCTATACATAGACAAAGAGGCAGTTGTTCAAGCAGAACAACAGCACACTGAATAGTTTACAATTAGGAAAGATGTGCCCCAGAGTTGTATTCATTACCAAACTTATTCAATCTGTATGCTCAGCACATATTGTGAGTTGCTAGATTATATGAAGTAGAATGTGGCATCAAGATTGAAAGAAGAGATATATGAGTGGACTTTCAGTTTTGGGACAGAAGAAACAGAGACAGTCAGGGGAGGATTCTCAGTGGAGGTGTGAAAAAAACAGAGAAAGTGCATTGGTGGAACAGTTCCATGACTTTGAGTCTAATATAAATTGTGGGGTATCAACTTTCAGGGCCCACAGGTGGAGAAATCCAAATGTCATGGGGATACATGGTGATATCTGCATCATTGGGATGCTACCTATGGGCCCCTCAGCCTGTGCTGAGATCAGAGGGTGGGGTCACATCCAGGCAGATACAATGCTGAAACCATGGAACAGCTTGTGGAAAAAGATGTGTGATGGCTTTTTACACTTTTATTTCCTCCTCTCCCCTGTCACATTCTCTCTGGCCAGCACAGACACCTTCAGGTGGGTGGGAGCACACCCCAAAAGGGCCCAGCACTGTGCCCACAGGGTACAATTTTTCCATTACACAAAGAGGAAATCCGTGAAAGCGATCCCCAAAGCTAATCTTTTGGCTGCTTCTTATGACTTTTACTCTGGGACTCAGACCTAAAGCTGACCCTGGTGTGAGTCTTTATTCCAGCCCAACCTAACAATAACAGCAAGCCTGGTCATACAGCCAAACCTTATTTGCACCTTGTAAAACCCCAACATAAAAAAAGGCAAGCGCCACCACCAACTTCTATATACAAGGATGCAGCAATTTTGAGAACTATGCTGTGCATATGCAGATACCTCTGACCTTCAGAGATAAAAGTAGTGGACAATCTTTCTTCCATTCATTTCTCAATATCTATCTGCACACTTCCATGGTGGTGACTAGAGTAGGAGTCTGTTGAGTGGATACCCCACCCACTGCTGGAGGTTTCTACTGTGCATGCACATTGACCTGCACAGCAAAGGCTACTGGACAGTTTGCTATGGTTTTATTTTTATTTTTGTGTGGTGGTTTTTGCCTCTGCTTTTATATTGTTTCTGGGTTTTGGTCGCTTTGGTCTCAATTATTTTTCTGGAGATGGAAGCTTTCTCTCCTTACGTTACCCAAGAAGAGGCAGCAATCGTGGCCATATAGCCAGGATACAAGCATACCCCATAATATTCCACCATCCAGACAGGAGCCAATACTAGCTGCTAGGCATTACACAGATAACCAGCACTTGTTAAGGTAGCCTGCAGTTGAATAATAAGAGACGTGAAAAGGGAAGCCTATCTACAGATCACATCCACCAAGAGACAGTTAGTTTAGCAGTACAGCAATAAATATTCATTTAAACATTGAAAACACATCCAACTATTGAAAATTTTCAAGAAAAAAAGAAAATATCTCAGCATATGTCCAAAATCAGAAAACAGTAACTTAGACAAACATGCTGGACACAGACATAGAATAGAAGCAGGCTTTGGATCTGCCTAAGAAAAAAATCAGAAGAATGATATGGGGACAAATCCAAATGCTTCACAGAGAGGTGGAAGGAAATAAGGAAGAAGTCAGGAAAGTGCTACAGGAGCAATCTAACAAGATATAGATTTGGAAAAAATTCAAAACCTACAAAAAGAGGTCCAGATGATTAATAATAAAATATCATAAATGGATAATAAACTGAAAGGGCAAAGGAGTAGAACTGAAGAGAGGGAAGCCAGAACCAGTGATCTGGAAGACAAACCTCTCAATACTGCTAAGATAGAATAGCAAGCATAAAAAAGGATAAAAGAAAAAAAAATCTGAAGAGAGTCTAAGATTAAATTGGATAACACGAAGAGAAATAACTTAAGAATTATTGGCATTCCGGAACAGGGAGAATCACAGAAGTCCACAGAGGAGATAGTTGATCTGGTGGAAGAAAATTTCCCTAACATCTTGAAGGATGAGAAGATAAGCAATCAAGAAGCCGAATGTACCCCAGGAAGGATAGACCCACAAAAGAAAATCACCAAAACATATTCAGCTCTCCAAAATCAAAGGCAAGGAGAGAATTCTAAAAGCAACCAGTGAAAAGAGAAATGTTATCTACAGAGGCAAGCAAATCAAATTAAGCTTTGACCTCTCAGCAGAAACAATGCAAGAGGGCATAGAGAGACATATATAAAACCCTAAAAAAAAAATTAAAAAATTAAATGCCAACCAAGAATTGTCTACTCAGCAAAACTGTCAATCAAATACGGTGGTGCAATCAAAACATTCCAGAATAAACAGAAGCTAAGAGACTTTGTCAAAGCCAATGCAGTGCTTCAAAACCTCCTAAAGGGAGTTATTTGGAATGAAACCCAACAAAAACAGGCAATAACTAAAGACTGACAGCCATGGCAACACCACCAGGAACTCAGTTGACAGATAGCAGAGTTCAGAACAGAACAAAATTATAACAACAAATTCAGAGGACCTGTGAGGCCAATCAAACTTACAATTACAGTGGGAGATTTCAATACACCACTTTCAAAAAGGGACAGAATAACCAGAAAGAAACTCAACAAAGCTACAGAGGAACTAAACAGCACAATGAATCAGCTTGACCTCATAGCTGTGTACAGAGCATTCAACCCAACAACAACACAATATACATTCTTTTCCAGTGCACCTGGAACATTCTTCAGAATTGATCATGTGTTAGGTCACAAAGCAAACCTTCACAAATTTACACAAATTTACAAACATCAAAATAATACAAAGCATCTCAGATCACAATGCTGTAAAACCAGAAATCACCAATAAGAAAACCAAAGAAATGAAGTTGAATACATGGAAACTGCCTAACACCCTACTGAAAAGTGAGTGGGTAGTAGAAGAAATTAAATGTGAATTCACAAAGTTCCTAGAAACAAATGAGAATAAAAACAAAACATACCAAAATCCTTGGGACACAGCAAAAGCAGTGCTGAGAGGATGATTTAATGCAATAAATATACACATCCAAAAAAAAAAAAAAAAAAAAAGCAAAGAAACAAAATTAACACATTAACACAGCATCTTCAACCATTAGAAACAGACTAACAGAGGTGAACCTATAGTCACCAAAAGAAAGGAAATAATAAAGATTAGAGCCGAAACAAAAAAAGCTAGAAAATGGAAAAACTATAGAAAGACTTGAATTGGGCTGCGAACCTTAAGGTCAGCGGTTCAAAACTACCAGCCGCTCCGCGGGAGAAAGATGAGGCTTTCTACTCCAGTAAGGATTTACACCCTCGGAAACCCTGTACAGGGTCGCTATGGGTCGGAACCGACTCGACGGCACTTAACAACAACAACAACAACAAGAGAAAGACTCAACAGGACATGAAGCTGGTTATTCGAAAGGATGAACAAAATTGACAAACTATTGCCAAACCTAATAAAAAAAGAGGGAGAAGACACAAATAACATACATTAGAAACCTCACATGCGATGTCACAAGGAACCAAAGAAAATCAAAAGAATAATAATAGAATACTATGAAGAGCTGTACTTCAAAAAGTTTGAAAACAGAAGAGATAGATACATTTTTGTAAAAACAAGACCTACCTAAACTTACACAGAATGAAACTTGAGTGAAAACTTGAATAGACCCATAACAAAACAAGAAATTGATCAGGTCATCAAAAAATTCCAAACCAAAAGAAGTGCAGGTCCAGATGGCTTCACTGGTGAGTTCTACCAAACATTCAGGAAAGAGTTTTCACCAATTCTATTCAAATTATTCCAGAATATAGAAGAAGGTGGAAAACTTCCTAATACATTTTATGAACTGACCATAACCCACATACCAAAACCAGGGAAAGACATCACTAAGAAAGAAAATTATAGACCAATATCCCTCATGAACATTGATGCAAAAATTCTCAACAAAATCCTAGCCAAAAGAATCTAGCAGCACATCAAAACATAATACATCATGATCAAGTGCAATTTATATCAGGATGCAAGGATGGTTCAACAATAGAAAAATAAATCAATGTAATCTACCATATAGATAAGAAAAAGGAAAATAATCATATTGATTGATGCAGAAAAAGCATTTGACAAAATCCAACATCAATTCCTGATAAAAACACTCAACAAAGTAGTAATTGAAGGGAAATTCCTCAACAAAATTAAGATCATAGTTATAAAACCAATAGCCTACGTTACCCTCAATGGAGAGAAACTGAAAACCTTCCCTTTGTGAACAGGGAGCAGACAAAGATGCCCTTTGTCACCATCCTTGTTCAATATTGTGCTTGAAGTCTCAGCCAGAGCTATGTAGCAAGATAGGGAAATTAAAGGTGTCCAAATTGGCAAAGAGGTAATAAAACACTCTCTGTTTGCAGACAATATGATCTTATATATAGAAAACCCAAAAGATGCAGTAAAAAAGCTACTAGACCTCATTGGAAGATTCAGCAAAGTGACAGGGCCCAAGATCAACATCCAAAAATCAATTGGATTCCTCTATACTAATAATGACAGCACAGAAAAGGACATTAGGGAAGCAATACCATTTACAATAGCTGCCCAAAGGATTAACTAGTTAGGAATAAATGTAACCAGAGAAACAAATCACCTATGCAAAGAAAACTACAAAACACTACTACAAGAAACCAAAAGAGACTTAGACTTAAGGGCCTAAAGTAGAAGAATATACCATGCTCCTGGATAGGAAGACTTAACATTTTGAAAATGTCAATACTGCCCAATGCAATCTACACATACAATGCAATCCCAATCCAGATTCCAGTGACATTCTTCAGCGATGGAAAAAAAAAAACAATTACTACATGGCTACTGAGGTAAAAAAAAAAAAAAAAAAAAAAAACTTGGTACTGATACAATGAAAGATATATAGGACAATGAAACAGAATCGAGAATCCAGAATTTAACCCATTTACATATAGCCGACTGATCTTTGATAAAGGGCCAAAATACCTTGAGTGGGGAAGGCATAGTCTCTTCAACAGATGGCACTGACGGAACTGGAAAGTGATATGCAAAAGTTTGAAATAAGACCTTTACCTCATGCTATACACAAAAAACCAACTCAACATGATTAAAGACCTAAATGTGAATCACAGTATTATAAAAGCCATCAATGAAAAAATAGGGACAAATTTGAGGGCTGCAATGCAGGGCACAGAGTCCTGGTGTGGTGCTGTGGGTTAATGTGCCAGACTGCAAAGCCATTTGAACTGCAAGGTCGGTGGTTCAAGCTCACCAGCTGCTCCTCAGAAAGTGAATACAGGGTTACTATGGGTTGGAATTGACTCAACGGCACCTAACAACAACAAAAATGCAGGGCACACAGACTACCAAACATTGTGAAAATGACACAAACAAAAGTAGTCAAAGTAGATGAATGACACATACTAAAATTTAAAAATGTATGCACATCAAAAGCCTTCGCAAAGGGAGCCCACATAATGACAAAAAAATCTCTTGCAATGACACATTGGACAAAGGACTAATTTATAAAATATATAGGAAACTACAACACCTCTACAAGAAAATGACAGATAACATAATTAAAACATGGGCACAGGACATGAGCAGACATTTCACCAAGGAGGAGATTCAGGCAGCCAACAAACATATGAAGAAACGTTCATGACCACTAGCTATTATTGTTGTTGTTAGGTGCCATCGAGTAGGTAACGACTCATAGCAACTTTATGCACAGCAGAAGGAAACACTGCCTGATCCTGAACCAACCTCACTATTGTTGTCATGCTTGAGTCCATCACTGCTGCCACTTGGCCAATACATCTCATTGGGAGACTTCTTCTTTTTCTCTGACCCTCCACCTTACCAAACATGATATCCTTCTCCAGAGACTGGTGCCTCCTGACAATATGTCTGAAGTATGAGAGGCGAAGTTTGGCCATCTTGGCCTCCAAGGAGCACTCTGGCTGCACTTCTTCCAAAACAGATCTATTGGTTCTTTTGGTAGCCCATGACACTTTCAATATTCTCCAACACCATAACTCAAAAACATCAATTCTTCTACGGTATTCCTTATTCACTGTCCAGCTTTCACATGCATATGAGGTTGTTGAAAATACCATGGCTTGGGTCAGGCACACCTTAGTTCTGAAGCTGACATCTTTGCTCTTCAACACTAAAAATTTCTTGTGCAGCAGATTTGCCTAATGCAATATGTCATTTGATTTCTTGACTGCTGCTTCCATAAGTGTTGATAGTTGATCCAAGAAGAATGAAGTCCTTGACAACTTCAATCTTTTCTCCGTTGATAGTTGATAAGAATGTTGTTTATTGGTCCAGTGGTGAGGATTTTGTTTTCTTGACATTGAGATGTAATCCATACCGAAGGTTGTACTCTTTGATTTTCATCAGTAAATGTTTTAAGTCCTCTTCATTTTCAGCAAGCAAGATTGTATCATCTACATATCGCAGGTTGTTAATGAGTCCTCCTACAATCCTGATGCCATGTTTTTGTTCATATAGCCCAGCTTCTCTGATTATGTGCTTAGCATACAGGGTGAATAAGTATGGTTAAAGAATACATCCTTGTAGCACACTAGCCATTAGAAAGATGCAAATAAAAACAACAATAAGATATCATCTCACACCAGCAATAACAGTGAAGATAAAAAAGTAGAAGACAATAAATGTTGATGACTGTGCGGAGAGACTAGGATGCTCCTACATCACTGGTGGGATTGCAAAATGGTCCCACCATTCTGGAAGAGAGTATGGTGCTTTTGCTTCCTCAGAAAGTTTGAAGTAGAAATACCTTATGATTCAGCAATTGCTCTACTTCGTATTTATCCAAAAGAAATATGAGCCATATCACGAGTAGATATATGCACACCGATGATCATAGCAGCACTATTTACAATAGCAAAAAGATGGAGACAGCCTAAATGCCCATCAATGGAAGAATAGATACACAAACTTTGGTACATACACACAATAGAATATTATGCTACCTTAAAGAATAACAAGGAAGCTGCAAGCCACTGCACAACATGGATGAACCTTGAGGACATTATGCTGAGTGAGATTAATCAGTTACAATACATAGCATTTCCCAGCAGCAGGTAGTTTGCTTGAATTATCAAACTTTTAGTTCAAACTGACTTTTCAGTCCATCGCATTGACACACAGTGCAACTCCAGGACTCTGTGATGTAGTCCTGGTGAGTTATAGTATAGTAGGGAAATATTGTAGATACCATGAATTGACAGAAGAATTGGAAGAAGTACAACTGTAGAAACCAGGAAATCAAGACTTTGTCTCTTAGACTTTATGTTACTGAGAGGGACAAGTCCCTGGATGAGGACTTCATGCTTGGTAAAGTGGAAGGTCAGCAAAAAAGAGGAAGACCCCTAAAGAAATACATTGGCACAGTGCTGCTGCCACTGTGGTCTAGCAGAACAAAGATTGTGATATTGACAGAGGACCAATCAGTATTTCATTCTGTTGTGCATCAGATAACTATGAGTTGATACCAATTTGATGGCACCTAAAAACAACAGACGGGGCCCCGGGAAGCCAGACGTGGTTCCCGGGGGCGCCGAGTCACTGGACAGCCATCGTCTCTTCCACTCTGTGACCTACTCCTCTGGCCTGGGCTAGCCTCGGAGCTGCGCAGGATGTGGCTTTCCTTTTCAAATCTGGAGGCGCGTTTCAGGCGGCCAGGCGAACTGGGTGTCTCATGCCCGCCCCGGGGTTCCCTTCAGGGCGAAGGGTCCTGTTCGAGGGGCTTGCGTTTCCGCCCATCGTGTAGCCCTGTGCTTTGCGGACATTAGGGCAAAGGCAGCCAGCTGTTCCTTGCGGACGTGTTGTTGTCCTGTGTGTATTGCATCCTGCCCACGTGTTAGGGGGTCCCCCTCCCCAATTTTGCAGCTGGTAAGGGAGGTCAAGCGGGCTGTTTTTTTCTCAGATTTTCTCCTCGTGGAAGGTATTAGGGTCAGTTTGTTCTGCTGAGGCCAGTTGTTGGTTACATGGAAGAAGCAAGAGTTGTACTCTGAAATTGAGACCAGTAGGGGATCTAACAGTTTCGTTGACATCTTTTCTTATCCGTTTAGCCTTTCTTGTGCTTTTCTCTGCTGTTTACTACTAAAGAATTGGCACTTGGCTGCTGGTACCTGGAGGTATATAGTTTTCACTTCTCCGTTCTACTTTTTATGTGTGATTGGCTAAGATTTTTCTGTCAGGTATTGTGTAATCCATGTCTGTTGGAATCCTATTTGGATTCCTGAATGAGCCTTGGTGGGGGGCGGTTTGAGATGAGTGGACACCTACATTTTTTGGGGGGAGGGGGTCTTTGCCTGACATTTACTTTCCTTTATTTTTTCCGTCTATTTTATGTTGCAGGAAAGCAAGTGTGTTAAGTCATAGGAGTGTTCTCTTAATTTGCAAGGTTTATTTCATGGAATCGCGTTTATTTTACTTTCCTTCTCTTTCTAATGAGTGTCATTTCACTCTCTTTTTGTAACTGGTTTTGAAACGTGCTTTGAGTGGTTTGCGTCTTTCCTTAATATGTCTTCCAAGTTAAGGTTTCCATCTTCCTGTGTTTTCCTGTTTTTGTGATCACAGATTGCTTCCTTACTGGGCGCAGACGACAGTAGCAGTGAGAGAATGTGTTATTTCTCCTGTTGTTAGGTGCGCTGATTCTTATGGGAGGGACTCTCTATATAACAGAATGAAACAGTGCCCTGTCCTGTGCCACCCTCACAATCACTGCTATGCCCAAGCCCATCGTCACAACATGGTGTCAGTCTATCTTATTGAGGGGCTT
>NW_006408796.1:702004-704235 GCF_000296735.1 Chrysochloris asiatica | reverse complement strand
AGCTGCTCCGCGGGAGAAAGATGAGGCTTTCTACTCCCGTAAAGATTTACACCCTCGGAAACCCTGTACAGGGTCGCTGTGGGTCGGAACCGACTCGACGGCACTTAACAACAACAACAAAAAAAAAACTTTGAACAACATACAAAATAATTAAGGAATTGTGGTGGTCCCTACATGGAGTTCTGGTGTGACGCTGCCCTATACTGCACTGGACCGCAAGCTCATTTTGAACCACAAGATCATCAGTGCAAAGCTATCAGCCACTCCTCAGAACTCCTGTAGGTTCGCTACTAGTGGAACCAATTTGAAAGCAGTTAACAACAGCAGCAACTACATTCAATGAGGACACAGAGGAGAAAGCCATCTTAAGATGGAGTCATCGATTAGCACAATAGCCAGTGGTTACGAATCGGGCTGCTAACCTCAGGGTCAGCAGTTCGAAACTACCAGCTCTTCCTCAGGAGAAAGATGATGCTTTCTGCTCCTGTAAAGATTTACAGCCTCAGAAACCCTGTGCTGGGTCGCTATGAGTCAGAACCGATTCCATGGCACATAACAACAACAACAACACCCTAAGTGAGGAGTCTTGGTGTGGCTCTGTGGGTTAATGAGCTGGAATGCAAAGTCAGTTTGAATTGCATGGCTGGTGGTTCC
The DNA here is from genome assembly GCF_000296735.1 of Chrysochloris asiatica. NCBI lineage: Eukaryota > Metazoa > Chordata > Mammalia > Afrosoricida > Chrysochloridae > Chrysochloris > Chrysochloris asiatica. Next base: position 703,581 of record NW_006408796.1, on the reverse strand, counting down.
AAGCTCAACAGGCTCTCCTTGGAAATCCTATACAGGGTCGCTATGGGTTAGAACCAACTACAATGGCACTTAACAACAATATCCTAATTAAAAAACACATTGGGTCATCAGATAATGAAAAAGGCAATGACCTTTCAGAGGAACCATGACTCTGTTGCCTATTTGGTTTGGGTTTTTGGTAATAGTCTTTTTACCCATGATGGAGACCAGGGTTTGATTGCCAGCCAATCCATTTCAGGTGCAGCCACCAATTGTCTATCGTTGGAGGTTTGTGTGTTGCATTGATACTGAACAGGTTTCAGTGGAGATTCCAGACTAGGACCGGGCTCTGATCTGCTTAAAAAAAAAAATCAACGAATGAAATCCTTACAGATTGTAACAGTCCAATCCACAAACAATCATGGGAACTACAGAGAATTGGGTAGCATTTGATTAGTAGTGCATAGGATCATTGAGAGTAAGCATTGAATGTATGGCAATTTACAAAAACAAACCTACATAATTATGAGAATACATTTTTGTAGTTTTGTTCCAACCAGTTTGTGGTATTTGGTCCAACAACTGCAAGGAACTGACATATGTCAAATATCTGGATTAGATCAGAAGCAAAGTGTTCCCTAGCACCTCAAGGTACCAACTCATCATAGTAGACAGTGATTTTGAGGTTGTAAAACTCTAAGGAGAGAACTCAGAACATTAAATGTACAGAAATGTGAGATTATAAATGGCATTGTTTAAACCACCAGTGCGGGTTGATTAATCCCTAATTTATTTTAGGCAGACTGCCTTTTTATTTTCTTGTTTTCATCATTAGAAATTCAGGCACAAACACTTACAGATTCCTTTCTGTCCCTAACTGATAAATGATGTTTAATATTCTGGAAATTATAGATACTTACTTGAAAGTGAATATCATATACACTTTAAACTATGTTGCATATCTTCTGCAATTTTTCTGTCCTGTACCAAGCAAGAGTAGACAAAAAAAGGTACACTAGACTGGACATGGAGTGATACAAAAGTTAAAATATTTGGTTGTTAACAAAATGTTGGAGGTTTGACTCTAACCAGAGGCAGCTCACCACCATTCATTGTTCAGTTTGTCATATAGTGGGGGATTGTGTGTTGCTATGATTCTGTAAGCTAGGGCACCAGTATGTTAAATACCAGCAGGGTTAACCATGGTGGACAGGTTTCAGATGAAATTCCAGACTAAGACAGACTAGGAAGAAGGAGAGACATTCTACTTCAGAAAATTTAGTCACTGAAAACCTTATGAACAGCAGTGGAACACTGTCATCTAACACCAGAATATTGTTAGAAATAGTCTTAGAAGATGAGTCCCAAAGGCTTTCATTTGTGTTGATCGTTACAAACTATGGACTATGCATCACTATTTATCTCTGTCCCACTAGGCCATGCAAACCTGTCTCAGTGTTCCCCTGTCTATCTTGTTCTTCTGCCTCCTCCCCCCTTCTTGTATTGCCCTCCCCAACACCCAAATAAACCCCCTACCCACACCCCAACCCCATTGTGGTTACCTTATATTCCATTAGTTCTTCCCTCCATTTAAGATA
>NW_006408796.1:689558-700434 GCF_000296735.1 Chrysochloris asiatica | reverse complement strand
AGGGTGGGGCTGGGGTGCCCACTAGCTCAGGCAGCCCTATAGTCACCAGAATGGAGGTGCGCAGACAGCAAGGGACCAATGAACAGCTATCAAAAGAGAAGAATGTCCACACCTTTATCTCAGCGGTTCTGCCAGGTGTCTGTGGCCGCTCTGATCTTTCCCCCACGTGGTCTCACCCAAGATGGCGTCTCCTGGAGCAGCCGAGCGTCCCGGACTAGAAAGCAATAGATTTCTTGCTTCTTCCAAAAATTCCCCCAGCTGTGAGCCTTCCAACCTTCTAAGTATTCCTTTATATGTGGTTCAGAGTTCTGGGACCATCCCCTGAACCTGTTTGATCGGGTATTCTGTGTTGTTGTTGGCGGAGCTCTCTGCTATACGTTCACCGGATCCACCATCTTGTTTGTTCCTTCCCCATCATTTGATTTCTTGACAGCTGCTTCCATGAGTGTTGATAGTTGATCCAAGAAGAATGAAGTCCTTGACAACTTCAATCTTTTCTCTCTTTATTTGTTTACCAGTCCAGTGGTGAGGATTTGTGTTTTCTATACATTGAGTTATAAATCCATACCAAAGATTTTGATCTTTGATCTTCATCAGTAAATGTTTTAAGTCCTGTTCACTTTTAGCAAGCAAAGTTGTATCATATGCATATCACAGATTGTTAATGAGTGTGCCTCCAATTCTGATGCCACGTTTATGTTCATATAATGCAGCTTCTCTGATTATATGCTCAGCATACTTTTAATAAGTATGGTGAGAGAATACAACCCTGTCATGAAACTTTCTTAATGTTAAACCATTCAGTGTTCCCATGTTCTGTTCAAACAACTGCCTCTTTGTCCATGTACAGATTCCTCATGAGCACAATTAAGTGTTCCGAAATACTCATACTTCACAATGTTGTCCATAGCTTGTCATGATCCACACAATCGAAAGTCTTTGTATAGTCAATGAAGCATAGGTAAACATCTTTCTGATACTCTCTGCTTTCAGCCAAGATCCATCGGATATCACCAATGATATCCCTTCTTCCACGGCCTCTTCTGAATCTTGCTTGAACTTCTGGAAATTCTCTTTCAATGTATGCTTGCAGCCATTTCTGTATTACCTTTAGTAAAACATTACTCACATGGGATATCAAAGAGATTGTCTGATGATTTCCACATTCCATTGGGTCACCTTTCTTTGGATTGGGCACAAATATGGATCACTTCCAATCAGTTGGCCAGATAGTTGTTTTCCAAATTTCTTGGCAGAGATGAGTGAGTGCCTCCTGTGCCGCCTCACTTTCTTGAAAGATTTCAATTTTGATTCCATCAATTCCTGGTGCCTTGTTCTTTGCCAATTTCTTCAATGCACCTCCGACTTCCTCCGTCACTAACTTTGGTTCTTAATTATATGCTACCTCTTGAAATGGTTGAACATTAACCATTTCCTTTTGATACAGTGACTCTGTGCATTCCTTCCATCTTCTCTTGATGCTTCCTGCATCATTCAATACCTTGCCCAGAGAATCTTTAAATACTGAAAGTTGAGGCTTGAATTTTTTCTTAAATTCCCCCAGCTTGAGAAATGCTGAGTGTGTTCTTTGTTTTTAGTTTTCTGATTCCAGATATTTGCACATTTCATTGTAATAATTTGCTTTAATCTGCTCAAGCTGATCTTTGAAATTTTCTGTTCAGCTCTTGGACCTCTTCATTTCTTCCATTTGCTTTAGCATCTCTATGTTGGAGAGCAAGGTTCAGTGTCTCTTCTGACATCCATTTTGCTCGTTTCCTTCTTTCTTGTCTTTTCAATGACTTTTTGCTTTCTTTGTGTATTTGCTTTCTTGATGTCATCCTTCAACTCTTCTGGTCTTTGGTCTTCAGTGTGTAATGTATCAAATCTCTTCTTCAGATGATCTCTTATTTCATGTGGGATATATTCAAGGTCCTATTTTGGCTCTCGTGGACTTTTTTTCATTTTCTTCAGCTTCAGTTTGAATTTGCAAATGAGTAATTGATGGTCTGTTCCACAGTCTGCTCTTGACCTTTTTTCACTGATGATATGGAGTTTTTCCATAGTCTCTTTCCTTGTTGTTGTTATTGTTAAGTGCCGTCGAGTTGGTTCCAACCCATAGCGACCCTGAACAGGGTTTCTGAGGCTGTAAATCTTTACAGGAGCAGAAAGCCTCATCTTTCTCCAACGGAGCAGCTGGTAGTTTCAAACTGCTGACCTTGCGGTTCGCAGTCTGATTCGTAACTACTATGCTACCAGAGCTCCTTAGATGTAGTCAATTTGATTTCTGTATATTCCGTCTGGTGAGATCCATGTGTATAGTCATCTCTTATGCTGCTTATAGAAGGTATTTGAAATGAACAAATCATTGATTTTTCAGAATTCTGTCATGCATTCTCCATCATCATTTCTACCACCAAGGCCATATTTTCCAACTACTTATCCTTCCTCTTTGCTCCCAACCTTTGCATTCCAATCACCAGTAATGATCAGTACATCTTGATTGGATGTTTGATCAATTTCAGATTGAAGAAGTTTGTAAAATTCTTCTATTTCATCCTCACTGGCTTTAGTGGTTGGTTCATGAATTTGAATAATAGTGGTATTAAGTAGGCTTCCCTGTAGGTGTGTGGGTATTATCTTATCACAGACAGTGTTGTACCTCATGACTGATCTGGATATGTTCTTTTTGACAATGAACGCAACACCGTTTCTCTTCAATTTGTCATTTCCGGCATAGTAAACCATGTGGTCATCAGATTAAAAAATGCTTTAGTTCAGGCCCAAATAAATGCCTCAATGGCACCTGGTAATGCTTTAGTTTTGCCCAAATAAATGAGCCTTTGATGGACTGTGGATTAGATATTGGGGTTGTAATGTCAAGGTCAGCATTTCATACCTATAGGTAGAAAGATGAGGATGTCTGTTCACAGTCAAGAAAACTTTATATACAGTCACAATGACTCAGAAAAAAAAAAAACTTAGTGGCAGTGGGTTAGTTCCTTAAGGGTTTAGATCAAAGTATCCTTCAATCTTTGATTACTGTCTCTCTCTCTCTCATCACCCTTCTTTTCCAAGTGAGCTTATTGTTAACTCACAACAAAAAACTGAATGTCTGTTCCCTAGAGTTGAAGGATATATGTTCTGTCTTAATTATCTAGTGCTGCCCCTAAAGAAATACTTCAAGGGGGTAGCTTTAACAAACATAATTTATTTTATACAAGTTTAGGACACTTGAACTCTCAATTTATGATGTTGGCTCCAGGGTCTCTCGGTGGTTGCTTGTCTCTTTGAATTTCTTCTCTGAATGATCTTCATGTGGCTTCTCATCTCTGTTCTCCCATCTCTGCTTCTTCAGCTTGCTTGTTTAGTTTCTGTCATATTTCAAACATATTTGACTTAATACACACCCTACATGAATCTCATTCCTTTCATATTACGACGATGTCATTGTTGTTGTTAATTACAAAGGTGATATTATTGACTCCTACTCATAATGACCCTGTACAGAGTTTCCAAGAAGTGGCTTCGAAGTTCCAATTTCCAACTGTGCAGTTAGTAGTTCAGTGCTTATCCTGCAACACCACACTTTTAATTGCTGGTATTAAATTCCATTGAGACAGTTCCACTCAGAGCTACCCTGTATAGGGTTTCTGAAGAGAGGCTGGTGAATTTATACCACTGACTTTGCAGTTCAAACCTACTCCATATTCCAAACAACCATTCCCAAATGGGATTGTAGCCAAACATATAGCAGGAAACTAAAGTCATTGCCACCAAATGGATGGAACTCATACAGACCTTGAAGTAAAGGTTAGAAATTACAGCACCTATTTTGGTGGTATAAATGTCAGGAAACCAAAAATCCTCACCACTGGATCAATAAACAACATTCTTATCAATGGAGAAAAGATTGAAGTTGTCAAGGACTTCATTCTTCTTGGATCAACTATCATGGTATTTTCAATAACCTCATATGGATGTGAAAGCTGGACAGTGAATAAGGAAGATCATAGAAGAATTGATGCCTTTGACTTGTGGTGTTGGAGGAGAATACTGAAAGTTCCATGGACTGCCAAAAGAACCAATAGATCTGTCTTGGAAGAAGTGCAGCCAGAGTGCTCCTTGAAGGCTAGGATGGCTAAGCTTCGTTTCTCATACATTGGACATATTGTCAGGAGGGAACAGTTTCTGGAGAAGGATGTCATGCTGGGTAAGATGGAGGATCAGAGAAAAAGAGGAAGACCCCCCAAAGAGATGGATCAGCCAGATTGCATCATTGATGGTGTCAAGTGTGGCAGAAGTAGTGAGGTAGACCCAGGATTGGACATTGTTTCATTCTGCTCTGCATGGGGTTGTTATGAGTCGGTTCCGACTCGATGGCACCTGACAACAACAACAACAACATTTTGGGGGAACAAAATTCAATCCATAACATTTTCTATTCCTGCCATACATTTGATACAACTGAACTCCCACCAAAAATGTTAAATTCTGCTGTTAAATTATTCCTTATATGAAAGCTGACCATGAGGGACATATTCTAATGGAAGTGTCTGAGCTTTGTTTAGAGAAGAGAACTGCTAAAGTGTTTCAGAGACAGATGTCTGAAGATCAATTCAAAATCCTGTAACATAGTCTGAATCTTAATGACACATTTGACTGAGGAGACATGTAAATTCTGCATCAGTTAAAGGAATAGGATTTGAAATGAAAGCGAATAAATAACCTAACACAGCAGAAAAGATAAAGCCTTTATGATGAACTCTCATAAGCATATCTTGAGAAAGTCTATTTTTATTTTGTGAAGGATGATTTTAAGTTTTTAAGACTAGGAATGAACTTGTTTTCCCAATGAATCTAATCAATTGGAATTGCCTAACACCATAATTCTGTTAGCTATCATTTTTGTTTATTTGTTTATACATTAAAAGAAACATGTGACCTTTACTTTATAATATTAAATTGGTCATGTTCATCTAAGTTAGTTTCCTTTACTTTAACAACATTCCTCTTGCTCCTCAGTAGTATGCAGGGCTATGCTCTGGAAGAGCAAGATTTGACAAGGTAAAAATAAATGTTCAGAATGAAATTCTAAATCATTGCTTTTAATCATATGCAAATTGCTACTGAAGTGTCAGAGATTAATTCTTACCAGCATCAAGAAGTTCCAGAGAAGTTTATTAATAGATCTATCCTAATAATACATTTTTTAACTCTTAGACTCATATTGCAGAAAAATCTACATATATTAATTAAAGTGTTTGAATTTCTTTGATAGGATGCAAACCCAGTTTTCTGAATAAATGTTGTGTTATTTCCTTTACCCAAATCCTAGGAACATAAAATTTTACTTAAATGGTCTTTATCAAAATAGTATACATTTTTAGCATCTTTATAGTATGATTCCACATTATTAACATCTCAGTATGCCCAATAAATAGTTATATTTTAAACTCCTACCACTAGCTGTTCCATGGAAACTGTAAGCAAGATTGTTATGAGTCAAAACCTACTCAATGGCACTTAAGAACAGCAACATACTCAGAAGTCTCTGGTTGGCACAAATGGTTAAATACACAATTAGCAATCTTAAAGGAGTGATAGTTTGGATTTACCCAAACACATCTCAGAAGCCTGCCAATCTGCTTCTGAAGGTCACAGTCTTGGAAATCCAATGGAGCACAGTTCTCTCCAGCACAGAGGGTCAGCATGAGTCTGAATCAACTTAACAGCAACTAGATTCTGTTCAGTTAGTCAGTAATTACAAAAACAAAAAAAAAAAAAAGGAGAAAGGGTAAGTTTTGCATCGAGATGTAAATTTAGAAACATCTTCCTCTTCCTTGTTATATTTTAATATTTCATTATGGATTATCTCTAGCTTATTTCTGATAAGAGAAAGTATCATATTTAATAATTTAATCTTTATTTCTTTACATTGAAATGTATATGCTTGTCACAATTCCACTTTTGTTTAGGCACAAATAGACTGCTACCAATTATGATATAAAATTTGTTTAATCAACATTAGAAATGCAATTATACAGAACACATTAAGTCTCAACTTTTACTATTTCTATTTAGTCTTACAGTAAATTCATTTATTATTCTGGAAACATTGTACTCTGAGTAAATATCCTTAATTTTCTCTTTCATGTAAAAATGATGAAATTAAACAGATTGTCATATAAATTCAATCTTTCATCTTGTGGGTAGGCTGTACTTAATTAATGAATGAATACGTTTAAATTTTTCATTTATATGTAGTGCTGTACGATAAGCAAAGGACTGGCAATCACAAGGTCAATAGTTCAAACCCACAATTCATTATCAGAAACCCTATACATGGTTGCTATTGATCAGACTGACTTAAAAGCATTTAACAACAACAAAAGTACTTATATTCTGCATAGCCCTCTACACATGAGTGTGGAATTATTTTATGAATATGAAGGATGATGAAGGTATTTTTGCAAGGAAATTAAGGTTCCAATTCAGTGAAAATGTAGCTTTGGTGGCACAATGGTTAAAGCACTTGTACAATTAGAGAAAGATCAATGGTTCAAACTTACCACCAACTCTGTGGGGAAAAGATCTGTTTTTGTACAGACTGTTATTGTTAAGTGCCAAAGAGTTATATCTGACTCATAGCAACCCTGTGTAGTGTTTTTAAGGAGCAGCTGGTTGAACTCCCATAGGGCAGTTAAACTCTATCCGCTGTTGTTGTTGGGTACTATCAAGTCAGTTCTGACTCATAGCTACCTTATGTGCAACATAACGAAACACCACCCGGTCCTGTGTCATCCTCACAACCTTTGCTGCTGTCACTGTGCCAATTCACCTCTTTGGAAGACTTCTTCTTTTTCACTGAACCTCTAATTTATGAAGCATAATAGCTTTCTCCAGGGACTGGTCCCTCCTGATAATATGTCCAAGTATGAGAGATGAAGTCTCTCCATATTGGCTTCTATGGAACATTCTGGCTGCACTTTTTCCAGCATATATTTGTTTGTTCTTCTGGCAGTCCATGGTGCTTTTAATATTCTTCTCCATACCATAACTCAATTGCATTAATTCTTCCATGGTCTTCCTTATTCATTGTCCAACTTTCACATGCATATGAGGCTATTTAAATATCATGGTTTGGGTTAGGCTCATCTTAGTCCTCAAAGTGACGTCTTTGCTTTTGAACACTTTAAAAAGGTCTTGTGAAACAGATTTTCCTAACTTTATCCAACAATATCTCTATAAATTGGAATTAACTCAGCGGCAAGGGGTTAGGTTTCAGTTTGGGGAATCAGTTGAAAGGAGTCTTGATGGTATAGCGGTTAAGCATATAGCTGTGGAAAGAAAGACTAATGGCTCCAACCAGCTCAGCAGCTCCACAGAAGAAAATGGTGGCAGTCTATTTCTATGAAGATTACAGCCTTGGTAGTCCTGTAGGGCAGTTCCATCCTGTCTTACAGAGTCATTATGAGTTGGAATTGCATATGGAGTCAAGAGATAATTTTGGTTAAATTAACTGGGTTTGAATTAGTCAGAAAAAGTATTCTTTTACATCGTCCTGAACCTATGAAGTAAACTCTTTAAATGAAGGTATAGAGATTAGAGATGAGCGTTTTCTTTCTGTCCTTGAAGAAGCAATCTACCATGAGTTCTACAGCTGGAAGTGAGTAAAATCTGCCAACAACCACATAAGCTTGGAAGAGGACCCTGAGTTCCATGTTAGATTACAGCTCCAGATAATATCTTGATTACAATATATTTAAATGCAGAACAGTTAAGCAATTCCTGTATTCCTTATCCAGAGAATTATGAAATAATAAATGGATATAATTTTCAACTGCTACAGTTCTGTTAATTTGCTGTGAAACAAATGGAAACTTTAAGTCTTTAGATAACTTTGCTTCCTTAGGTTTTAGGTAACAAGATATCACTTCACTGAATGGAAACCATTTTATAAAATTCATCTGGAAATGGATTTCAGCTTATCCTATCAGGCTACTCTGTCCCTCTTAATACAATGACTGGTTCAGCAGTGGACAAATGAAGCATTTGACATATCAGCATGCTCCTGGGCCTTTTTTGCCAGCTTTATTTAGGAAATGTCTCTCTTTCCACATAATCTTGCATGATATCTTCTTTGACTATCAAGATCCATCTGTTCTACCACATTCTTAGATCACCTAACATTTAAACATTATCAAATATATTTAGGTGAAATATATTCTTAGAATACAGTTAGTATAAAGGAAATACAGTTAGTATAAAGGATTTTGCAAGAATCCTGAGAATGACTTTTTTACTTCCCTGTTTCAGTGCTGTGAAACCCATTATTGGAGTGTTATAGCATACCATCTTCTTATTCCCACGTGCACACAGACATTCACTCACCCCTCACTGTTTCTGGTTCAAGATAACATGTAATGGAGAAGATTTATAATATGTGTATTAAAAGTAGGATCTATCAAATTTTTTAGGATAGAGGAATCCTTATTAGCTTTTACTTGGATAGTCAGAAGTTGAGCAATTCATTTTAGTGCAAATATAATAGACAAAAGGTGTTCATTTCTTTAACCACCAATTAGACAAATACTATATTACCTAATTATATCTGACATCCTTAAAAAGACAGACCCTTATTAGAGTCTAATTTCTTCTCTACCTGAGAGTGAATCATAGGGCTCATCATAAAAGTAAGGTGACCTTTCATCCTCCTTTTATTATTCCAGCATGGCTGAGATGGACATGATCATTCACGATCAGTTCAGGAAAAGTCAAGTGCTTTGCTTCACACTAAAAGCTGTTTGGGAGTCCTGGTGTGGCATTGCAAGATCAGCACTGGACTGCAAGTTAAATTTGAACTGCAAGGTCAGTGGTTCAAACTCACCAGCCAGTCTTCAGAAACCCTATTTAGGGTCACTATGAGTCTGAACTTACTCGATGGCACTTAACAAGAAAAGATTGGTTGAACATGGGCCAAATTCAACTCATCGTCTATTTTCATAAAAACAATTTATTATAACATAGTCACATTCTTTTCATATGTTGTCTATGATTATATTTGATGCCATGCAAGACTTGAGTAGTTGTGACAAAAACTATATTGATATTTACTATCTGGCTCTTTACAAAAAACAAACACCAACCTAGAACTAGGTTGCTATAGGTTAAGAATCTGAAAGCAAGAGCAGATTATCCTGACCTAGTCAAAATTGTTGTTGTTATATAATAGTTCTTCATAAACATAGTTCAAGATAAAAAGAATATATATAAAAATAGTATTATATAGAAAAATATCCATGTAGACAAAACTCTAATACCTGGAATCCAAATTCAAGACACTTGGTGTAGCACTGCAGGATCATCACTAGACTAAGAACAACAAGGTTAGCAGTTCAAACCTACCAGCTGCTCCTAGGGTCACTATGAGTCAGAACTGGCTCAACAGTACTTAACAACAATAATATATGTATATATATATATTTGTTAAACAGATTCTATTTCTAACAAATATCCCTTATATGAAGTCTACAGTATGTGAGTACCTCTATAGGATAAGCATTGAACTGCTAAATGCAGGCTCATTGGTTCAAACTTACCAGTCACTCCTTGGAAATCCTACACAGGGTCAGTATGTTTCAGAAACAACTATATGGTACTTAACAACAAGAACAACACATTCTATAAAGTGATTATCAAGCTTTCACTGCTAGAGAAAGAAACCATACATATGAGAAAGAATAGCTGGTGACATTCCTAACTACAAGTGGGACTGTTTGATTGGTGCATAGTTCAGGAAAAAATTCTTGCCAAAAGCATTCTGTGAGGTAAAACTAGAAGTCAATTTGAAAACACAAACAAGCTAATCCCTCTTCCTCCATTTCCTTATTATTCTCCCGGAATTCCAATCCAGGATACTCCAGTGAGAGTCGAGAGTTCTTACCTTTTGTACCTATCAGTATATAAATTAGTGTCCAAAGGGAAAATTGACCTCTTCTCTACACCATATGAGAGTGCTTATCAAAGATCTCCCATTTTCCATTAATATTTACATCACTAAATGTGGGAATGTTCATCATTTTTATACATGAACAGCCTTGAGAAATTGGTATTATCTTTCAAATATATTTAAAAATAATATGCCAATGAAAGTCAAGTGTATGCATAAATTTTGTTTTGTAAGATTCGGTTTCTAACAACTAGTTTGACAAGTGTCATTTCCTCTATTAAATATAACTTATGGCAATAATATTTGTGAATATTTAGCCAACTACCATACAAGTAAAACAGGTCAGTGTTGGCTCATGTTTATCATAAGCAAAAAATAAAAATTTAATCATGATTTTATTGCTTCTCTACTTTTATATTGCATCATATTTTTATTTCAGTTATAATTGCCTACCATTATATAAATTGTACTTACATTTTTAAACAAAAATGTTAAATTCTAATTTATAATTAATTTGGAAGATACACACAGTAATCAAGACATAGTGTTACAATCAACATCAATAATGTAATAATGATCAAAGTCAAGATAATGTACTAAATCATAATTTTCTCTTATTTTCCTCTGGGAATAATTTATAGAAACTGTATTTTTATAAAATGAATTTATGTAATTAAATAAAGGATTACAATTTTATGAAAATAATTTTTGCCAAGTACAAATAATTTTCAGAAATATTTCAAAATTGTTGTTAGGTGCCATTGAGTTGATACCAACACATAGCGACCCTATGCACAGCAGAATGAAACACTGCCCAATCCTGAGCCAGCCTCATTGCTGCCACTTGGCCAATCCATCTCATTGGGGGTCTTCATCATTTTCTCTGACCCTCCACCTTACCAAACATGATATCCTTCTCCAGAGACT
>NW_006408796.1:671973-689458 GCF_000296735.1 Chrysochloris asiatica | reverse complement strand
CTCTAACACTAAAAACATCAATTCATCTACGGTCTTCCTTATTTACTGTCCAACTTTTTCACGCATATGAGGTTACTGAAAATACCATAGCTTAGGTCAGGTGTACCTAATCATCAAGCTGACATTTTTGCTCTTCAACACTTTAAAAAGGTCTTGTGCAACAGATTTGCCGAATGCAATACTTCGTTTGATTTCTTGACTGCTGTTTCTGTGAGTATTGGTAGCTGATCCAAGAAGAATGAAGTCCTTGCCAACTTCAATCTTTTCTCCATTGATAAGAATGTTGTTTATTGGTCCAGTGGTGAAGATTCTTGTTTTCTTTACATTGAGATGTAATCCATACTAAAGGCTGTGCTCTTTGATCTTCATCAGTAAATGTCTTAAGTCTTCTTCACTTTCAGCAAGCAAGGTTGTATCATCTGCACATTACAAGTTGTTAATGAGTCTTCCTCCAATCCTGATGCCATGTTTTTCTTCATAGAACCCAGCTTCTCGTATTATTTGCTCAGAATAAAAGTTGAATAAGTATGGTGAAAGAATACAACCTTGTCACACACCTTTCTTAATTTAAAAACCATTCAGTGTTCCCACGTTCTGTTCGAACAACTGCCTCTTGATCCATGTTCAGATTCTTAATGAGCACAATGAAGTGTTCAGGAAAACTTATACTTTGCAATATTGTCCATAGCTTGTCATGATCCACACAATCGAAAGCCTTTGCATAGTCAATAAAGCACAGGTAAACATCTTTCTGATATTCTCTGCTTTCGGCCAAGATCCATCCAACATCAACAATGATATCCCTCATTCTACTACCTCTTCTGAATCCGGCTTGAACCTCTAGAAGTTCTTTGTCAATGTATGATTGTAGCCATTTCTTTATTACCTTTAGCAAAACTTTACTCACATGGGATATCCAATTGATTGTCTGATGATTTTCGCATTCCATTGGGTCACCTCTCTTTAGAATGGACACAAATATGGATCTCCCAATCAATAAATTAGAAGTAGTTGATTCATTTATGAGTAAATTAGAAGTAGCATTACAGTTCACTGAATTCATCATCTTATTTACCAAAAGAAAAAAAATGGTATCTGGAAAAAAAATGTTACCTATATGAAATCAGATACAAAATAGTTGAGCAGAGACCAGAATCTAACCCTATGGATGAAGATAAATAATTTAAAATCATATCTTATTCCTCTTTCTTTCTCTTTCAGGGAGTTAAATTGCTCTTTCTTCTGTTGTCCCACAGAGCTTTAAAATCCACAAAAAAATCTAATCATATATAGGTACTGTTCTCATCTTAATCTACACAGTTTCCACTTGTTATTGTTGTTAAGTACCATCGAGTTAATTCCGATCCATAGTGACCCTGTATAAGGTTTTCTAGGAGCAGCTGGTGAGCTTGAACCACCAAACTTGCAGTTCAAAGGACTTTGCAGTCTGATGCATTAACCCACAGGGGCACACCAAGACGTCAGTTTCCAATAGAAACCTGGAAAAAAAAGAAAGAAAAAAAGGCTACTATCTATCAGATATAATTCGGATAGTTTTTTCCACTATGCTGGGTAGATAGTGGTGTGAAGGGGTTAAGAAAGACCATGTGGTCAACTCATCTTTGGGACATACTCAACACAGGTTGTTTTTGTTACTCTTTTTATTAGGGCAATTTTCCTCACTAGAGTGAGAAGTCTTGAATTTTTGGTTTTGATTCAAACAGGTAAAATTATATTTCAGTATATATTTTTATTCTAGATCATTTTTAAATGGTAGAATTCTCAGTAAAGAAGTTATATGCCTGGAGTTACTAAGTGCTGTCTAGTCAGTTCAAACTTATTAGTGACCCTATGCACAATAGAATGAAACTCTGCCCAGTATTGTGCCACCATCACAATTGTTACCTTTGAACCTATTGTTGCTGTCGCTGCATCAATCCATCCTTTGGGAGATTTTCTTCATTTTGGCTGACCCTATACTTTTCCAAGCATGATGTTCTTCTCTGGGGGCTATTATATCTTGTGAATATGTTCAAAGTAGGAGAGATGAAGTTTCACCATCCTGGCTTCTTAGGAACATTCTGGCTGGACTTCTTGCAAGACAGATTTGTTTGTTCTTTTTGCAGTCCATAGTACTTTCATTATTCTTCACCAACACCAAAATCCATATTTATTGATATTTTTATGGTCTACTAAAGCATAGTCCAACTTTCACATACATATGAGACTATTGAAAATACCATATTTGTGTAAGGTGCACCTTAGTACTCAAACTGATATCTTTATTCATGAGCAATTTAAAATGGCTTTTACAGCTGATTTTCCTAATGTAATTCATTGCTTAATGTAATTGCTTGCTGAAAGTGAAGAGGGCTTAAAATATTTACTGATGAGGATCAAAGACCACAGCCTTTGATATGGATTACATCTCAATGTCAAGAAAACAAAAATCCTCACCACTGGACCAGTAAACAACATTCTTATCAACATAGAACAGATTGAGGTTGTCAAGGACTTCATTCTTCTTGGATCAACTATTAACACTCATGGAAGAAACAGTCAAGAGATCAGACAACGTATTGCATTAGGCAAATCTGCTGCACAAGACCTTTTTAAAGTGTTGAAGAGCAAAGATGTCACCTTGAAGACTAATGTGCACCTGACCCAAGCCATGGTATTTTTAATAACCCCATATGCATAGAAAGCTGGACGATGAATAAGGAAGACCATAGAAGAATTGATGCCTTTGAGTTATGGTGTTGGAGGAGAATACTAAATGTGCCATGGGCTGCCAAAAGAACCAATAGATCTGTTTTAGAAGAAGTACAGCCAGAGTACTCCTTGGAGGACAAGATGGCCAAACTTTGACTCTCATACTTTGAACATATTGTCAGAAGGGAATAGTCGCTGGAGAAAGATATCCTGTTTGGTAAGATGAAGGGTCAAAGAAAAAAAGGAAGATCCCCCAACAAGATGGACTGGCCAGGTGGCAGCATTGATGGACACAAATGTGGCAACAGTAGTGAGGTTGGCCCAAGATTGGACATTGTTTCATTCTGCTGTGCATAAAGTCTATACGAGTCGGTGCTGACTTGATGGCACCTAACAACAACAACAATGCATTGTTTGATTTTTTTGTCTGTTTCTTCCATAAGTATTGATTGCAGAGCCAAGCAAACTGAATTCTTTGACAACTTCATGCTTCTCTCCATCTATCATGATGATATTTATTGATCTAGTTGTGAAGAGTTTAATTTTCTTCACATTGAAATGCAATCCATACTGAAGACTGTTTTTTTTGTTTTTGTGTTTTTTTTTACCTTTATAGTAAATGTTTCAAGCCTTCTCTATCAGTCAGCAGGATTGTGTCAACTGCATGTTGTTGTTGTTGTTAGGTGTCATCGAGTCAGTACCAATGCATAGCGACCATTATGCACAACAGAACAAAACACTGACTGGTCCTGGGCCAATCTCACAATTGTTGTCATGGTTAAACCCATTGACACTGTCATTTTACCAATCCATCTCAGTGGGGGTCTTCCTCTTTTTCTTTGACCCTCATCTTACCAAACATGATATCCTTCTCCAGGGAATAGTCCCTCCTGACAGTATGCCCAAAGTATGAGAGACAAATTTTACCATCTTAATCTCCAAGGAGATCTAGCTACAATTCTAACAACACAGATCTGTTTGTTCTTTTGGCAGCCCATGGCATTTGCAATATTCTCCTCCAACACCATAACTCAAATGCATCAATTCTTCTATGGTCTTCCTTAGTCCCTGGACAGCTTTCGCATGCATATGAGGTTATTGAAAATACCATAGCTTGGGTAAGGTGCACCTTAGTCCTCAAGCTGATTACTTTGCTCTACAACACTTTTAAAAGGTCTTGTGCAGATATAAATAATGCAATATGTTATCTGATTTCTTGACTGCTGTTTTCTTGAGTGTTGATAGTTGATCTAAGAAGAATGAAGTCCTTGACAACTTCAATCTTTTCTCCATTGATAAGAATGTTGTTTATTTTTCCAGTGGTGAGGATTTTTTTTTTTTTTTCTTTACATAAAGATGCAATCCATACCAAAGGCTGTGGTCTTTGATCTTCATCAGTAAATATTTTAAATCCTCTTCACTTTCATCAAGCAAGGTTGTATCATGTGCATATCACAGCTTGTTAGTAAGTCTTCCTCCAATCCTGATGCCACGTTTTTCTTCATAGAACCCAGCTTCTCAAAATATTTGCTTAGAATACAGGTTGAATAAGTATGGTGAAAGAATACACTCCTGTCACACATCTTTCTTGGTTTAAATCATTCAGTATTCTCATGCACTGTTCGAATAACTGCCTCTTGGTTCAGGTACAGATTCCTCATGAGCATAATTAAGTGTTCAAGAGTTCTCATACTTTGCAATGTTGTCCATAGACTGTCATGATCCCCACAATCGAAAACCTTTGTGTAATTAATAAAGCACAGGTAAACATCTTTCTGATATTTCTGCTTTCAGCCAAGATCCATCAGACATCAGCAATGATATCCATCATTCCATGTCCTCTTCTGAATCTGGCTTGAATCTCTGGAAGTTCCCTGTCAATGTACACTTGTAGCTGTTTCTGTATTACCTTTAGTAAAGCTTTACTCTCATGGAATATCAAAGATATTGTCCAATGATTTCCACATTCCGTTGGGTCACCTCTCTGGAACGGCATGAATATGGATCTCTTCCAATCAGTTATCCAAATATGTCAACTACATGTCACAGGTTATTCAAGTCTCTCCCTCTAATCCTGATGGAATTTTCCTCTTCATGTGACCCAACTTCTTGGATCATTTGTTCAATATATATCTTGAATAAATGTGGTGAAAAACTACAATCTTGATTTACTCTTTTCCTGATATTAAACCATTCTGTTCAAACAACTGCTTTTTGGTCTATGTGTAGGTTCCTCATGAGCACAATCAAATGTTCTGGAAAACTCATTTTTTGCAATATTATCCATTGTTTGCTATTCTCCACATAGTTGAATGCCTTTGCATAGTCAATAAAGCACTTTGATTCTCTTTTTTTAGTTATGATCTATATGATATCAATAATGATAACCTCTCTTTCACATTTTTTTTTGAATCTGGCTTAAATTCTGGCAGGTATCTGTGGATATATTGATACAACAAGTTGTAAAGTACCTTCAAGTAAATTTTATTTTCATGTGATATTAATTACATTATTCCATGATTTTGAAATGTTATTAGGTTATTCTTCACTGAAATAGGTACAGCTATCTTCCACATTTCTTGATATAGATTAGTGAGCATCTCTCATATTGCATCAATTTGTTGAAACATTTCAATTTGTATTCCATCAATTTCTTGAGCCTCAGTTTTTTGCCAATGTCTTCAGTTCTGCTTGATTTTTCCCTTCAATGCTACTTACTGATTCTTGGTCATATGGTGGTACCTGTTATAGTGAATGAAAATCAATGAATTCTTTTAAGCACAGTGACTCTGTGTATTCTTTGCATCCTCTTTTGATGTTTCTAGCATCATTCAATATTTTCCCGATAGAATCTGTTAATATTGCAAGACAAAGCTTGTTCTTGTTGCTGTTGTTTTTTCAAAAAAGCACAGATAAACATCTTTGTGATTCTCTTTTTTCAGTCAATACTTATCTGACATCAAAAATGATATATCTCATTCCATGGCCCTTTAGGAATCTGGCCTGAGATTCAAGGAGTTCCCTACCTAAGGACTGCTATAACCATTTTTCAAACCATTTTAAGCAAAACATTACTTACATATTACACTTATGATACATATTTGACAATTTCTTTGGAACAGCCACAAATACTGATATTTTCCAATAGGGAACTCAGTTACAGCCTACATATGGCTTAAATCTGAACATAAAGAAAATGAAAATGTTAAAGCTTAAAAACTAAGCAACATCATATTAATACATAAAAGACTGAAGTAGTCAAGGATTTCATTTAACTTAGATTTTAAAAAAGTAGAGGATTAGAATTTACAAGGGGCAGATCACTAAGCCTTTTCTTCTGCATTTTCAGTGAATGGGTTTGAACTGCCAGTTGTTAGCATAAACAACACAACCCAAATGCAGGGAAAGCATTTTAAAATATTCAAACCCAATCATGATAAGAGTGTTCATTAATCCAGGAAAAGCTGGGTGTATCTTCATTCTGTAAAGGGCATCTATGAAAAACCTACAGCTAAAACCATAGCTGTGGTGGCTTGCATGTTGCTATGAAGTTGGAAGCTATACCACTGTTATTTTAAACACCAGCAAAGCATACATCTGGTGAGCAGGTTTCAGGTGAGCTTCCATGCTAAGACAACCTACTATGAAAGTTAGGTGGACTATTTCTGAATATTAAGCCACTGAAATAGCAGTAGAACACTGTCAAATAGAACCAGACTATTGAATATTGAACCAAGATGAAGTGCACCAGAAGTTTGTTAGATATAGTGCTGGACAAAAGCTACTAATTTTGAAAGACCTTCAGTATATGACTGGGGAAGAGTACCTCCTGAAAGTAGAGATGAAAATGATAATGTGAATGGAGTAAAACTTTCAGGAACTTTCATTTGCTAAAGGGGTCAAACTCAAAATGATTTTCTCATAGTTTTTGATGCTAGAAGTCTGAATTCAGGGTTTTAACTGGAAGAAAAGCCCCTCTTCTTCTCTGAGTTACTAGAAACCCTTAGTATTCCTGTATTTGTAGATGCATCTACTTCCATTTCACATATCTTTCTTAAGTCTATATCTCTGAGTCTGCTCTCCCCTCTAGAATGTATCACCAGTAACATAGTTTCTAGCAACACAGCAAGATGCAATCCACCACTAAAGCCCATGATGATGAAATTGTAGAATTCTACCAACTTCTTCAGTCTGAAATTGATCAAAATGTAATCAAGATGTATTGATAATTAATGGTGGTTCAAATGCAAAATTTAGAAATAATGAGGAAGGAATCCAATTTAGAACACATTTTACTCCAGTATGACCTCACTAATACAGCAGAAGAAAAACCATATTTCCAACAAGTTCAAATTCAGAAGTACTTGCCTTTTGGAAGACACAATTCTATTCATCCCAATCCCATTGCCCTCTAGTTTATTCAAACTTTTAATGGCAATATAGGTAAGACTAGAACTGCCCCATGGGGTTTCCAACACTTTAACTTTTATGGAAGCAGATTGCAACATCTTTTTCCCTTGGAGCATCTGGTGGATTCAAACAACAATTTTATTTAGCAGTTAAAACTTAATTATGCTTCAGCAGGGCTCATTATTCTATCTGGAATAGTCTTTACATTTATTTTGTTTTTATATAAGTATATATATTACAAGTATTTCTGCAATATATTTAGACTTTATGCTCCTGAGAAGATTTTAAAAAGATTTGGAAATACTATACAGGGTTGCTATTAGCCCAAACTGACTCCATGGCACTTAACAACAACAACCTATAAAAATATGTATTTATAAACCACATAAATAGATATGTGGTTTAGTCTAGGGCTGCTAACTACAAGGTTGGTGGTTCAAACCCACCAGCGGCTCACTGAAAACACTATACAGGTCACTATGAGTTTGAACTCACTCAATGACACTTGCCAACAATCACAATAAAGGTTTTGCAGCTCAAATTTAATAAAACAAATGGCACTGCATTATAAATGACACAGGAATTATTAATATTACCTAGCAAGATTTCATATTTAAAGCAAAATAAATCAAGTAAGATATGTGAAGTAAAGTCTTTGAAAATTGATTGTTAAGATAAGGAAAATAACAAGAACCTGTAAATTATAATCAGACTTTTTCATTTAAATGAAACAAGGTATTTCTGGCTCTGTATTAGATATTACTTTACTATAGTCCCAGTATATGAAATATTGTTAAAGTACAAAGACAAAATAGCAATATAACTTAAGTCATCAAATTGAATTTATTGCCTTTGTTCATAGGAAACTGGAAGAAGGATTTGTACCTAATGCCATTTCATATTGGGAGTTTGACCTTCATAAAGAGAATGAACATGAAATGCAATTTATGTTCTTTATTCAGAATTAAGAAATGAGCTTTTTCTCTCTGTAATAACATGAAAATCTATATAATAGATACAAGAAACCAAGCAGAACTGGAACATAGTATTTCATTATGTTAACCAATGCAAAGGAAAACATTGCAGAAGGATCAAAGGTAGTACAAGAAATGCATGACTGCTGTCAATGGGTTGCTGGAGGTATTGAAGAGCTCTTTAAGATTGCTGTGGGCATATGACCATGAAATGCTACAAGAGCACATGTCTACCATGGTTAGATAATTGTCAAGTACTTAATTTTTAGAAATATGTCAAATGTCATTATGCTTATGTCTTTACACATATATTATAGTTAGAAATTATGTGTTTTGAACTAGCAACTAGTTCAGATTATTTTGTGATCAGATAATTTGTATTGTTCAAATAGATTTTGTTTTCTTACCTACCGAAATACATTGGCTGCCACAACAGAAACAAGATAATCAAAGAGTTGGAGTGGATCGTGACAATATGAAGCTTGAGCATAGAAACAACCTCAAATGGACTTTCTTGTTGAATTTAGTCATAGCTCATTGCTCCTGCTTGTCCATTGTTTATGTTATCCTGGATCTAAATAAGCCAATTTATGACCTGCTTTATATGCCAAATGGTTTGAACATTTACTCTCTATGTCTCAAAGGCTTGTCATTTCAGTTTAGCTTTGCAGATGGTATGTCTATTCCCCTGAAAATGTGCCATACATACAGGCTTGCCAACAATCCCTGTTAGTTAAAGTTCACCCTCAAAGTACACATAACCATGTTTCAATTTCTTCGCCAATATATCACAGTCAATTGCCCATCTCATTCTCTTTCAGGCTGCTCTAGCACAATGGATATTACCAACCATTTGTTCAAATTATAGCACTGAGAAAATTACTGAGTCAAGAAAGTGATTTCTACTTTTAAGAAATGACTACATCCCCTAATCTAAGTTGCAACAACATCTATTTGTAATTACAGGTGATTGAAACAAAAAGGAAGAATCAGTACTTTGGAAATATGACCTTGGTGATAGAAATTATACTGGAGATCACACAAGAGAATTTTGCAAGACCAATGACTTATTCAATGCAAACGCATATTTTTTAGCAACATAAAAGGAGACTATATATATGGAATTCACCAGATGGAATACACAGAAGTGAAATTGATTACATCTGAATGAAGAGATCGTGGAAAAGCTCCATAACAACAGTTAAAACAATGTCAGGGACAGACTGTGGATGAGATAATACTCTATACATATGCAAGTTCGGGCTGAAACTACAGAAAGCAAAAGTAAGTACATGAAAAGTAAAATGTGGTCTGGAGCACATCTCACCTGAATTTAGGGACAATCTCAAGAACAGATTTCATACATTATAGACGAGTGACTGGTGACAAGAAGAGTTGTGGGTTGACAATAAGAACATCAAACAGGGAAAACAAAACAAAACAAAAAAAAATATTAAAAAGACAAGAAATAAAAGACCAAAATGGGTGTCAGAAGAGACTATATCTTGCTCTCCAGTGTAAAGATGCTAATGCAAATGGAAAAAATGAGGAGGTTAAAGATTTGAACAGAAAAATTCAATGAGCAGCTTGAGAAGACAAAGTCAAATACTATAATGAAATGCACAAAGAACTGCAGTTAGAAAACCAAAAGAGAAACATGGTCTGCATTTCTCAACATGCAAGAACTGATGAAAAAATTCAAGCCTCAATTTGAAATATTGAAGGATTCTATGTTCAAAATCTGAATGATGCAGAGTCCTGGTGTGGTACTGTGGGTTAATGTGCCAGACAGCAAAGTCACTTTGAACCATAAGGTTGGCTACTCAAGCTTACCATTCGCTCATCATAAACCCTATAAAGGGTCACTATGGGTCAAAACCAACTCAACGGCACTTCACTATAACAACATTAAGCATCAAGAGAAATGAACGGAAAACACAGAGTTAATGTACAAAAAAGAAATGGTGATTTTAAACAATTTCAAGAGGTAGCATATCATCAAAAGCCAACTGTATTAGAGGCAGAAGACCAAGTTGCATTGAAGACATTGGAAAAGAAGAAGACTCTGGGAATTGCTGAAATATAAAATGATTTTTTTTTTTCAACAATCTGATGCAACACTGGAGGTACTCGTTCACCAATGCCAAGAAATGTTGAAGTTAGTTACCTGGCCAACTTATTGGAAGAGATACATATTTACCTCTTCTAAGCAGAGGTGACCTTTAAAAATGGCTATATTAGTACAATGACAGGAAACTATCATAATTTCAAGTTGGATTCAGACAAGGACATGGAATAAAGGCATCGTAGTTGATGTCTTAAGGATTGTGGCCGAAACCAGAGAATGCCAGAAAGATGTTTACCTGTGCTTTATTGACTATGCAAAGGATTTCAATGTATGGTTCATGACAAGTTATGGGTAATATTACGAGACATGGGTATAGCAAAACACTTAATTGTGATCATGAGAAAACTGTACAAAGATTAAACAGCAGTCACTTAAACAGGACAAGAGGACACTGAATGATTTAAAAACAGGAACAGTCCATGCCAAACTTGCATTCCTTCATCATAATTGTTCCATCTGTATGCTGATCAACTATTTTAAAAAAAATAGATTATATGAAAAAGAATGTGTCATCAGAATTGAACGAAGATTCATTAATAACCTGTGATATTCAGATGATGCAAATTTGCTTGATGAAAGGAAAGGAACTTAATATATTTACTGATGAAAGAACAGAGCCTTCAGTATGGGTTGCACAGTCATATCCAATGATGTCTTGCTTTAGGAAAATTTGTTGTACAAAACAACAAAAGCAACCCTGTCAGTTTAAGGACCAAAGTTTCCCTGATCCAATCCATGGTATTTTAAATGCTCTCATGTGCATGACCTTCCCGTAGAAGGTCATAACTAATGATTTGCAAAGTGAGGCATCCGGAGAAAAGAAGAAGACCCACAATTAAATGGATTGGCACAATGGCAACTGTAACACATGTTGTAAGGATGTCACAGGACAAGGCAGTGTGTCACTTTGTTGTGCTGTGAGTCAGAACAGACTCCACGGCACCTAAAAAATAGAAATGGATTTCCAGGATAACAAACAAATCTGTGCTGAAAGAAGTATAGTTAGAATGTTTTTTAGAAACTAGGATTTCATGACTTCATCTTACATATTTCAGACATATTATTAGAAGGGACCATTCCAGTAAGAAAGACATCATGCTTAGTAAAATGGAGGGTCAGTGAAAAAAGGATAACTGCTAATGAGATGGATTGACACAGCGGCAACAGCAATGGGTTCAGCAATGGTGTAACAGCACTTGTGAGGTTGGTTCAGGATTGGAAAGTGTTTTGTTGGATTTTGCATAGTGTTGCTATGAGTTGAAGACATCTAAGAACAACTACATTGGGAAAATATTAAATAAGAGAATATGGAAGGAATTCAATGAAATATTGTACTACAAATAATTTATGGAGTTTCAAGCATTTCAAAAGGTAGCATATGATCAAGAATCAATAGTATTTATTGAAGGAACAAGTCCAAGTTACACTGAAGATAGTGCTAAAGAACAAGGCTCCAGTAACTGATGGAATAGAAATTTAAATGTTTTTATAATCAGACGTAGTGTTGAAGACATTCACTCTATGCCAAGAATTTTAGAAGACAGCTTCCTAGCCAATAGGTTTAAAGAGATCAATATTTGTGTCCACTAAAAATAAAAATAATTTCCAAATGTGGAAATTACTGAACATAATTACTATTAACAAATGCAAAGAACATTTCTCTAAAGACAATTAAAAAATGGTAGCACCAGTACAACTACCAAATATTCTAGCATATATTCAAGCCAAATTCAAAAAAGGACACTAATCTAGCTGAATCTACCAAATATTCAAACCAGATCCAAAACAGGGTCTGAAAAAAGGGATACCATTTTGTCAGATGGATTGTAGCTGAATGCAGAGATTAGCAGAAAGATAATTACTTGTGCTTTATTTAATATGCAAAGTTATTCTGCTATTTAGCTCATAGCAAACTATGGATAATATTGCAAATAATGAGAATTCCAGAACATTTAATTGTGCTAATGCTGAACTCTGTCAGTTTGTCATACTGTGGTGGAAAAATTGTATTACAAATACTGAAAATGCCACTGGTATTTTAAATACCAGCAGGGTCACTCATGGTGGACAGGTTTCAGATGAATTTCCAGATGAAGACAGACTAGGAAGAAGGAGTGACAAACTACTTCCAAATATTTAGTCACTGTAAACCTTATGAATAGCAGAGAAACACTGTCAGATATAATGCCAGAAAATGAGCCCCTCAGGTTTGGAGGCACTCAAAATGTGACTGGGGAAGAGCTGCCTCCTCAAAGTAGAGTTGACCATGATGATGAGAATGGAGGAAAGCCCATGGGAGAACAGCCAGCGAGAGCCTCATTTGTTGATGGGCACAACTCAAAATGAAGAGAAAAAGCTGTAAACATCCACTGAAAATCAGAACATGGAATGTACGAAGTATGAATCTGGGAAAATTGGAAATGGTCAAAAATGAAATGGACTGGTATTGTCCATTTTGAATCTGACAACGACATGATGTACTATGCGGGAATGACAAATTGAAGAGGAATGGTGTTGCATCATTGGCAAAAAACAACAACATACCCAGATTAGTCATGAGGTACTACGCTGTCTGTGATAGGATAATATGCATGCACCTACAGGGAAGCCCAGTTAATACCATGATTATTCAAATTTACACACCAATCACTCACTAAAGCCAGTGATGATGAAATAGAAGAATTCTACCAACTTCTTTAATCTTAATTGATCATATATTCAATTAAGATGTATTAATCATTACTGGTAATTGGAATGCAAAGGTTGGGAGTAAAGAGGAAGGATTAGTAATTTGAAAATATGGCCTTGGTGATAGAAATGATACTGGGTATCGCATGATGGAATTCTGCAAAACCAATGACTTGTTCATTTCAAATACCTTCTTTAGACAGCATAACAGACGACTATACACATGGACCTCACAAGATGGAATATGTAGAATTCAAATTGACTACATTTGTGGAAAGACAAAATGGAAAAGCTCCATATCATCAGTGAAAATAAGGCCAGGGCAAGACTGTGGAACAGACAATCACTTACTAATATGCAAATTCAAACTGAAGCTGAATAAATGAAAACAAGTCCATGAGAGCCAAAATATGACCTTGAACATATCCCACCTGAATTGAGAGATCATCTGAAGAACAGATTTGATATATTAAACATTAAAGACCGAAGACCAGAAGAGTTGTGGGATGTCATCAAGAATATCACACATGAAGAAAGCAAAAACTCATTAAGAAGACAAGAAAGAAGGAAAAGATCAAAATGGATATCAGAAGAGACATTGAAACTTGTTCTCCAGAGTAGAAATGCTAAAGCAAATGGAAAAAATGAGGAGGTCCAAGAGCTGAACAGAAAATTTCAAAGATCAGCTTAAGAAGATAAAGCCAAATAGTATAACAAAATGTGCAAAGATCTTGAGTCAGAAAACCAAAAAGGAAGAACACGCTCGGCATTTCTCAAGCTGGAGGAATGAAGAAAAAAATCAAGCCTCAACATTGTTATTGAAATAACCCTTGGGCAAATTATTGAATGATGCAGAGGGCATCAAGAAAAGATGTAAGGAATACACAGAGTCACTGTACCAAAAGCAAATGGTTAATGTTCAACCATTTCAAGAGGCAGCATATGATCAAGAGCCAATGATACTGAAGGAGGAAGTCCAAGGTGCATTAAAGGAATTGTCAAAAAACAAGGTACCAGGAATCGATGGAATAAAAATTGAAATCTTTTAAGAAAGTGAGGTGGCACAGGAGGCACTCACTCATCTCTGCCAAGAAATTTGGAAGACGACTATCTGGCCTATTGATTGGAAGAGATCCATAATTGTGCCCATTCCAAAGAGAGGTGACACACTGGAATGCGGAAATCATCGGACAATCTCTTTGATATCCCATTTGATTAAAGTTTTACTAAAGGTAATATAGAAATGGTTGCAAGCATATATTGACAGAGAACTTCCAGATGTTCAAGCTGGATTCAGAAGAGGCCATGGAACAAGGGATATCATTGCCGATGTCTGATGGATCTTGGGTGAAAGCAAAGAAGATCAGAAATATGTTTACCTATGCTTTGTTGACTATGCAAAGGCTTTTGAATGTGTGAATCATGACAAGCTATGGACAACATTGCAAAGTATGAGTATTCCGAAACACTTAAATTTGCTCATGAGGAATCTGTACCTGGACCAAGAGGCAGTTGTTCAAACAGAACATGGGAACACTGAATGATTTAAAATTAAGAAAGGTGTGTGACAAGGTTGTATTTTTCACCATACTTATTCAACCTGTATGCTGAACATATAATCTGAGAAGCTGAGTTATAATAAGAAAAACGTGGCATCAGGTATGGAGGAAGACTCATTAACCATCTGCGATATGCATCTGATACAACCTTGCTTGTTGAAAATTAAGAGGACTTATAACATTTACTGATGGAGATCAAACGGCACAGCTTTCAGTATGGATTACATCTCAATGTCAAGAAAACAAAAATCCTCACCACTGGACCAATAAACAAGCTTCTAATCAACAGAGAAAGATTGAAGTTGTCAAGGACTCCATTCTTCTTGGATCAATTATCAACACTCATAGAAGCAGCAGTCAAGAAATCAAATGATGTATTGCATTAGTCAAATCTGTTGCACAAGACCTTTTAAAGTGTTGAAGAGCAAAGATGTCAGCTTCAGGACTAAGTTGCACCTCATCCAAGCTATGATATTTTCAATAACCTCATACTTTGGACATATTGTCAGAAGGGACCAGTCACTGGAGAAGGGTATCATGTTTGGTAAGGTGGAAGGTCAGAGAAAAAGAGAAAGACCTCCAACGAGATAGATTGGCCAAGTGACAGCATCGATGAACTCAAGCATGGCAACAGTAGTGAGGTTGGCCCAGGATTGGGCAGTGTTTCATTCTGCTATGCAAAAGTTCTCTATGAGTGGGTACCAACTCAATGGCACCTCACAACAACAACATATGCATACAAAACCTGGACAGTAAATAAGGAAGACCATAGGAGAATTGACACATTTGGGTTATGGTGTTGGAGGAGAATATTGAAAGTGCCATGGGCTGCCAAAAGAATCTACAGATCCATGTTGGAAGAAGAGTGTTCCTTGGAGGCCAGGATGACCAAATTTCATCTCTCATACTCGGACATATTTTCAGGATGTGCTAGTCGCTGGAGAAAGATATCATGTTTGGTAGGGTGGAAGTTCAGAGAAAAAGAGGAAGGATTGGATTGGCCTCACGGCAGCATCGATGGCCTCAAGCGTGGCAACAATAGTGAGGTTGGCCCAGGATTGGTCAGTGTTTCGTTCTGCTGCGTCTAGGGTCACTATGAGTCAGTACAGACTTGATGACACTTAAAAGCAACAACAACAATGTTGAACTTGTGTATAGATTAAGAGGAATTTGTTCAAAAATAGCAATCGGTTACTCAGTTTGACACTGTGGATTAATGTGTCAGACAGCAAAGTCATTCGAACTGCAAGGTCATGGATTCCAGTTCACCACCTGCTGCTCGGAAACCCTGTACTGGTTTGCTGTGGGTCAAAACCAGTTCGATGGCACTTAACAACAACAACTCAGTATTTGAGTAAGTGGAAAGATACGCACCAGGGTCATACCCTGTCATCACACTTACTCAATCTATATACTAAACTAATATGGCACCAAGATTGGAAGAAGGTTCATTAACAATCTGGAACAAGCAAATAAAGCAACCTTGCTTGCTTGAAATCAAAAGGACTTGAAGCACTTAATGATAGAGATAAAAAATGACAACTTGTAGTATGGATTGAACTTCAATGCAAAACACACACACACACACACACGCACAACCTCTCCAAATCTCACAACTAGACCAAAAATAACATCATAATATACAAATAAATGTTTGTGATTGTCAAAGATATCATTTTACTTGCATCCACATTCAATGTTCATGGAAGCAGCAGTAAAGAAATCAAATGGCATATTATACTGGGCAAATCTGCAATATAATTGGGCAAAGCAATGGAAGTATTGATGAGGTAGAAGAGCTAAACAGCAAATTTCAAAGTGTAACTCTAGATGATACAGTCAAGTATTATAATGAAATGTTCAAAGAATTGGTGTTAGAGAATTAAAAGGAAAGTAAACACTCATTATTTCTCAAGTTGAAAGAACTGAATAAAAAATGCAAGCTTCAGCTTGTCAAGTAAGCTATGGGGAAAATATTGAATGATGCAAGCAAACATCAGAAGAAAAGAAATGGAAGGACTACACAGAAACTCTTTGCCAAAAAGAAATGGTCAACGTTCAACTATTTCAAGAGATAGCACATTATCAAGAGCCAATGATAATGACAGAAGTTCAAGGTGCACTGAAAGCATTGACAAAGGACAAAGTCCCAGGATGGAATACAAATTGGTATATTTCACCAATTGATGCAGAACTGGAGGTACTCACTCATTTTGCCAAGAAATTTGGAAGACAAATACTTGGACAGCTGACTGAAAGAGATCCAAAGTAAAGTGACCAAATAGAATTTGGACATTGTTAGATATTATCGTTAATATCACCTGCAAGTAAAATTTGGGAAAAGATCATTGAAAAATGGCTGCAAAATACATTGACAGGAAATAGCCAGAGGCTCAAGTCGGATGCAGATGTGGATATTGAATGAGAGACTTCATTGCTGATATCATGTGCATCTAGACTAAAAGCAGAGAATACTAGTCAAGTGCTTACTGTGCTTTATCTATTGTACAAAGGCATTCTACCATTTGGATCATGTCAATCTTTGGACATTGCAGAAAATGAATATTCTGGAATACTTGATTGTGCTCATGAGGAACCCGAACAGACTAAAATGTAGTTGTTTGAATGGAGTTAAGAGCTCACCGAATGGCTTAAAATAAGTAAAGGTGTGCCCCAGGATTGTATTCTTTCATCATACTTATTTAATCTGCATGCTGAGCAAATAATCTGGGAAACTGGATTGTATGAAGAGGAATTTGGCATCTGGATTGGTGAAAGAGTCAATGACAGCTTGATATATGCAAATGATACAACCCTGGTTTTTTTTTTAAAGTTTGTATTGTGAATGATATGATAGTATACGTGGAGTATACATACATAGTATGCCAAGAAATTTGGAAGACAACTGTCTGGCCTACTGATTGGAAGAGATCAATGTTTTTGCCCATTCCAAAGAGAGGTGACCCAACAAAATGTGGAAATCATCGGACAATCTCTTTGATATCTCAAGCGAG
>NW_006408796.1:666807-670895 GCF_000296735.1 Chrysochloris asiatica | reverse complement strand
TGGAGAAGGATGTCATGCTGGGTAAGGTGGAGGGTCAGAGAAAAAGAGGAAGACCCCAACGAGATGGATCAGCCAGGTGGCATCATTGATGAACTCAAGTTTGGCAGCGGTGGTGAGGTTAGCCCAGGATCGGACATTGTTTCGTTCTGCTGTGCATGGGGTCGCTATGAGTCGGTTCCGACTCGATGGCACCTGACAACAACATACATGGAGTCCTGGTTTGGCGCTGTGAGTTAATGCGTCAGACTGCAAAGCCATTTGAACTGCAAAGTTGGCAGTTCAAGCTCACCAGCTGCTCCTTGGAAACTCTATACAGGGTTGCTATGGGTTGGAACCAACTCAACAGCACTTCACAACAACAACAACATACACGGGTGAACATTCGCTTTATGTTCATCCTATCATATGTCATTTCATCACCATGATTACAATCCCCTCCATGCATCATCAAACAACAAAAGGGTATATACAGAGCCCCTCCCTCTCTCTCTGGGTCTAGAGCCTCCAGCCACTCCATCTCTCAATGTCATCACCTCTGCCTGCATCTTTGGCATCACTGTTTCTCTGGGGAGGGTCCCACACTCTGCTCTTCTCCCTTGATCGTCCCAGGGACCTCCACGCTTGGACTGCAAAGTCAACCACTCCCTCCTTTTGCTACAAAATGTCTACCTTTACATTTCCAACCCTCACTGTAAGTCCTGATAGCAATTATTCACTATTGTACCACAAGGGTTCGATCCCCATCTCCTTTCATTAGCCCTGCCCAGACAGATTGGATACTACTCAGTGGATGGATATGCTACCTTTCTTCGCACCCTCTGGATCTAGGCTCCCTCTTAAAAGCTTGTAAGCCAGTCACTTCTTGTCTTTGTAGCCCACCATTTTGGGTAGCCTATGTCCAAGTTGCCCATCCCTCTCTATACTGTGTACCAAGGGAGTGGGAATGATCCTAGCTGTAAGATTTGGTCCCTCTTTTGAGCTACTGCATCCATAGGTGTAGGTCAAATTCATCAAATTGTATCAGATTACTCTTTTTCCCTTTTCTTTATTCTTCTAGTCAAGTTCTGATCCTGCAGCCATTGAAGCCATGTCAAGTGGGTATTCTCTGCAAGTGTGGGTGTTTTTGTGCATCTCCCCTCACTTCATATCAGCTGGATGCTTCACTCTCCACTCTAATTCTCTGTGGCTATGTCACTGACTCTGGTCCCAGAGTTCCCCAGGTCTTACTAAACTGCTGGCCAATCAGGTCTCCACAATACAACCCTGACTTGTGAAAGCAAAGAGTACTTAAAATACTTACTGATGAAAATCAAAGACCACAGCCTTCACTATGGGTTACACTTCAATGTAAAGGAAAACAAAAATCCTCACCACTAGACCAATTAATATAATCATGATAAATGGAGAACAAATGAACATTTTTCTTGGATCTACCATTAATTCTCATGAAAGCAGCAGTAAGGAATCTAATGTATTGCTTTAGATAAATTTGCTGCGTAAGACATCTTCAAAGTTTTCAAGAGCAAAGATGTCAATTTAAGGTCAAAGTGTGCCTGACCCAAGCCATGGTATTTTCAATAGCCGCATGTACATGTGAAAGCTGGACAAATAAATAAAAAATATCATAAAAAATGAATACATTTGACTTACGGTACTGGAGAAAATATTGAAAGTACCATGGATTGCTAGGGGAACAAACCAATCTGTGTTGGAAAAAATGCAGCTAGACTATTCCTTAGAAGCTAGGATGACAGCATTTTATCTCTCATACTTTTTGGTATATTATCTGGAAGTACCAGTCCCTGGAGAAGCACATCATGCTTGGTAAAGTGGAGAGTTCATGAAAACTGGGAAGCCTCCCAGTGAGATGTGTTGCTGCAATGGCAACAGCATTGAGTTCAATAATAATAATTGTGAGGATGATGAAGAACTGAATTATCCTTCATTCCATCATGCATAAATTGATTCAGAAGCGACTTGACCCAATAACATGAGCAAAATATTGAATGATGTAGAAAATAACAAAAGAAGATGAAAGGTATATACAATCACTGTACTAAAATCAAATGGTTGATGATCAGTGTTTCCAGGAGTGTATATCCAAGAACTTATATAACTGAAGGAAGAAGCCCAAGCTGCCTTCAAAGTATTGGCAAAAAAAAAAACAAGGATATAGGAATTTGGATCTCTTGGTATGGCACTGTAACATAAGCACACAACAATGAGGTCAGTTTGAACCACAAGGTCAGCTTTTCAAACTCACAAGCTGCTCCTTGGAAACCCTATCCAGTCTACCTATGGGTTGTGACTGACTTGACAGCACTTAAGAACAATAACAATAAGAATTAACCGAGTGCAAATAGAAATCATTCAACAAACTGTTGCAGAAAAGGAGGCACTCATCTATCTATGCAGAAATTATTGAACAGTACCAGAAAATACCAGGAAGATGTTTACTTGTGCTTAATTGACTACATAAATTCTCTTGGCTGTTTGGATCTTGACAAACTTTGAATAACATTGTAAAGAATGGGTGATACAGAACACTTAATTTTGTACATGAGGAATCTGTTCATAGACCAAGAGATAGCTTTTAGAACAGAGCACAGGGATACAGAATGTATAAAAATCAGTAACTGTGCCAGGGTTGTATCCTTTCACCATATGTCTTCAATCTGTATGCTGGGAAAATCAATCAATCAGCTGAATTTTCTGCAGAAGAATGTGGTGGCATCAGTAATTGAGAAAGAGTCACAAATGACTTACAATGTGCAGTTGGCATAACCTTGCTTGCTGGAAGGGAAGAGGACATACAATACTTAACTAATGTAGATCAATTACTCAGCCTTCAGTTTAAATTGAAGTTTAAAATAAAGAAAATATGTAGTATCAAGTCAAGTGCATTAAACCACAGGGCCACACCAGGACTCCAAACTGAGAAAAGCTTGAAGTTATTATTGTTGTTGTTGTTGTTGTTGTTATGTGCCGTGGAGTCGGTTCCAACTCATAGCGACACTGTACAGGGTTTCCGAGGCTGTAAATCTTTACGGGAGCAGAAAGCCTTCTCTTTCTCACGTGGAACAGCTGGTAGTTTCGAGTTGCTGACCTTGTGGTTCATAGCCCGATTAGTAACCACTACGTTGTTATAGGCTTCATTTTTTTCTTGGATCCGCAATCAATGGATAAGGGAAACAGTTGTTGTTGTTAGGAAATGTCTAGCCATTTGTGACTCATAATGACCTTATGTACAACAGAACGCTCCACTGCCCTGTCCTGTGCCATCCTCACAATCATTGTTTAGCTTGTGTCCATTGACATTGTCACAGTGCACATCCATCTCATTAGAAGTCTTATTCTTTTGAGCTGACCCTCTACTTTATCAAGCATGATGTCCTTCTCCAGAGACTGATCTCTTCTGAAAATATTTCTGAAATATGAAAGATGAAGTGTCGCCATCATGGCTTTTAAGGAACATTCTGGTTGTACTTCTTCCAACACAGATTTGTTTTTTTTCTAGAACACCACAGTACTTTTAATATTCTTCTACAACATAATAACTCAAAGGCATCAATTATTCTAAGGTCTTCCTTATTAATTGTCCAACTTTCACATGCATGTGAAGCTATTGCAAATATCATGGCTTGGCTCTGGTGCAACTGAATCCTCAAATACACATCTTTGATCTTGAACACTTTAAACATATTGCGCAAAAGATTTGCCTAATGTAATATGTCCTTTGATATCTTGACTAACACTTCCATGGGTGTTGAAGGGGGATCCAAGCAAAGTGAACCTTTCCTGCATTTAACATGATGTTATTTATTGTTCCAACGGTGAGAATTTCATTATCTTTCTTTGAGGTGCAAACCATATTGAAGGCTACCAAAATCTTTGGGACATGGTGAAAGCGGTGCTGAGAGGACAATTGATTGCAATAAACACACACATCCAAAAAGAAGAAAGAACCAAAATTAACACATTAACACAGCATCTACAACAATTAGAAACAGACCAACAGAGGAAACTCACAGCCACCAAAAGAAAAGAAATAATAAAGATTAGAGCAGAAATAAATGAGATAGAAAACA
>NW_006408796.1:660154-662821 GCF_000296735.1 Chrysochloris asiatica | reverse complement strand
AACGAGCCACAACACAAGAAGATACATGCACACCAATGTTCATAGCAGCACTATTTACAATAGCAAAACGATGGAGGCAGCCAAAGTGCCCATCAACTGAAGAATGGATAAACTAACCATGGTACATACACACAATGGAATACTATGCTACCTTGCAGAACAATAAGGAAGCTGCAAGCCACCATATAACATGGATGAATCTTGAGGGCATTATGTTGAGTGAAATTAGTCAGTCACAAAAAGAGAAATACTGCATAGGACCACTACTGTAAAAGACTAAGGGAAAGAACCCATACTAAAGGGGGTTGGGGGTATTCTTTGTTGATTACTGGGATGTTGGGGGTGGGTGAGGGGAGGGAGGGGAAGGTGGAGTACAGGGCAGGGATTAGACACAGGTTAGTCTGGGTGCTAGGGAGGGGGCAATATACAAGTAGGGAGAGGGGAATGGAAGAACAGAGCAGATGGGAGAACAATTAGACAGGTCTCAATAGGCTAAGTGGGACAGAGGTACATAATGATATATGCGCAACCTGGGAACAACAGGGTTCTGGGATACAATGATTGAGCCATGGTTGGAATGTGGAAAAGGGGGGGAATAATGCTAAGATGCTTGACTGTCTTTTGGATCTTGGTTTTCCTTGCATTATATTGTAAAATAGACACTGGAGGGGGAGAGAAAGGAATAGCAAAAAGCATCACCACAGAAAGCTTGTAAGTCCGTCTTCTGC
The DNA here is from genome assembly GCF_000296735.1 of Chrysochloris asiatica. NCBI lineage: Eukaryota > Metazoa > Chordata > Mammalia > Afrosoricida > Chrysochloridae > Chrysochloris > Chrysochloris asiatica. The sequence continues at coordinate 662,093 of NW_006408796.1, read as the reverse complement.
CTATAACTGAATCAGTAAATTTGTATTATGGTGTTGGAGAAGAATATTAGAAGTAACATGGACCTTTAGAAGAGCAAATGAATCTGTGCTGTAATAATCACAATGAGAATATTCATTTGAAGCCAGGATGAGGAGACTTCATCTCTCATATTTTCTATATGCTATAGGAGGGACCAATCCCTACAGAAAGACACCCTACATGGCAAAGTGTAGGGTCAGTTAAAAAGAGGAAGTCCCCCAAGGAGATAGATTGAGACAGCCAGTGACAGTAGCAACCATCTCAAACATAATAACAACTGTGCATGACTGAGCAGTGCTTCATCCTGCCGTACATAGGGTCACTAGGATCAGTACCTATTGCATTATACTTAACGACAAAAATATTTTTTTTGTTTTTTCTAGTCATAGAAAACATTCATATTTCATTGCACCCCAGTGACTATGGTGATTCAAATGGTTATTTTATCTTAGTTCTTCCCTGGAAAAAATCTACTAAATGTGCTATTCAAATCATTAAGTTTATATTTCCATTTTCAATATAATTATTGAATTTCTTAAGCTGACTTTGCAAAATGCAAGTCAGCCTGAAATGAACTTTAAAACAAAATAAATGCATCTGCAGGCTATTTGTGATGTACTTTTTTGATTTTTCATACAAGTCATCAATGTGGCAAAACATCACCTGCAGATATAAATGACTCTGTTAGCTACAAGGTGATTCTAAAAAGGCATGCCGACAATCACATTTATCGCTTTCGCTGCTTGACTTAAGCACTATTGACTTAACATTTAAATCATGCTAAAGGTTTCTGTGGAGAATGTCAAATTAGTCCATATGTTTTCTATTTGTATTTATGAAGAGGAAGTCAAATTTATTTTTAGTTAAGTACTGTAGGAGTCCTTGCCTGAGGGTCTTCTGTAGGTCTGTTGCTTTGATTTCACAAACGACATTTTATGTAGCTGTTCATGTGGCTTTGGAGCACTGGGGTCCCTGGCTTCCATACCCCCAAAACTGCTCAAAGAAGCCAAACTTGCCAGGATCCGTCAGTTACAGACTGGGGATGCTGAGATTAAACCTCACTGGTAAAAATTCTTACTGTTGCTAGCATGTATTCATCAGGTTTATTTCATATCTACATATTTATTTTTTATAAGAATCTCAATGAAAGAAGATGTTGTATTTAAGTGCCTTCTAATTGGTTCCAACTCATAGTTACCTTGTATAGAGTATCCAAGGAGCTACCAGTGAGATTGAACCTCCCACCTTGTGGTCAACAGTTCAGTGCTTATTCTATAGCACCATATGAGGACACCCAATAAAAGTTATTATGCTTTTATTTGATTAGAATACAAAGTAATACATTGATTGTTTCAAGTGCACAAGGGAAGGTCATATTCATAGATAAAGCAGACACTTGCTTAAGGACATTCTTTGAGAGAATATATTGTCTCTTTCTTTATGTCAAGTCCAGTGAGTTGGCGTTTTACATTTACAGGATACAGTGTATAGAGATCAAAGCTTAGTGGCTATCAAGGGGGTGTACATGAGGGTGAAAGGAAGATCTAATGTTTAGAGGGCATGAAGATTCCTGAACTCTTTCTCAATTCACAAAATTAAGGTCAACTCTTTTTTGAGGAGGCAGCTCTTCCCCAGTTGTATGTTAGCATCTTTCGACCTGAGGTGTTCATTTTCTGACTCTATATCAGTAAATATCCTACTGCTATTCCAAAAGGTTTTAGTGGCTAACTTTTAGAAATATTCTGCCTTTCTTTGTTCCTAATTTATCTTAGTCTAGAATTACCACTGAAACCTGTGCACTAGGGGTGACCTTGCTGGTATTTAAAATACCAGCATCATAGCTTCCAACATCACAACACCATAGAAACCATGAGTACAGCAAACTGACAGAAAAATGGTAAAGACCACAAAGAAATAAAG
>NW_006408796.1:657069-657835 GCF_000296735.1 Chrysochloris asiatica | reverse complement strand
GAGGTTGGCCCAGGATCGGACGTTGTTTCGTTCTGCTGTGCATGGGGTCGCTATGAGTCAGTTCCGACTCGATAGCACCTGACAACAACAACAACAACAATTGTTGGTCGGTTCCACAGTCTGGCCCTGGCCTTGTTTTCACTGATGGTATGGAGCTTTTCTATCTTCTCTTTCCACAGATGTAGTCAATTTGATTTCTATGTATTCCATCAGGTGAGGTCCACGTGTGTAGTTTTCTGTTATGCTGTCTAAAGAAGCTATTTAAATGAACAAATCATTGATTTTGCAGAATTCTGTCATTCATTCTCCAGCATCATTTCTATCACCAAGGCCATATTTTCCAGCTACTGGTCCTTCCTCTTTGCTTCCAATTTTTGAATTATCTTTGGAAAAAATTTATTTGCATGTGATATTAATGATATTGTCCATGATATTTACATTCTATTGGGTTGTGTTTCTTTGGAATAGGGCCCAATATGTATCTCTTCCAATCAGTTGTGTATTTAAATTATTTCTTCATTTGAAGCCTGAACTTGCAATATGAACAACTGATGATCTGTTCTATACTCTGCCCCTAGCCTTGTTTGGCTTATGTTATGGAGCTTTTCCATCATCTCTTTCTGACGAGTCATTCAATTTATTTTTTGTGTATTGCCTCTGGTGAGGTCCATGTGTATATTGTTGTTGTTTTTTTAAGTGAAATCTAGTCAGTTCTGACTTATAACGAACCTGTATAGTGTATATTGTTGTTGTTTTTTTAAGTGAA
>NW_006408796.1:650522-656969 GCF_000296735.1 Chrysochloris asiatica | reverse complement strand
TTGTTGCTGTTGTTCTTAAATGATGTGTCAATTCTGACTCGTAATGATCTTATATAGGCTGGTGGGTTTGAACTGCTAAACTTTCAGTTAGTAGTCCAGTGCTTATTCTACAGTATCAAACTAAGAATTCATAAATATTATTGTTGTTATGTGCTGTCAAGTTAGTTCCAGCTCATACTGACCCGGTATAGGATTTCTGATGCTTTGAATCTTCGCAGGAACAGAGAGTCTCATCTTTCTCCTGAGGAGCAGCTGACAGGCTTGAACCATGGTTCATAATCCAATGATTATTATATGGACTCCCACACTCCCCAATAAATATTATTAAAAAACCTCTTTTTTTAAGTCTTAAACATGAATAAACACAAGACAAACATGAATGATATCATGATGAATTTCCAAAATTAATGCCATGATATGGTGAGAACAAGGAACTAAGAATCTCTTCCCATAGCCATACTGTCATCAGCAATGGGTCATATACACATGTGAAATTTACAGATTACAAAGAAGATTATTGCAGATAGGAAAGTTTATGGACTTGACTGTTACTGATACTCTCAAAATATGACATTATAACTAGGGTCACGTTAATGTGTGTGCTCAAGAAAGTTCCTATGATGTATAGCTAGGGGAAGTGGCACAAATCCCACTTTTAAATAGCTTCTGCTTCTAATGCTGGCAGTTCAGCTGTCAGAAATACATAAATTACTCAAGGCAAAAGATTGAATTAAGCTCTGCCTGACTATAGTCATTCACAAGCAAAAAGCCTTAGTTTTTAATGTTCTGCAGAAGTCCTAACGTGATTATCACCATTGACAAATTATAAAAGGAAACAAATATCTGTCCATTTCTTAGCCTCATTCTTTTTTTGCAGAAAATATTCATGCTAGTTTATTGTAAACAGTTTAGGACACACAACAGAGGACATTCTTAAAGAAAAGTGCTTGCAAATGTGTTCTCTCTTCCATGAACTACTGTTTTAACACTATAGGATAAGCACTGGACTTTGAACAGCAAAGTCAGTAGTTCAAACCCACCAGGTACTTCTCAGAAACCCTATACAGTATCACTATGAGTCAGAACTGATTTGACTGCAATTAACAACAACACAGTCACCATTATCCTTTCTTGGTCATCATTACAGGTGTAATCATGACAGTGGTTACCAGGGTAAGCACAAAAAGGAATTAAGGAGAAAGAATGGAGCATTGAAGAGGCTACTAGTCTGCATGTGGTATGTAATACTGATTTCCTTACCATCCTTTTTCCTTTTCTGCCTCACTATGAGTACTGGTGTGGCATTGTGGGATAAGCTTTGGACTGCTAAACACTAAGTCAGCAATTCAAATTCACTAGCTGTCCCCTCAGAAACCTTACAGAAAGAGGGTCACTATGAGATGGAACAAACTTGATCGCACTTAACAACAAGAATGCACCTTTAGTTTATGGCCCAGGCTACATAGTCCTTGAATATCTCCATGTGATTATGTTCTGGAATAGAAAGGATATTCATAATTTGGTGGCCTAGTCCATGTATAGATTTTTAACCTTCATGCTATTCAAACAATTCTGGATTCATGTAGCCAGGGCCGGAGATGTTGGTAAATATATGTTGTCAGATGTAAGTTATGTGGGTTCTTAATTCATTACTTCTATAAGAACATTTTGCAGTAGAACACAAATGTTTGGGATTGTATGTGTATAATAGATGAAATGTATTATTAAACCACTGAAATGTGTGGGGTATTTGTTGCATACACTAGTGTTACTCTAACCAGTTACTAAATGTGTGGAAAGCAACATTATTCTTTGCCTACTGAGAATCTAGGAATGTGGTGGCTCTATGTGATAAGCACTGGTCTGTGAACCACAAGGTCGACAGTTTGAGCCTGCCAGTCACTTCCCTGGAACAGAATGAAGCTTTCTGCAACCTTGAAGATTGAGCATTTCAGAACCCTTATACAGGGTCACTATGAGTCTGAGCCAACTTGGTGACACTTAACAACACTGAGAACCCATCCTACCCTACTGCATGATTTCCAAACTTCATTATCCCCAAAGTCAGGCAAATTGAGGACACGAATACTCCTGGCACCCTCCTTTTCCTAATTCTTATTTTAAAGTCAACAGAATATACAAAAGCATTAAAAAAAAAAAAATACTGACTTAAATCACACCATATGCTGATGCTTAGAATAGCTTTGCTAAATATGTCTATGGCACTATGCAACTAGATTGAAGGGATATGAGGAATTCAAAGAATATGTAGTGATCTTTATAGATTTCAAATGATACAGCCATGGCCTAATTATTTTTGTTGGTTTTTTTTCTCCTAACTCAGCAGGACAAAAGTTGTGCTGTGCTTGTGTGTGAGTGTGTGTGTCTAGAGTGTGTGAGTGTGGGAGGGGGGTAGGTAGTGGAGGCTAGTTGAATAATGAAGTATTGAAAAGTGTATCACCAAGTATGTCATGTAGATATATAAATTAATTACGTGGCTAATACATTTAGCAATATTAAAGGGACCAGGCATTTTCATGTAATCACACTAAAAAGAGGAATATGGTGTTCTACCTTCTTTATTCTGAATGAGATAATCCCTTATAAAATGTCTGGGTAGAAAAGTATACACTATTTAATATTACCCAGGTGAGCACCCTACCACTGTCACTACCTCTAGTCTTGAAGATTGTTGTATTGTGGCGGATTTTGTATTGCTATGATGTTATAAGTTCTGCCACTGGTACTTTAAATACCAGCATGGTCACCCATGGTGGACAGGTTTCAGTGGAACAGCCAAACTAAGACAGACTAAGAATTAGAAGAAAACTACTTCTAAATGTTCAGTCATTGAAAATCTTATGCAGCACAGCAAAACATTGTCAGCTATAATGCCGGGAGATGAAACATCTTGAATAGCAGCAGGACATTTTCAGATATAGTACCAGAAGATGAAGCCCTTAGGTTGGAAGACATTAAAAATACAACTGAGGAGGAGCTACCTCCTAAAAGTAGTATGAACCATGATGTGAATGGAATAAAGATCTGGGCACCTTCATTTGCTGCTGGTGAGCATCTCAATATGAGGATAACCAGATGCAAGCATCCATTAATAATAGGATTGCTATGCACAAATGTGAATCAAAGAAAATTGTAAATTGTAAAAAAAAATGAAATGGAATACATGAAGATTGGTAGCCTAGGCATTTGTTGTTGTTGTTAAGTACCATAGAGTCAATTTCAACTCATAGTGAATCTGAATAGAATTCCCAATAAATGAATTATGAGTTTGCACCACTGAACTTGGAGTCAGCATTCTGATGTTTATCTTACAGTGCAACACCAGGACTCCATCCTAGGCATTAGTGAGCTGAAGTGGACTAGTATTGACCAGTATGAATATAACATACATATGCTTATGTGTGGGAAACTAAAAATTCAAGAGTAAATGGTGATGCATTAATCATCAAAAAAACATGTCAAGATCTATCTTGAAGGACAAAGCTGTTTGTGATAGGATAATATCCATACAGATACAAGGAAGAGAAATTAATACCACTATAATTCTACTTTAGTGGTGTGGTTAATGTGTAATGATAATGTGATAATGAAACTAAATAAATCTACCTACTTCTTCAGCCCCAAACGGAACTAGCATGCAATGAAGATTCACTGATAATTACTGGTTGTTGGAATGTAAAGATTGGAAACAAAGAGGAAGGATCCGTAGTTGGAAAATACAGCTTTTGTGATAGAAATGATGCTGGAGTTCACATGATAGGATTTTTCAATACTAAAGACTTACTCATGGCAAATAACTTGTAAAAACATACAACAGGACTCACAACATGGAATACACAGGAATCAAATTGACTACATGTGTAGGAAGAGATGGTGGTAAAATTCACTATATCTATCCAAAAGAATGCCTGGGGAGGTTGTGGAACAGACCATAAATTGTTCATATGCAAGTTCAGGCTGAATCTGAAGATAATTAAAACAAGTCCACAAGAGCTAAAACATGACGATGAATCTATCTTACCTGAATTTAGAGACTGACAATATCAAGAAAAGATTTAATGAATCCAACACTAGTGATTGAAGATCAGAATTGTTATAGCAAGACATCAGGAACATCATATAGGAAGAAAGAAAAAGTTCAATTAACAAAAAGGAAAAAAAGAAAAGACTAAAATGGATGTCAGACAAGACTCTGAAATTTGCTCTTTAGTGTAAAGAAACTAACGCAGATGGAACAAGTGAGGAAGTAAAATAGCTAAACAGAAAATTACAAATGGAAACTTGAGAAGACAAAGTCAAATATTATAATGAAATATGCAAAACCCTGAGTTAGAAAGTCAAAAGAATGTACTCAGCATTTCTCAAGGTGAAAGAACTGAAGAAAAAAACCAACCACTGTCTTGTAATATTGAAGAATTCAACGGGTTAAACATTGAGTGAATCAGAAAGCATCAAACGAAGATGAAAGGCCTACAAAGTCACTGTACCAAAAAGAAATGGTCCATATTCAGTAATTTCACGAGGTAGAATTTGATCAAGAACCAATTGTTCAGAAGGAAGTAGTTCAAGCATCACTGAAGGCATTGATACAAAACAAGGCACCAGGAACAGCTGGAATAAAAATTGAAATATTTCAACAAACTGATGCACCACTGTAGGTACTCACTCGTCTATACCAAGAAATTTGGAAGACATTTACATGGCAAACTGATTAGAAGAGATCCATTTTTGTGCCCATTCTAAAGAGAAGTGACAAAATGGAGTGTGGAAATCATTGGACAATATCATTAATATCATGTACAAGTAAACATTTGCTTAAGATAATTTGAAAAATAGTTGCAACATTACATCAACAGGTAACTGCCAGATATTAAAGATAGATTAAGAAGAGGATTTGGAAGGCGGGAGATCATTGATAAAGTCTGATGGCTCTTGGCTAAAAGCAGATAATTCCAGACAGATGTTACTTGTGCTTTATTGATTATGCAAAGGCTTTTTATTGTGTGGACCAAGACAAAGTAAGAATAAAGTAGTGAAGGATGGGTTTTCCAGAACATTAAATTGTGCTCATGAGGAATCTGTATATAGACCTAGAAGTAATCATTCAAATAGAACAAATGGTTTAAAATCAGGAAAGGTGTGCACCAGGGTGGTATCCCTTTACCATAATTATTCATTCTGTATGTTAAGCAAATAATCTGAAAAATTGTAGTATATGAATAAGAACATAGCATTGTGATTGGAGGAAGACTCATTAACAACTTGCAACATACAATCTTGCTTGCTGGAAGTTAAGAGGACTTAAAATACTTCCGGATGAAGATCAAAGACCACAGCTTTCTGCATGAATTTCACCTCAATTTAAAAAAAAAAAAAAATCACAAAGATTCTCACAATAAAGAAATGGACCAATAAATAGCATGATAAGTGAAGAAAAGATTGAAGTTGTCAGACTTCATTTTGCTTGGATACATCATCATCAACTCCCATGGAAGCAGCAGTCTATAAATCAAATGATGTACTGCATTAGGAAAATCTACTACACAAACTTCTTTAAATTTTTCAAGAAGAAAGATATCAGTTTGAGAACTAAGTGCATCTTCCCAAGCCATAGTATTTTCAGTAGCCACATATACATATGAAAGAGAGACAATGAATATAGAAAACCATAGAAGAACTGATGCATTTGAATGATGTCATTAAAGAAGAATACTAATAGTACCATATACTTTCAGAAGAACAAACAAATCTGTGTTGGAAGAAATAGAGCCAGAATGCTCCATAGATGCCAGGATAGTGAGACATTGTCTCTCATACTTTGTACTTGTTATTAAGAGGAACCAGTTCCTGGAGAAAGATATGGTTGCTAAACTGGAGAGTCAGCAAAAAAGTGGAAGATGGACTAACACAGTGACAACAACAATGTGCTCAAATTTAACAACAATTGTGAAGACAGTACAAAACCAAGCAGTGTTTCATTCTGTTGTGCACAGAATCGCTATGTATCAGTTCCGACTCAATTGCACCTGGTTAACTAAAGCAAAGCGCTGCAAATAATAACACTCCCTTCCTAAGGATGAAAAAACAGACATAAAACATCAATCCAATAAAATAAACATTAACACAGAATGCCATACCAGGACTCCATATATATGCCATGTATGTTGTTGTTGTTCTCGTCAGGTGCCATTGAGTTGGAACTAACTTATAGTGACAACGTGCACGAAACAGAATGAAACAATGTCTGATCCTGGGCCAACTCACTACCGCTGCCACACTTGACACCATCAATGATGCCACCTGACCGATCCATCTCGTTGGGGGTTTTCCTCTTTTCCTCTGACCCTCCATCTTACCCAGCATGACATCCTTCTCCAGCGACTGTTCCCTCCTGACAATATGTCCAAAGTACGAGAGACGAAGTTT
>NW_006408796.1:638215-644787 GCF_000296735.1 Chrysochloris asiatica | reverse complement strand
GTTCTGACTTATAACGAACCTGTATAGTGTATATTGTTGTTGTTTTTTTAAGTGAAATCTAGTCAGTTCTGACTTATAACGAACCTGTATAGTGTTCCTGAGGAGCAGCTGGTGACTTTGCAGCACCAACATTGTGGTTCAAACAGACCCTGTGGTCTTGTGCTTATCCTACAGTGCTGCACCAAAACTCCTCCATGTGTGTAGCCATCTTTTTTGTTGTTTAAAAAAGGTATTTCTATGAACAAATCATTGGTCTTGCAACATTCTATCATGTGCTCTCTAAGATTGTTTCTATTAGCAATGCTGTATTTTCCAACTACTGTTTCACCCTTTTTCCAGACTTTGCATTCCATTCACCAGTAATGATCAATACATCTTGATTACCTATTAGATGAATTTCAGACTGAAAACACTGGTAGAATTCTTCAATTTCATCATAAGTTCACGAAAGATCCTAAAATGTTCTTTTAGATGATGAATGTGGCACAATTCCTCTTTAATTTGGCATTTCTGGCATAGTAAACTCTGTGACTGTCAGATTCAAAAAGGCTAACATTAGCCCATTTCAGCTCACTAGTGTCTAAGATAATAATGCTATGCATTCCATTTCACTTTAAACAACTTCCAATTTTCTTAGATTTGTACTTCCTAATTCCAATGATTAGTGGATGGCTACAGCTCTTTATTTCCACTTTGAGTTGTGCCCAATCAGCAAATGAAGATCTCAAAGACTTTATTCCATTCATATCATCACATGCAACTCTACTTTGAGAAGGCAGCTCTTCCCCTGTCGTATTTTGAGAGTCTTGGAAAATGAGGGGCTTATCTTCTGGCACTATATCTAACAATGTTCTGGTCTTCTTCATCATTTTTTAGCATTCAATATTGCTTTAATATTTATTATGCATCATGTTGTAACATTCAATATTTATGTGCTATATGATGGTGTTCCACTGTTAATCATAAGGATTTTAGTGACTAAAAGCAAGAAGATAGAAATTCTCAAAGACTTCATTCTTCTTGGATCCACTATCAACACTCATGGAAGCAACAGTCAAGAAATCAGATGAAGTATTGCATTAGGCAAATCTGCTGCACAAGACCTTTTTAAAGTGTTGAAGAACAAAGATGTCAGCTTGAGCACTAAGGTCTTCCTGACCCAAGCTATGGTATTTTCAGTAACCTCATATGCATGTGAAAGCTGGACAATGAATAAGGAAGACCATAGAATAATTGATGCTTTTGAAAATGGTGTTGGAGGAGAATGTTGAAAATGTCATGGGTTGTCAGAAAACAAAACAAAACAAAACAAAAAAAAACAGATCTGTGTTGGAACAAGTGCAGCCAGAGTGCTCCTTGGAGGCCAGGATGGCCAAACTTTGTGTCTCGTACTTCAGACATATTGTCAGAAGGGACCAGTCATAGGAGAAGGATATCATGTTTGGTAAGTTGGAGGATCAGAGAAAAAGAGGAAGACCCCAGCAAGATGGATTGGCAAAGTGACAGCATCAATGGGCTCAACCATGGCAACAATTGTGACTGGGCAATGTTTCATTCTGTTGTACATAGGATTGCTACAGGTTCCTACCATCTCGATGGCACCTAACAACACCAGCAATTCTATCTCTCCTTATAAAGGCTATCTATCATGGGTGATCCTACTGGTATTTATAATATCTGTGACATAGCTTCCAGAATAACAGTAATACACAAGCACCCATAGTATGACAAACTGAGAGATCAGTGGTAAAATAATATATTCAAGGCTTAGTCAGAAATTATCCACACTCTGGTTATATTAAAACGACCATTCATGTCCCCAACAAATGATGACATTAGCATGCACGTGAAATGATTCCAAAGAGTAAATGAATTATGGTGAATTATTTGGCAAATCATTTGCATATCAACCGTGCCTATGCCTATGAAATAATTGACAACAGACTTGGGTTTCTAAAAGGCTTTGCAAATTGAGTACAGAAAAAACTCACAGAAGAGTGTAAACAGAAGCGTTTGAACATATTCAATCACCAATCAAGAAACAGTTCAAAAATCAACCATCAGCTGGAAAATGGATGCTTGCTGTTTTCTGGGATTTGCAAGGGCCAGTACTGGAACACTATCAGGAAAAAGGCTCAACAATTAACAGTGTGTAATTACAGTGAGATGTTCACTGAAAAGCTGAAGACTAAACATTGGATTAAGCACAGAGGACTGCTATCCAAGGACATTGTGATTTTTGCATGACAATGTACATACACACACCTCACCTATGCCCACAGTTTAGACACTCTGCAAAAACTGTTTTCAGGTGTTAAAGCATCCTCCCTATATTCCTGATCTTTCTCCATCAGACTTTCACCTGTTTGGTTCCCTGAAAGCAGCCCGTCGAGGATGAACATCCATTTCTGACGAAGAAGTGCATTTGTGACTCACAGCTCAATCTAAGAATCATTTAATAAGGAACTATGAAAGCTTGTTGACAGCTGGACAACATGAATTAAAAAGCAAGGATATTATGTTGAAAAATAATGCATTTGTCTTTTCTAAAAGTTGATTAAAATAAATTCTACAGCCAGAGTGTGGACAATTTTTGACTTGCTCTCATGTGTTTGTGTGTGTTTAAAAATGTAGCAGATTGTGCTAAGGCTATTAGATTAGTGCTAATATTTGAAATTTTGAAACAGTCCATGCATCACAATGCTAAATGTTATCCAATCAATAGACTCATTTCCTTTCTTATCTAAACTACTATAACATATGTGAGGTCTCTGGTATTCCTCTTTTATTCCATGTAAACCAATTGATAAAAAAAAAGTTGTGTTTCAAATAGTTTTCTATTTATATAGTTCATTAGAAGAAAATAGTATATATGATATGAAGCTCTTTGCTAGAAAAAGTACTTAATAGTTTTCAAGTTTTACATTTCTAATTTGGATGGTAGGTAAATAGTGTGTTGTCATACTCAGTATCAAATTGACGGTTGCTAATGGCATTCATTCAAGGGAAAATAGCCTTTATTGGCAACATTGAGAAACTAACTTCCTTAAAATGTTTCTGGAAATCTTCCCAACTCTTTTGGAATCTCTCATCCAACCAGAATTCTTTTGTTAATCCTTCGACAGCCTGTTATAAATTAGAAGCAAGAAAATTGTGCATCATGTGCTCTTTGTCTTTAGTTAAATATCACTTGTATGTGATATGTAAGTCGAAATGTGATATTGGAAGAGTCATATTTTTTTTCATGGAGCAGCAGAGTACCAAATAAGGACAAATGCATCTGGGTGTTACACATTTATAGTTTGCAAAACAGGCTGTACTGAATTAAATGTGTTAAAGAGGTGAATTTTCTATGCAGGGTGACAAGATAGAGTTGACTTAAGTGTATAATTCAATATTATTTCAGAGGTAGATTGTTTATTGGTAACCAAAATATAAACTCTGAATGTAATTTGCTTTTGGGCAGCTGAAGAGACCAACTTATAAGAAAGCAATGCTTTTTAAATAAGCTTTCTCAGAAAACCTGAGCTTTACTTGTGAATATATTCTCTTTAATATACAGAAATTGAAACCTTCATTTTGGTGTGGTAGCAAAGAGTAAGAAGTCATCTAATTTCCTGAGGCATAATAGTTAGAATTTGTGCAGACAGGATTCCCATAAGAAGGATGTCAGACAGACCTTTACTCTCCACATTTTTAACCATTTATGACACCAGCTAGTCGCTACTTCTGTGCAGCATTCAATAATCCATTTCAATGGCCACATGGATGTTACAAACTGTACTCACTGTTATATGGTTTAGTAAAGAAGAATCAGGCTGTGACTCAGAATCAACTTGGAAATAATAGGAACAACTTGGTATCAGGATCTAAACATAGGTAAGATTTAGAAAATTCCACTGAAATGAAGAGCATCCCTTTAGTGCAGGACTCTTTCTAATTAGGATGGCTCTCTCAGCTGCTTTCAGCCATGCAAGCCATGGCTGGACTGTGCAAGCCCACAGGCCCTTCTCAGTCCTGTAAGCCCCTGCTTGACTGCATGCCTTCTGTTAGCCATGCATACCCCTTCTCAACCATTCAGTCATCTTTGTCATCACACCTCTCTGCCATTGACTTACCAACTATTAACAGTCAGGTTTGGGCTAGCAGGTGTACCAGCTCTTAGTCACTAAAGCACTTTGCTCAGCTTTCTTAGCTACTTTTCTAGCAGCAGATTTCTGCTTTAACAGTTGACTCTACTGCCAGGCTCCCTTATAAGCCTCTACAAGTCAGTTGTCTGCTACCAGACCCCTTCTGAGCTCTCTGTCATTACAGCTGTTGGTTCTTGTTACAGTTCTTATAGACTCTTCCCTAATAGGAATCCCAGGCCAAGACTGTTTTTCTCCAGACTCTCCTTCATCTTGAGAGTCCTTCTTCATGTAATCTTCTATGTGGATTGCTGCTTATATAAGCAAACAGCGTGTCACTTTCAAGAAATGGTCCTTATAGGAAGACTATGTACCAACTAATTCCCTTTGTGGACCCCAAATCACTTAAGCTTATTATGTTGATTTTTTATGTAATTTTTCTATTAGTAAATCAATTAATCCTTTCAAGATTGTGATTCAGCTAATCATTTCAGGAGTTATATATACATCCATAAAAGATTGGCCTACTCAGATCTTGTCAAAAATAACTGTCTCAACCAGGATACATTGATTTCTTCACTAGGAAAAAAATAAACTCTGGGGTAGAAAGCAGCCTGCAAATTCCCTCTACTCCCACCCCTAAATAGTTTAACTAAAGAAAAGGTTATACCTACTAAGGAATAACAGTAAGAAGAAATCACACAAGATATTTTAAAAAAGAACCAGGACAAAGTATCAAATAAAGGAACCCATTTTACTATATACCAAAAGGTAATCATTTGAACTGAACAAGAGGATGCTGAACGGTTTAAAATCAGGAAACATGTACACCAGGATTGTATTACTGTACCATACGTATTCAATATGCAGGGTGAGCACATAATTTGAGAAGCTGGATTATAAAAAGACATCAAGATTGGAGGTAGAATTATTAACAACCTGTGATACACAGGTGAAACATCCTTCTTGCTGGAAGCAAACAGGACTTAAAATACCTACTGATGTAGATCAAAGACTACAACTTTTAGGATGGACTTCAACACAATATAAAGAAAACAAAAATCCTCACATTGCGTGAATAAATAGCATCATGATTGAAGTTATCTAAGACTGCATTTTGCTTGGATCAACACTCATGGAAGCAGCAATCATGAAATAAAACTATTTATTGCATTAGGCAAATCTGTTTCAAAATATCTCTTTAAAGTGTTCAAAGAGCAAAGATATCAGTCTGAGGACTAAGGTCTGCCTGACTCAGATATGGTATTTTCAATCACCTCACATATAAGTAAAAGTCTGACAATGAATAAGGATGACAAGAGAAGAATCGATACATTTGATTTATGGTGTTGCTGAAGAATATAGAAAGTACCATGAACTTCCAGAAGAGCAAGCATATTTATTTCAGAAGTACAGACAGAATATTCATTAGAATTGAGGATGGCAAGACTTTGAAACTCTTATTTTAGACAAGTCTCTGAAGAAGGAAATCATGCTGTGTAAAGCATTGTTGTTAGGTGCAATTGAGTTGGAGCCAACTCATAGCAACCCTATGCACAGCAGAATGAAACACTGCCCAGTCTCAGGCCAAACTCACAATTTTTGCCATGTTTGAGCCCATTGATGCTGTCATATTGCCAATCCATCTCACTTAGGATCGTCCTCTTTGTCTCTGATCTTCCACATTACAAAACATGATATCCTTCTCCAGTGACTGGTTCCTCCTGACAATATGTCCAAAGTGTGAGAGAAAAGTTTGGCCATCATGGCCTCCAAGTAGCACTATGGCTGCACTTCTAACAACACAGACGTGTTGGTTCTTTAGGCAGCCTGTGGCATGTTCAATATTCTCCTCCAACACCATAACTCAAATGAATCAATTCTTCTACAGTCTTACTTTTTCACTATGCAGTTTTTGCATGCATTTGAAGTTACTGAAAGTACCATGGCTTGGGTCAGTTACACCTTAGTCCTCAAGCTGACATCTTTGCTCTTCAACACTTTAAAAAGGTCTTGTGCAGCAGATTTGCTTAATGCAAAACATTGATTGATTTCTTGACTGCTGCTTCCATGAGTGTTGATAGTTGATCCCAAAAGAATGATGTTCTTGACAAGCTCAATCTTTTTTGTTGATAAGAATGTTGTTTATTGGTCCATTGGTGAGGATTTTTGTTTTCTTTACATTGAAATGCAATCCACACCGAAGGTTGTGCTCTCTTTGATCTTCATCAGTAAGTATTTTAAGTACTCATCACTTTCAGTAAGTAAGGTTGTATCATCTGCAAGACCTTGGTCTTCCTTCAATCCTGATGCCATGTTTTTCTTCATGTAACCCTGATTCTCAGATTATTTGCTTCGCATACATGTTGAATAAGTAGGTGAAAGAATACAATGCTGTTGCACACCTTTCTTAATTTTAAACCATTCAGTTTTCCCATGTTGTGT
>NW_006408796.1:636541-638115 GCF_000296735.1 Chrysochloris asiatica | reverse complement strand
AAAGAACACAACCTTGTCACACACCTTTCCCAATTTTAAAACATTCAGTGTTCCCATGCTCTGTTCGAACAACTGCTTCTTGGTCCAGGTACAAAATTGTTGTTGTTTTTAGATGCCATCAAGTTGGTATCAAATAATAGTGTCCCTATGCCCAAAAGGATGAAACACTGCCTGGTCATATGCCAATTTCACCACAGTTCTCATGCTTGAGTTTATTGCTACAACCATTCTTTAGGTGTCTTCCTCTTTTCACCACCTCTCCACTTCACAAAGCATGGTGTTCTTCTCTAGGGACTGGTCCCATCTAATATGTCCCAAGTATGACATATGAAGTCTGGCCATCTGGCTTCTAAGGACCATTGTGGCTGTACTTCTTTAACAAGATTTGTTTGTTCTTTTGTCAGTCAATGGTACTTTTGATATTCTCCTCCGACACCACAACTTAAATGCATTGATTCTTCTACTGTCTTCTTTATTCACTGTCCAACTTTCACATGCCTATAAGGTTATTGAAAATACCGTGGATTGGGTCAGGAAAACCTTAGTCCTCAAATTGAAATCTTAGCTCTTTAAAACTTTAAAGAGATCTACTGCAGATTTACTTAATGCAATAGGTCATTTAATTTCTTCTGATGCTTCCATGAGTATTGATGGTTGACTCTTTGACACCCTCAATGTTTTCTCCATTTATATTGATGTTATTTATTGGTCAGTAGTACTGGTATGGTACTGTGGGTTAATGTGATGGACTGCAAAGTTGACTTGATTTGCAATGTTGGTGGTTTGAGCTCACCAGCCACCCTTGGGATACCCTGTACAGGGCTGCTATGGGTCAGAACCGTCTCAATGACACTTAACAACAACAAACTTATTGGTCCAGTAGTGAGTTTTTTTGTTTGCTTTTTATTTTACATTAAGATGCAGTCCATACCTAAGGCTGTGGTCTTTGATCTTCATCAGTAAGTAATTTAAGTCCTCTTTGCTTTCAGCAAGCAAAATTTTATCTTCAGTATATCTCAGGTAGTTGATGAACCTTCCTCTAATCCTTATGCCACCTTCTTCTTCATATGATCCAGCTTCTTGGATTACGTGCTCAGCATCCAGGTTGAATGAGTATGGTAAAAGAATACAACCCTGCAGACAACTTTCCTCATTTTAAACCATTTGTGTTTCCTTGTTCTATTAGGAAAACTTCCTCTTGGTTTATATACAGATTCTGGATGAGCACAATTAAGGGTTCCAGAATACCCATTCTCTGCAATGTTGTCCATAATTTGTCATAATCCACACAATTGAAAGCCTTTGCATAGTTAATAAAGCACAGGTAAACATCTTTCAGATAGCATTTGATGTCTGCAGACATATTCAAAATTCACATACTTGCTTGAAACCAATTTGAACATCTGATAGCTCTCTGTCAGTAAACAGTTGCAGTCATTTTTTAAAATGTTGTTGCTGTTGTTAGGTGCCATTGAGTTGGCACCCACTCATAGTGACCTTATGCACAGCAGGATGAAACAATGTCCACTTCTGGGCCAACCTCACTACTTTTGCCACACTTGAGTCCATTGATG
>NW_006408796.1:606132-626601 GCF_000296735.1 Chrysochloris asiatica | reverse complement strand
GCAATGTTGTCCATAGCTTGTCATGATCCACACAATCAAAAGTCTTTGTGTAGTCAATGAAGCACAGACAAACTTCTTTCTGGTAATCTCTACTCTCAGCCAAGATCCACCAGACATCAACAATGATATTCCTCGTACCATTTCTTCTTCTGAATCAGGCTTGAACCTCTGAACATTCTCTGTCAATATATGCTTGCAGCCATTTCTGTATTTCCTTTAATAAAACTTTACTCGCATGGGATATCAAAGATATTATCAGATGGTTTCCACATTCTGTTGAGCCACCTCTCTTTGGAATGGGCACAAATACTGATCTCTTCCAATCAGTTGGCCAGATAGTTATCTTCCAAATTTCTTGGCAAAGATGACTGAGTGCCTCCTGTGTTGCCTTACTTTCTTGAAAGTTTTCAATTTTTATTCCATCAATTCCTGGTGCCCTTTTCTTTACCAATTCCTTCCATGCACCTTGGACTTCTTTTAGGATCATTGGCTCTTGATCATATGCTACCTCTTGGAACAGTTGAACATGAACCATTTGCTTTTGGTACAGCGACTCTGTATTCCTTCCATCTTCTTTTGATGTTTTCTGCATCATTAAATAATTTTCCCAGAGAATCCTACAATAATGAAAGTCAAGGCTTGAATTTTTTCTTCAGTTCCTGCAAGAAACACTGAGTTTGCTCTTTCCTTTTGGTTTTCTGACGCCAGATCTTTGCACATTTCTATGTAATATTTAACTTTGTCTTTGAGAGCTGACCACTGAAATTTTCTGTTCAGCTCTTGTACCTCCGCATTTCATTCATTTACTTTAGCATCTATGTACAGGAGAGCATGTTTCAGTGTCTCTTCTGACATCCACTTTGATCTTTTCCTTCTTTATTGTCTTCTTAATGCTTTTGCTTTCTTCCTGTATGCTGTTCTGGATGTCATCCCACAACTCTTGGGTTTTCAGTCATTTGTGTTTAATGTATCAAATTTGGTCTTCACATGATCTCTAAATTCATGAGGGATATTTTCAAGGTTATATTTTGGCTCTTGTGTACTTGTTTACATTTTCTTCAGCTTGAATTTGCATATGAGCAATAGATGGTCTGTTCCACAATCTGCTCCCTGGCCTTGTTTTGGTTGATGCTATGAAGCTTTTCTATCATTTCTTTTCACAAATGTAGTCAATTTGGTTTCTGTGTATTCCATCTGGTGAGGTCCATGGGTATAATCATCTTTATGTCTAAAGAAGGTATTTGAAATGAACAAATAATTGATTTTGAAGAGTTCTATCAAGTGATCGCCAGCATCATTTCCATCACCAAGGCCATATTTTCTTTATACCCAACCTTTCTTTGTATTCCAATCACCAGTAATGGTCAATAAATCTTGATTGCATGTTTGATCAATTAAAGAGTGAAGACGTTAGTAGAATTCTTCTATTTTGTCCTCATTGGCTTTAGTATTTGGTGCATACATTTGAATAATAGTGGTATTAACTGGTCTTTCCTGTAGGTACATGAATATTATTCTATCACAGATAGGATTGTACCACATGACTGCTGTGGATATGTTCTTTTTGGCAATGAATGCAACATCATTCCTCTTCAATTTGCCATTCCCAGCATAGAATATCATGTGTTTGTCAGTTTCAAAAGGGCCAATACTAGTCCATTTCAGAATGCCTATGACTTTGCTGTGTATGCATTCTATTTCATTTTAACAATTTCCAGTTTTCCTAGACTCATATTTCATATATTCCACGTTCCGATATGTAATGGATTTTTTTAGTTAAGCTAAACTAATGTTCAGTTTTTGTTTTCTTTTAAGTTTTTATTGTAAATTATGTGATAGTTTACATGGGAGAATATTAGTTTTACATTAATCCAATCTTATTTCATTTCATTGCAATGATTACAATCTCCTGCATGCTTAATCAAACAACAAAGTGTACACCCCTCAAGCCTGCCCCCTGCCATCAGCACATAGT
Source organism: Chrysochloris asiatica (assembly GCF_000296735.1). NCBI lineage: Eukaryota > Metazoa > Chordata > Mammalia > Afrosoricida > Chrysochloridae > Chrysochloris > Chrysochloris asiatica. The sequence goes on along the minus strand of NW_006408796.1, from coordinate 624,626 downwards.
CCCTCTCCCTTCCTGAATCTAAAGTCCCCAACTACTCCATCTCTCTATGTCATCTTCTCTGCCTCCATCTCTGGCATCACTGCTTCTCTGGATAGAGTCCTGCACTTCGCTTTTCTCCTGTGATGGTTCCAGGGACCTCCGCTCCTGGACTACAAAATCTTCCACTCCCCTCCTTTTTTTTTTGCAAGATGTCTACCTTTACTTTTCCAACATTCACAGTCAGTCCTGATAACAACCATTCACTATTGAACCACCAGAGTCTTATCCCCATCTCCTTTCATCAGCCTTGTCCAGACAGGTTGGAAATCACTCAGTAGAGATTCTACCTTTCCCTGCACCCTCTGGAACTATGTTCACTATTGAAAGCTTTTAAGCCAGTCTCTTCTTGCCTTTGTAAACCTCCCCCCCACCACCATTTTGAGTAGCCAATGTCTAAGTTTCCCATCCTTGTCGATCCTGTGTACCAAGAGGTTGGGAATAATCCTCACTGTAAAGAATTGTTCCTTCCTTTAACCTATTACATGAACAAGCATAGGTCAAGTTCATCAAATTTTAGTGGATTACTCTTTTTTTCCTCTTCTTTCTTCATATAGGGGAGTTCTGATCATCCATCCATTAAAGCTAGGTCAAGTGCGTACTATCTGCAAGTAAGGGTGTTCTTGTGCATCACCCCTCACTTCATATCAACTGGATGCTTCACACTCCTCTCTGCTATTTGTGGTCATATCCCTGTCCCTGGGACCAAGAGTCCCTAGGTCTCGTCATATTCCTGGCCAGCCAGGTCTCAATCCAGGTCAATAGGTGTCCATTGAGTGTGGTTGGACTTAGCTCACAACTTCATCACAGTTTTCACCCCACTTCCCCTTATCGGTGACCAACATGGTCAGCAGCAAGCCCACATGCCTGCTATGTAGTCCCCTTGAGTTTTAGTCTTATAAAGGGGTTTGCCCTGAGGGGACCTGACCACTTGCCTTGATGGCTCCTGGGGGAATGACTTGCTTGTTCATGTAGCAGTCAATCAGACTGCCATTATTGTTTTATTTGTTTTGCTGGTCTTTCTTTCAAGAAGTGTCTTCTGTTCTTCTAGCCACTCCAAGCTGGACTACTTGTCCTTTCAAGTGGAAATTTCCTACCTCAGAAGATTCTGGATGGAGATCAGGATTCTACCTATGGTCTTATTCAATGCAAAGGCTCAGCAGGAAGCTTCTTTCACTGGGCAAATTCTAACCCCAGTTTAGGTATTCCAATGAGTTATAGACTGAAGATGGACTCACAAGATTTCTATGGTGATGTTTCTGGCAATTCCTTTCTCTCCCCCTCAAGTATTTATTTTACAATAGGACGTAAGGGAAACCAAATTCAAAAGACAGTCAAGCATTTTAACATTATTATTCCACTTTTACCCATTCAAATCATGCTTCAATCCTTGTATCCCAGAGCCCTGTTGTTCCAAGTTTGTGCTTATATCATTTTTTAACTCTGTCCTATTAGCCCATGCAAACCTGCCTAACTGTTCTCCCATGCACTTTGTTCTTCCTTTCCCCTCCCCTTTCTAGTGTATTGCATGCCCCCTAGCTCCCAAACTATCCTGTGTCTATTCCCTACCCTGTGCTCCATCTTCCCCTCCCTCCCCTTACCCCACGCCATAAACCCTGGTAACCAGCAAAGATCCCCCTCGCCTTACAGTGTAGGTACTTTTTCTGAGTCTTTTACAATAATGGTCCTGTGCAGTATTTCTCCTTTTGTGACTGACTGATTTCACTCAGCATAATGTCCTCAAGGTTCATCCATGTTATGTGGTGGCTTAGAGCTTCCTTGTTATTCTTCAAGGTAGCATAATATTAGTAAAAGATGTTTTCAGCTCTTTGTCTTCATTTTGAATTGTGCCCCATCAGTAAATGAAGATCCCGCGGCCTTTACTCCATTCGCGTCATCATGGTCAACTCTACTTTGAGGAGGCAGCTCTTCCCCAGTTGCATTTTGAGTTCTTTCTAACCTGAGGGGCTCATTTTCCAGCACTATATTTGACAGTGTTTCTCTGCTATTTATAAGGTTTTCAGTGAGTAAATATTCAGAAGTAATTCATCACTCCTTCTTCCTAGTCTGTCTTCATCTGGAAGCTCATCTGGAACCTGTCCACCATGGGTGACCCTTCTGGTATTTAAAATACCAGTGGCATAGCTTCCAGAACCACAGCAACTCACAAGCCACCACAGAATGACAAACTGGCAGATGAGTGGTGGATGTGTAGGGTCCCCAAAACAGGGAAGGTGTTCAAGAAGTTGAACTATCACAGTGACAGCAACAACACACTCAAACATAACAATTGAGAGGATGGCACAGGACTCAAAGTGTTTCCTTCTGTCATACATAAGGTTCCTATAAGCCCTGACCAGCTGGCTGGCACCTAACAACATAACAAACAAGATACTTTGTAATGCAATTTTGTTCTGTAGCTGGGTTCTAGGTTGTATAAATACTATCAAAATATGTACCTTATAATAGAAATTGAGCATACAGACACATCAGTTTTAGTTATAACTGTCCACCAATCTGTTATTTAAATTTCTGAGATTAATTTTAGTATATTGAACCTTATCATATGTAAAAGAAGAAACTGTAAGTCACATCGTCTGTATTTTTAGCTCTGTTATGTGGCTCAAGGTTATGAAATTAAGTCTTAAAATTCATCTATATGCTTATATTCAGATTAAAATTCAAATGTGAACACCAAATAAAAATATACGGAGGCACATATATAATGAAAAAGTGCCCTATCTAGACACTGCTATTTCTAAAAACCTAATTAAAGCTCCTACTCCTCTGTGAGTCTCATACTGTGGGGGCTTGTGTGTTTCTGTGATGCTGGAAACTATGTTATCTGTATTTTAAATACCAGCAAGGCCACCTATGGTGAACAGATTTCAGTGGGACTTCTAGACTAACAAAATTGCAATCAAAAGAGTCATAACACTTCTGAAAGTTTAGCCCCTGAAAACCTTATAAATAGCAATGACTCACTGGCTAGTATAGTTTCAAAAGATGAGTCTCTTAGGTTGGAAGACAAGTCAGGAACAGCTACTTCCTCAAAATGGAGTTGACTTTAATAACGTGGGTGGTGGAAAGCTTTTGAAACCTTCATTTTCTTATAATGAGAAGAAACAGCTGTAAATATCCATTAATGATCATAAAATGGAAATTCAGAAGTATGAATCAAAAATAAATGGAACACATACATACTAGTGAGCTGAAATGAGCTGGTATGGGCTATGCTGAATAGGGAAATCGTATGCCAGGAATAACACACCGAAGAGAAGTAGAGTCAGCCATTGTCAGGAAGAACATTGCAAGATTTTTCTTGAAGTAAAATGCTATCTGTGATAGGATAATATCTATATGCATACAAGGAAGAGCAGTTAACATGAATATTATTCAAATTTACACACCAACCACTAAAGGCAATTATGGGGGGGGGGAAAAAGGAAGAATTCTACCAACTGCTTGAGTCTGAAATTGACCAAGCATGCAATCAAGATGCACTGATAACTTCTAGTGATAATATTCTTGATGTTATCCTACAACATGTTTGGTCTTTGGTTGTCAGTGTTCAATGTGTCAAATCTGTTTTTGAGATGGTCTCTAAATTCATCTGGAATATATTCAAGGTAATATTTTGACTTTCGTGTACTTATTTTAATTTTCTTCAACCTGAACTTACATATGAGCAATTGATTGTATATTCCATAGGTCACTGCTGACTTTGTTTTGGCTGAAGACATTGAAGTTCTCCATTGTTTCTTCTCACAAATGTATTTAGTTTGGTTCTTCTGTATTCCATCTGGTGAAGTAAACTTGTAGAGTTCCCATTTTTATGCTGCTGGAAAATAGTATTCGCAATGAATAAATCATTGATTAAGCAAAATTATATCATGAGACTCTCATACGTCTATCACCAAGGCCATCGTTTCAAACTACTATATCTTCTCTTTTTTATATCCTTTGCATTCCAATAATCACTTATAATCACTGTAAAATATTTGCATATGTGCTTAAGTTTAGACTGAAAAAATTAGTAGGGTCCTTTGATTTCTTCGTTATAGACTTAGGTTATTTGTGTCTATATTTGTATAGTAGTTGTGTTAACTGGCCTTTTTGTTGTGTATAAATATAATTATATCATAGACAACATTGTATGAAAACATTGCAGCTCTCCTGGATAAACACTGGATCGTGAAGCACAAAGACAGCAGTTTGAGATTACCAGTCATTTCATGTAAAAATAATGAAGTTTTCTTCCCACAAAGATTTACAGCCTTGGAAACCCTCGACCATGGTAGATATGAGCTGGAACCAACTCAACAGCACTTGACAAAAGTAACAACAATAGCAAATAATAAAACAATAATAAGTTATTAATGATATGTGCACTCATGATTACTAAATATGTAATAGTAAAATCAGAATAAAACCTGGAAACATCAAAAATATATGGTGAAAAAATAAACATAACACATCTGAATAATTGCTCACAAAAAAACAATTCATGAGTCTCAACCACCTAGATGGTAGTGGGAATGTAAAGTCTTTATCTTGCTGTCTGTCAGTTGTTATAATGTAGTAGCCTGCCAGTTATACTAAGGTTGGAAACTAAGCAACTGTTATTTTAAATACTGTAAGGATCATCATGGTTGATAGATTTCAGAAGAGTTTCCAGACTAAGATAGATTAAGGAGAAAGACATAAATATGACCTACTTTTAAAAAGGATTTGCTAGTAAAACCTCCCTCATGTATATCAGTGGAAGAGTCAATAAAGAAAATCAACAAATTTTGCATCTGAATTGTGGTGTTGGCAAAGAATATTATGGACTGCCATAAGAACAAACAAATCTGTTTTGGAAGAAATATAGCTAGAATATTGTCACATAATTTGGACAAGTAATTCAGGAAGTACTAAGATCTCTACCACTCATCTGTCAGTATGCTATAATCTGGTGATTTATGGGTTACTGTGAAGCTAGACCACTGGTATTTTAAATAGTAGCTGGGTCACCAATGGTACACTGGTTACGTCTGAGTTTCTAGACAGAAACAAACTGTGAAGAAAGAAATGGACTAATTCTAAATATTTAGTCACTGAAAACCTTATGAATAGCAGAAAACACTGTCACATATCATTTGTTGTTGTTAGGTGCCATCCAGTCGGTACCGACTCATAATGACCTTACACAGAACAGAAAAAAATACTGCCCAATCCTGGGCCAACTTCACTATTGTTGCCATACTTGAGCCTATTGATGCTGCCACTTGGCCAATCTATCTCACTGGGGGTCTTCATCTTTTTCTGTGACCCTCCACCTTAACAAGCATGACATCTGTCTACACTGACTGGTCCCTCCTGACATTATGTCTGAAGTATGAGAGATGAAGTTTGGCTATCCTGGCATTCAAGGAGCACTCTGGCTGCACTTCTCCCAAAACAGATCTGTTACTTCTTTTTACAGATCATGGCACTTTCAATATTCTCATCCAATCACCATAAATCAAATGCATCAATTCTTCTACTGTCTTCCATATTCACTGTCCAGCTTTTGTATGCATATGAAGTTACTGAAAATATCATGGCTTGGGTCAAGCACACCTTAGTCTTAAAGGTGACATCTTTGCTCTTCAATTCTTTGAAAAGGTCTTGACAGCAGATTTGCCCAATGCAATATGTCATTTGATTTCTTGACTGCTGTTCCATTATTGTTGATAGTTAGTCCAAGAAGAATAAAATCCTGCACAACTTCAATATTTTCTCCATTGAAAAGAATGTTCTTTATTGGTCCAGTGGTGAGGATTTTGTTTTCTTTACATTTACAAGGTCAAAAATTGACCTTGAATATGTTGTTGTTGCTGTTAAGTGCCATCAAGTCAGAACCGACCCATAGTGCCCTTATGCACAGCAGAATGAAATACTGCCAGATCCTGGGCCAATCTCACTTTTGTTGCCACGTTTAAGACCATCAATGCTGCCACTTGGCCAATCCATATCGTTGGGGATATTCCTTTTTCCTCTGACCCTCAACCTTACCAAAGATGATATCCTTCTCCAGTGATTGCTCCCTCCTTACAATATGTCCAAAGCATGAGAAATGAAGTTTGGCCATCTTGGCCTCTAAGGAGCACTCTGGCTGCATTTCTTCCAAAAATAATCTATTGGTTCTTTTGGCAGCCCATGGCACTTTCAATATTCTGCTGTAATTCAAAGCATCAATTCTTGTATGCTCTTACCTTACGTATTCACTGTTCAGATTTTGCATACATACGAGGTTATTGAAAATACTATGGCTTGGGTCAGGCACACCTTAGTCCTCAAGCTGACATCTTTGCTCTTCAACACTTTAAAAAGGTCTTGTGCAGCAGATTTGCTTAATGCAATACATCGTTTGATCTCTTGGCTGCTGCTTCTGTGAGTGTTGATAGTTTATCCCAGAAGAATGAAGTCCTTGACGACTTCAATCTTTTCTCCATTGATAAGAATATTGTTTATTGGTCCAGTGGTGAGGATTTTTGTTTTCTTTACATTGAGTAGTAATCCATGCTGAAGGCTGTGCTCTTTTATCTGCATCAGTTAATGTTTTAAGTCCTCTTCACTTTCAGCAAGCAAGGTTGTATCATCTGCATACCGCAAGTTGTTAGTGAGTCTTCCTCCAATCCTGATGCCACATTTTTCTTCAAAGAATGCAGCTTCTCAGATTATTTGCTCAGCATACAGGTTGAATAAGTATGGTGAAAGAATACAACTTTGTCGCACACATTTCCTAATTTTAAAACATTCAATATTCCCATGTACTGGTAAAAAAACTGCTTCTTGGTCCAGGTAGAGACTCCTCCTGAGCACAATTAAGTGTTCCCGAATACTCATACTTCACAATGTTTTCCATAGCTTGTCATGGTCCACACAATCAAAAGCCTTTGCATAGTCAATAAAGCACAGATAAACATCTTTCTGTTATTCTCTGCTTTCAGCCAAGATCCATCGGATATCAGCAATGATATCCCTTATTCTATGGCCTCTTCTGAATCTGGTTTGAATCTCTGGAAGTTCTCTGTCAACGTATGATTGTAGCCGTTTCTGTATTACCTTTAGCAAACTTTACTCCCATGAGATATCAACAAGATTGTCCAATGATTTCCACATTCTGTTGAGTCACCTTTCTTTGGAATGGGCACAAATATGGATCTCTTCACATCAGTTGGCCAGATAGTTGACTTCCAAATTCCTTGGCAGAGATGAGTGATTGCCTCCTGTGTCACCTCACTTTTCTAAAAGATTTTAATTTTTATTCCATCAATTCCTGGTGCCTTGTTCTTTGCCGATTCCTTCAATGCACTTTGTACTTCCTCCGTCAGTATCATTGGCTCTTGATAATAAGTTACCTCTTGAAATGGTTGAACATTAACCATTTCCTTTTGGTACAGTGACTCTGTGTATTCCTTCCATCTTCTCTTGATGTTCCCTGAACCATTCAATAATTCAATAAGAGAATATTTCAATAAAGAAAGTTGAGGCTTGAATTTTTTCTTCAGTTCCCCCAGCTTGAGAAATGCTGAGTGTGTTCTTCCTTTTTGGTTTTCTGATTCCAGATCTTTGCAAATTTTCTTGTAATATTTGGCTTTATCTTCTCGAGAGGATATTTGAAATTTTCTGTTCAGCTCTTGGACTTCCTCATTTCTTCCATTTGCTTTAGCATCTCTACGCTGGAAACCAAGTTTCAGTGTCTCTTCTGATATCCATTCTTACTTTTTCCTTCTTTCTTGTCTTCTCAATGACTGTTTACTTTCTTCCTGTATGATGTTCTTGATGTCATCCCATAACTCTTCTGGTCTTCGCTCTTAATGGATCAATTCTGTTCTACAGGTAATCTCTAAATTCAGGTTGGATGTATTCAAGGTCATATTTTGGCTCTCGTGGAATTGTTTTCATTTTCTTCAGCTTCAGTTTGAATTTGCATATGAGTAATTGATTGTGTGTTCCGTAGTCTACTACTGGCCTTGTTTTCACTGATGACATGGAGCTTTTCCATCATCTCTTTCCACAGATGTAGTCAATTTGATTTCTGTGTTTTCCATATGGTGAGATCCATGTGTATAGTCTGTTATGCTGTCTAAAGAAGGTATTTGAAATTAACAATTCATTGGTTTTGCAGAATTCTATCATGTGTTCTCTAGCATCATTTCTATCACTAAGGCCATATTTTTGAACTACTGCTCCCAACCTTTGCATTCCAATCACCAGTAATGATAAATATTTCTTGAATGAATGTTTGATCAATTTCAATTGAAGAAATTGGTAGAATTCTTCTATTTGGTCCTTACTGTCTTTAGTGGTTGGTGCATAAATTTGAATAATAGTGGTATTATCTGGGCTTCCCTTTAGGCTCATGGATATTATTCTATCACAGACAGTGTTGTACCTCCTGACTGATCTGTATATGTTCTTTTTGATGATGAATACAACACCATTCCTCTTCTATTTTTCATTCCCAGCATAGTTAACCATGTGGTTGTCAGATTGAAAATTGGCAATAGCAGTCCATTTCAGCTCATTAATGCCTAAGATATTGATGTTTATGTGTTCTATTTCATTTTTGACAACTTCCAATTTTCCCAGAGTCATACTTCGTACATTCCATGTCCCGGTTTTCAACTGATGTTTACAGCTGTTTCTTTTCATTTTGAATTTAGAGATAATCTGAAGAACAGATCTGATACATTGAACACTAAAGACTGAAGACCAGAAGAGTTGTGGGATGACATCAAGAATATCATACATGAAGAAAACAAAAAGTCATTAAGAAGACAAGAAAAAAGGAAACAGTCAAAATGGGTGTCAGAAGAGACTCTGAAACTTGCTCTCCAGGCTAGAGATGCTAAAACAAATGGAAGAAATGAGGAGATACAAGAACTGAACAGAAAATTTCAAAGATCAGCTCAAGAAGTAAAAGCCAAATATTACAACAAAATGTGTAAAGATTTGGATTCAGAAAACCTAATAGGAAGAACACACTCAGCATTTCTCATGCTGGGGAAACTGAAGAAAAAAATCAAGCCTCGACTTTCATTATTGATGGACACATAGTACTAGAAGCACTCAATAATCTATGCCAAGAAATTTAGAACACAGCCACCTGGCTAACTGATAGAAGATTCATATTTGTGCCCATTCCAACATAGGTGACTTAATGGAATGTGAAAATCATTGGAAAATATCATTAATATAGCATTTAGCAAAAATCAAGTAAATTTTTGCTAAGGATAATTTCAAATGGCTGCTGCAGTGCATTGATAGGAAGTTGCTAGAGACTCTGACTGGATTCAAATGGGAACATAGAACTCGGGATCCCATTGCTGATGTCAGATGAATCTTTGGCTGAAAGCAGGAAATGTAAGAAAGATGTTTACCTGTGATTTATTGACTGCACAAATGCTTTACAATTGACACGCTATGGACAACATTACCGAAAATGAGTATTCTGGAACATTAAATTGTACTCATGAGGAATTTGTACATAGACCAAGAAGCTGTTGTTTAAACAGAAAAATAATACAGTGAATGGTCTGAAATCAGGAAAGGTGTGTACCATGTATTCTTTCGCCATACTCACTCAATCTTTATGCTTATTAAATAATCTAGGAAGCTGGATTATTTGAAGAAAAACATGGCATCAGGATTGGAGGAAGATTCATTATCAATCTGCAATAAGCAGATGATACAACCTTGCTTCTTGAAAGCAAAGTGTAGTTAGAATATTGATGAAAATCAAAGACCAAGGCCTTCAGTATGGGTTGCACCTCAACATAAAGAAACCAAAAAAAAAAAAAAAAACCCTCACCATTGCACAAATTAATAACATCAAGGTAAATAGAGAAAAGATTGAAGTTGTCAAGTTTTCATTTTCTAGGATCCACTATCAACACATGTGGAGGTAGCAGTCAAGATATCAAGCAACATTGCATTGGGTAAATCTGCTTTAAAGTGTTCAAGAGCAAAATGTCAGTTTGAGGACTAAGGTATGCTTTACCACAGCCATGGTATTTTCAATAACCTCATATGCATTTGGAAGTTGGATAATGAATACAAACAACCTTTGAAAAATTGGTACATTTGAATTATGGTGCTGGGGGAAAATATTAAAAGTGCAATGGACTGCTAAAAGAACAAACAAATCTAAGACAGAATGCCACTTAGAAACTAGAATGGCCAGACTTCGTCACTCATACTTCATACATATTGTCATGAGGGACCAGTCTCTGGAGAACAACATCATGCTTGGTAAAGTGGAGGTTTGGCGAAAAAGAGGATGGCCTCTTATGAGATGGGTTGGCACAGTGGCAGCAGCAATGGGCTCAAGTCTAGCACCAATTGTGAGATTGGTGCAGGGCGAGGCAGTTTCATTCTCTTGTACATAGGTCACTATGAGTTAATACTGACTGGATGTTCCCGAACAACAACAACTACACTTTGGAGAATTATATACTATTTGATAAACTGGAGGGTTAGCAAAAAAACAGAAAAAAGAAAAAAAAAAAAAAAGGAACATCCTAAATGAGGTGGGTTGATGCTGCAGCTGCAACAATGATCTCAAATACAGTAACCATAGTGAGTATGGCACAGGACTAGGCAGTTTTTTGTTGTGTTCCATATAGTGTTGCTTTGAATTGTAACTCACACAGAGGCAACTAACAACAATAAAAATGTAGCACATAACAAAGTAAATTAAATTCCATGCTTACTTTAAATGTTTTAAAACTGTTATTAGCTTATAAATATCAGGTGGAGAACAATATACGGAGCATGAAATGCTGTCTAGGGAAAAAGTAAATAAAATTGTGTGTGTGGGGGCAAGGATGAAAGAAAAGATAAACAAGAGACAAAGGGAGAATAAGTGAAGAAGAGCAAGAATGAATGGGTTAAATTTAGAGCCATGTTGTGCACCATTGACAATAAATAATGCTTGGCAATATGAACCCAAACTAATTTATCAATTTATAGACTTGAGTAAGAGTAAGTTTAATGTTATTACATTTTAATTTATTCTTAATGTTATTACATTTTAATTTATTCATTTATGTATTTGGATTTGTTAAAATTAGAATACATAATCTATCTAATTTGGAGTCTTGGTGTAGCATTATAGGATTAATAACTGACTGCTAACTAAGTTTTACTAAAGGTAATACAGAAATGGCTGCAAGCATTTTGAACAGAAAATTCATTGACAAAAACTGCCAGAGGTTTAAGCCGGATTCAGAAGAGGCCATGGAACAAGGGATATCATTGCTGATGTCCGGTAGATCTTGGCTGAAAGCAGAGAATATCAGATAGATGTTTACCTGTGCTTTATTGACTATGCAAATCTTTTTGATTGTGTGGATCATGACAAGCTATGGACAACCTTGTGAAGTTTCATTATTCCAGAACAATTAATTGTGAGGAATCTGTACATGGACCAAGAGGCAGTTGTTTGACCAGTACATGGGAACACTGGATGGTTTAAAATTAAGAAAGGTGTATTAATTTTAAACAGGGTTGTATTATTCACCTTGTATGCTGAGCAAATAATCCGAGAAGCTGAGTTATGAGAAGAAGGACATGATGTCAGGAATGGAGGAAGACTCATTAACAACCTGCAATATGCAGATGATACACACTTGCTTGCTTAATGTGAAGACTTAAAATATTTACTGATGAAGATAAAAGAGCACAGCCTTTTATATGGATTACATCCCAATGTAAAGAAAACAAGAATCCTCACCACTGGACCAATAAACAACATTCTTATCAACAGAGAAAAGATTGAAGTTGTCAAGGACTTCATTCTTCTTGGATCAACTATCACCACTCATGAGAGCAGCAGTCAAGAAATCAAACAGCTTGTTGCATTAGGCCAATCTGCTGCACAAGACCTTTTTAAACTGTTTAAGAACAAAGATATTAGCTTGAGGACTAATGTAAGCCTGACACAAGCCATGGTATTTTCAATAATCTCATATGCATGGGAAAGCTGGATAGTGCATAAGGAAGACCGTAGAAGAATTGATGCTTTTTTGTTATGGTATTGGAGGAGAATATTGAACGTGTCATGGGCTGCCAAAAGAACCAACAGATCTGTGTTGCAAAAAGTGCAGCCAGAGTGCTCCTTGGAGGCCAAGATGGCCAAAATTTATCTCTCATACTTAGGACATATTGTCAGGAGAGAGCAGTTTCTGGAGAAGGATATCATGTTTTGTAAGGTGGAGGGTCAGAGAAAAAGAGGAAGTCCCCCCAGAGATAGATTGGCCAAGTGGCAGCATCAATGGGCTCAAGCATGGCAACAATAGTGAGGTTGGCCCAGGATAGGGCAGTGTTTCATTCTGCTGTTCATAAGGTCACTAATGGGTCGGTACCAACTCCATGGCATGTAACAACAACAACAACAATCACAAGGTCAGCAGTTCAAACCCAGCTGTCACTACTAGGAAACCTTATTCAGCTGTGTGTCAGAACCAGCTTGAGGACACTTAACAACATCTATCTAATGTAAAAGATAGCTTTTAAAAAATTACTATGTTTCAAATATATGAAAAATGTAAATGTAAACAAAGAAGGGATCATTTGGAAACCAACTTTGATGATAGTGGTACATGAAGAACATAATAGTACTGAATTATATATATGTGTAATATACATTGAAGTGGAAAATATTTTTACATATATATTTTTTTTCAAATTAACAAAACATTGCCATCAATTTGATTCCACAATTAAAAAGGTTTGCAAATAATATGATACTTAAACAAAATTCATAATGTGTATAATGGCTCGTGACATATATTGAATTACAGTGCAAATTCTGTGTGACATTGTCAATACCAACAAATGCTCAAGAAATCCAATCTGTACTTATTTTAGCGAGGATGAGGTTTTCTTTTTTCAATTTAGAAAAATCAGGTATGCCACCCTGTAGACATGTGGCATGGCTGGCTTGCAAAGAGCTTTATTCCCTGTCTGGAAAAAGCTCCACTTCCAGTTCCCTGTTTCCTGGGTACTATGAAGTTTACAAGGAGTTCTGGTAACATAGTGGTTATGAGTTGGGCTGCTAACCTCAAGGTCAGTGGTATGAAACTACTAGATTTTCCTCAGGTGAAAGATGAGGCTTTCTGCTCCTGTAAAGATTTACAGCCTCAGAAACCCTATACAGGGTTACTATGGGTCAGAAATGACTCCAAGGCACATTACCAGCACCACCATGGAGATTACAATCTGCACCCAAAATTGCCTACTAGTCCTTACTGGAAGAATTCTCATTTGAAGTTACTTTCTCTCCTCCCCATGAACCACCCATATTTCCTTGATGGGTGTATTCTTATTTTAAAATTTCCAGCTGGTCAAACTAGTCTCTTCCTCTCCCCTGAGCTCCTTTTGTTGTGCTAACCTGCTACCCATAAGATTCTCCTTAATTCTGAAGATGAATCACTCCAATAACTATTTCATCTTGTCTTGATGGGTCTGGTAAAAAGAGATGGGGATAAGATTCCTATGATTCAATAGTGAGTAATTATTATCATTATTAATTGCAACTGTCACAATTGTAAAGGTAGAAGTTTTGTAAAAAAAAACAACAAAAAACTGGGGTGAGTAGTTAATCTTACAATCCAGAAACAGAGAACCCTAGGACCACCAAGGAAGAAGAGCACAAGTGGAATGCAGGAACCTATCCAGAGAAGCAGTGACACCAGAGATGAAGCCAGAGATGAGGACATGGAGAGAGGGAGCAGTTGAGGGCTCTAGATTCATGAAAAGAGAGGGAGTGAATCAGGAGGCTAGGGGGTAGGCTTGCAGAATGTGGCCTTTGGTGGTTTAAATTATTATATACAGCTTAGTGTTTTTGTGTACATCCCTCCATGCCCACCCTCGAAAACAAACAAACAAAAAACAACAGAGGGAATGGAAGCAAATACTGTTGAATGATGATGCACTGAGGACATTGCAATCATTTAAATGAAATCATAGTGTAAAGCCAATGTTCTTCCATGTAAACTATTACCTAGTTCACAATAAAAAAAGAAAAAAAAAAACAAAGTTAATAATAAATTATTATTATTATTATTATTATTGCAATAAAGGTTCTAGTTCATTCCAAACAGATCTATTCTAAACAAAACATGTTTAAACAATCTTACTGTGATCAATAGATGACTACAGAGAAGTTTCCTTAGTAATACAGTTATCATAGTCTCTTCAGGGACTTTTAAAAAATGTCCTATCATCAAAGCAGTGGTTTCCAAGGGAATCTGGGGGGTCAACTAAATTCAAGTCACAGAGGTTTTGGAGACTAGTTTTGGGGATTAGCAAGGGATAGTCTTGATAGTTTTCCCCTAATTACACAAGGGCATTTTATGTAGAGGTTTAAAAAATATATTGAAAACACCATTGATGAGGAAAAAAAGCAACAACAACAACAATAAAAACCCAGGAAAGTAATGTAAAATAATTATTTTCCCATCAAGACAATGAACATGTTTATTCTTCAAGTGTAGCAATGACTGTCCTATTAAAATTTCATTGGGACACCTTACTCAATTAACCCTACAACCTGGTTTTGTTCCTTCAGACTTCTTATTGTTCCCCAAACTCAAAGAACATTTCAAAGAAACACAAGATTTGAGCCCCTTGATGATGATTAAAAACTGCTACTTTGACCTGGGGCTGCTCCAGTAAAGATGGCAGTGAGGAGCTCCATCACCAACAACACAGAATACTGGACCAAGCAGGCTCAGGGGAATGGTGCTAGAACTCTGAACCACATATAAAAGAATATTTAAAAGATTGTATGTCATACAGCTAGGGGAATTTGTAGCAGAATCAAGAAATCCATTGCTTTATAATTCAAGAAGCTCAGCTACTCCCGGAGCCACCATCTTAGGGAAGACCAAATGGGGGAAGGATCAGAACAACCACAAACAAATGCCTGACAGAGCCGCAAGATACCGCGAAGGTATGGGCATTTTTGTTTTCGTAATTACTCATTGGTCTCTAAACGTCTATGCACCTCCATTCTGGTGACTAGAGGGGATAACTGAGTAAATGGACACCCCACCACCACCCCAGGAGGGTTCTACTACGCATGAGCATAGATCTCCTTGATATTTAAAGTGACAGTTTCCACTTAAAACCAAATGGCCACCACTCGTCTGTCAGTTTGTCTTACTGTGGCGCTTTGTGAGTTGCTATGATTCTGAAAGCTATGCCACTGGTATTTTAAACACAGGCAGGGTAACCCATTGTGGACAGGTTTCAGATAAGCTTCCAAACAAAGACAGACTAGGAAGAAAGAGTGATGAACTACTTCTGAATATTTAGTCACTGAAAACCTTATGAATAGCAGAGAAACACTGTCAGATATAATGTCGGAAAATAAGCCCCTCTGGTTGGAAGGCACTCAAAAGGCAACTGGGGAAGAGCTGCCTCCTCAAGCTAGAGTTGACCTTAATGACGCAAATGGAGTAAAGCCTATAGGAGAAAAGCATGCGGGACCTTCATTTGTTGATCAGTAAAACTCAAAATGAAGAGAAACAGCTGTAAACATCCAATGAAAATCAAAACATTGAATGTATGCAGTAAGAATTGAGAAAATTGGAAGTTGACAAAAATTAAATGAAATGCATAAACATAGATATCTTAGACATCAGTGAGCTGAAATGGACTGGTATTGGCCATTTTGAATCTGACAACCACATGGTTTACTATGCTGGGAATGACAAATTGAAGAGGAATGGTGTTAAAAAAGAACATATCCAGATCAGTCATGAGGTACAACGCTGTCTGTGATAGGGTAATGTCCATGCGCCTACAGGGAAGCTCAGCTAATACCACTATTATTCAAATTTATGCACTAACCACTAAAGCCAGTGAGGATGAAATAGAAGAATTCTACAAACTTCTTCAATCTGTAATTGATCAAATATGCAATCAAGATGTATTGATCATTACTGGTGATTGGAATGCAAAGGTTGGAAGCAAAGAGGAAGGATCAGTAATTGGAAAATATGGTTTTGGTGATAGAAATGATGCTTGAGAACGCATGATAGAATTCTGAAAAACCAATGATTTGTTCATTTCAAATACCTTCTTTAGACAGCATAACAGACAATTATACACATGAACCTCACCAGATGCAATACATAGAAATCAAACTGACTACATCTGTGGAAAGAAACAATGGAAAAGCTCCATATCATCATTGAAAATAAGGTCAGGGACAGACTGTGGAACAGACCATCAATTATTCATATGCAAATTCAAATTGAAACTGAAGAAAATGAAAAGAAGTCCACGAAGCCAAAATATGATCTTGATTATATCGCACCTGAATTTAGAGATCATTTGAAGAACAGACTTGATACATTAAACACAAAAGACCGACGACCAGAAGAGTTGTGGGATGACATCAGGAACATCATACATGAAGAAAGTAAAAAGTCATTGAAAAGATAAGAAAGAAGAAAAAAGTTAAAACGCATGTCAGAAGAGACACTGAAATTTGCTCTCCAGCACAGAGATGCTAAAGCAAAAGGAA
This sequence comes from Chrysochloris asiatica, assembly GCF_000296735.1. Classification (NCBI taxonomy): domain Eukaryota; kingdom Metazoa; phylum Chordata; class Mammalia; order Afrosoricida; family Chrysochloridae; genus Chrysochloris; species Chrysochloris asiatica. Next base: position 608,020 of record NW_006408796.1, on the reverse strand, counting down.
GAAATGAGGAGGTCCAAGAGCTGAACAGAAAAATTCAAAGATCATCTTGAGAAGATAAAGCCAAAAATTACAACAAAATATTCAATGATCTGGAATCAGAAAACCAAAAAGGAAGAACACGCTCAGCATTTCTCAAGCTGGGGGAACTGAAGAAATAAATCAAGCCTCAATTTTCGTTATTGAAGGATTATCTGGGCAAATTATTGAATGATGCAGAAAGCATCAAGAGAAGATGGAAGGAATACACAGAGTCACTGTACCAAAAGGAAACGGTTAATGTTCAACTGTTTTAAGAGGTACCATATGCTCAAAAGCCAATGATACTGAATAAGGAAGTCCAAGGTGCATTGAAGGAATTTGCAAAGAACAAGGCACCAGGAATTGATGGAATAAATATTGAAATCTTTCAAGAAAGTGAGGTGGCACAGGAGACACTCATTCATTTCTGCCAAGAAATTTGGAAGACTGATTGGAGGAGATCCATATTTGTGCCCATTCCAAAGAGAAGTGACCCAATGGAATGCAGAAATCATCGGACAATCTCTTTGGTATCTCAAGTGACTAAAGTTTTGCTAAAGGTAATACAGAAACGGCTACAAGCATACATTGACAGAAAACTTCCAGAGGTTCAAGCCAGATTCAGAATATGCCATGGAACAAGGGATATCATTGCTGATATCAGATGGATCTTAGCTGAAAGCAGAGAATATCAGAAAGATGCTTACCTGTGCTTTATTGACTATGCGAAGGCTTTCGATTTTGTGGATCATGATAAGCTATGGACAACATTGTGAAGTATAAGTATTCTGGAACACTTAATTGTGCTCATGAGGAATCTGTACCTGGAACAAGAGGCAGTTGTTTGAACAGAACATGGGAACACTGAATGTTTTAAAGTGTTGAAGAGGAAAGTTGTCAGCTTGAGGACTGAGGTGTGCCTGACTCAAGCCATGGTATTTTCAATAACCTCATATGCATACGAAAGCTGGAAAGTGAATAAGGAAGACCGTAGATGAGTTGCTACCTTTGAATTATGGTATGGGGGAGAATATTGAAAGTACCATCATCTGCCAAAAGAACCACTAGATCCATTTTGGAAGAAGAGCAGCCAGAGTGCTCCTTAGAGGCCAAGATGGCCAAACTTCATTTCTCACACTTTGGACATATTATGAAGAGGGAGCTGTCACTGGAGAAGGATATCATGTTTAGTAAGGTGGAGGGTCTGAGAAAACAGGAAGACCCCCAATGAGATGGATTGGCCAAGTGGCAGCATCGATGAACTCAAGCGTGGCAACAGTAGTGAGGTTGGCCCAGGATTGGGCAGTGTTTTATTCTTCTGTGTATAGGGTTGTTATGGGTTGGTACTGACTCAATGGCACCTAACAACAACAACAACTTTGACTTGGTGGAAATTGAAAAGTATAGAATTATTTTGGTTTGCGTTAGATGGTAATACCTCTTTCAGATATATCTATGCATATAAAAAGTGTGTGTCGATAAAAGTTTCGCAGTTTCACAATTTAAAAAAAAATTAAGGTCTCTATGATTTTGTACTAAGATTGTTATATTTATCATCATTTGTATCCTTCTATAATTAATTTCTTTAGCCAGTGTTTTAAATTGACCAAGTATGGTATTAATCTTACCCAACAGAATGCGGAAATCATCGGACAATCTCTTTGATATCTCAAGTGAGTAAAGTTTTGCTTAAGGTAATACAGAAATGGCTACAATCATACATTGACCGAGAACTTCCAGAGGTCCAAGCTGGATTCAGAAGAGGCTGTGGAATGAGAGATATCATTGCTGATGACCAATAGATCTTGGCTGAAAGCAGAGAATACAAGAAGGATGTTTACCTATGCTTTATTGACTATGCAAAGGCTTT
>NW_006408796.1:582116-601348 GCF_000296735.1 Chrysochloris asiatica | reverse complement strand
AACATTGTTTCGTTCTGCTGTGCATGGAGTCGCTATGAGTCGGTTCCGACTCGATGGCACCTGACAACAACAACAACAACATGTGCCATGGAGTCACTTCTGACTCATAGCCACCCTGTACATGGTTTTCCACTGTAAATCTTAAAGGGAGCCAAAAGTCTCATCTTTGTCCCACAGAACAGGTGGTAGTTTTGAACTGATGACCTTGTGGTGAGCAGGCATGTAGGTTATTGAAAATACTATGGCTTGGGTCAGATGTACCTTAGTCCTCAAGCCAACATCTTTGCTCTTCAACTCTTTAAAAAGGTCTTGTGTAGCAGGTTTGCCTAATGCAATACATCCTTTGATTCTTGAGTGCTGCTTCCGTGAGTGTTGATGATTGAGCCAAGAAGAGTGAAGTCCTTGACAGCTTCAATCTTTTCTCTGTTGATAAGAATGTTGTTTATTGGTCCAGTGGTGAGGATTTTTGTTTGCTTGATATTAACATGTAATCCATACCAAAAGCTGTGCTGTTTGATCTCCATCAGTAAATGTTTTATGTCTTCTTCACTTTCAACAAGCAAGGTGGCATAATCTCCAATCCTGATGCCACGTCTTTCTTCATAGAACCCAGCTTCTCAGATTATTTGCTCAGCATACAGGTTGAATGAGAATACAACCTTTTCGCACACCTTTTTACATTTTAAAACATTCAGCGTTTTTTAGCATTGTCAAAATTCTGATTCAAACTATGCATCCTCAGAGACTTACTTTGATGTCTCCATTTTTATATCCTAAATTCTTTTGTTCAAATATTCCAGTACAGTTGACTATTTCTGGACCAACTAGCACTCTAGATTTTTAAAAGATAAACAGCTCCAATTACAATAAAAAAGACATTAACTGGGCAGATAATAGTGTTACTCATTGAAAACAGTAACTGAAATCCTCAACCATTGGAAAGGTAAAAACAAGAACAACTCTATGCACATTGACAGAGAAAACAATGATTGCACTGTGGCCAGCACTTTCTATATATTCTATTTTTGCCTTTCTTTGATATGACTTGATTTTCTGTAATATATCACTATGTGGAGTCCTGGAGTAGTCCTGGTGTGGCACTGTGAGTTCATGCACCAGACTGCAAAGCCATTTGAACTACACAGTCAGTGGTTCAAGCTACCAGCTGCTCCTTATAAACCCTATACAGCGTTGTCATGGGTTGGGATCGACTCAACAGCACTTAACAACAGCAACAACATCACTATATTATACACAAGTTGATCACATCCATATAAATAGTGGAATAGTTAAAACAAAAAGTATTTCTCCAGCTTTAAGGAAACAGGTCAAGGAGCCAAGATTACTGTAGCTCACTTGGCTCGACTTTGCTGTGAGAAAACACAAGACAGAAGACCTGGCTGAGGTCTCAAGAACCTTGCTTGGCTAAGTCAGTAAAATCGATGAAGAAGCCCTTGTTAGCCAAAGCACTCAAAGAAGTAACTCACCAATTTCTTCTATAGTTAGTCTTGTGTGTATTTAATAAGTCAAAGAAAGAGCATATGAAGTTGATTGTTGTTGTTAAGTGCCACTCAATTTTTGAACCTGCTTAGGGTTTCTTAGGAGCACTGGTGTACTTGAACTGCCAACCTTGCGGTTCAAACTCACCTTGCAGTCCAGCACAATAACCTATAGTGCCATACCAGGACTCCATCAAGTTATAAGGCATACCTTTATACATTTATTTCAATACTGCTCATTCTACATTTAAATTGTAAATATAAAAAAGTTTGTGATTTGGTTACTAAACTCAGGCAAGTGAGAGTAGATTTTTTAAAATATTTTTTGCACTTCTAAATTAATATTTATAGAGTCCCTGGGTGGTGTAAATTATTTACATGCTTGGCTGCTAGTTGGAAATGTCTGCACCTGGATGCAAATTGTACACAGATATTTACAAATGAGAGGGAAAAAAATCCCTCTGCAATTTGGGTTAATGTGCTGCAATGCAAGATAGATTTGAACCACAAGGTCGGCAGTTAATGCTCAGCAGTCTCTCCTCGCAGAGTCTCCATGAGTCAGAACTGACTTGACAGCACTTAACAGCAACAACAACACTAATTTACTTAGAAGTTAAATTCATTCAAAATTCTAATATATTGGCCATTTTATTTAGGAAAAATTCTGCCCTAGGAAATAGGCTTATTTACTTAGATCAGTTTAGCAATCAGGCACAAGTTTAGGAAAAATATACCAAAAATAATCAATCAAAGCAGAGAGGGCATTTGCTAACAAAAACAACAACATACTATGCTATGGGTGTTGTTGTTGTTGTGAAGTGCCATCGAGTCAGTTCCAACACATAGCGAGCCTGTATAGGGTTTCCAAGGAGCGTCTGATGAGCTTGAACTGCTGAACTTGCAGTTCTCAATGCAGAAAAGGTATTTGCTAACAGAAACAACAGCATACCATGCGTAAGATTATGAAAATGTAACATTTGGAAAATGTTAAACTATCTTTAAAGAAAATGCAATTCCAGATGACACCAGCATTCTTTAAAAAAATGGAAAACGTAACTAATAACTTTATATGGAAAAGAAAGAGACCCCAGAAAAGCAATGCACTGCTAAAGAATTAAAAAAAAAAAAAAAAAAAAAATTAGGAGACCCCACAGTTCTAAAGCTCAGTACATAGTATACATCCATGGTAGTTAAAACAACCTGGGACTGGTGCAATGACAAACACAGTGGAACTGTATTGACAACCCAGAAATAAATTTATCTACTTGTAAACAGTTATCTTTGACAAAGGACCAAAATCCATTAAATAGAGAAGAAATAGTCTCTTAAACTAAAGAGTTTGGCATAACTTGATATCCATTTGTAACAAATTGAAACAATATCCATGCCTTCTGCCATATACAAAAACTCAAGATGGACGATCAACCTAAATGTAAAATTTAATATTATAAAGATCAGCAAAGAAAAACAGAGAGAAATTTAGGGGTCCTAAATATTGGCATAAATAGACTATTAAGCATAATAAAAAATGTATAAATAGCAGAAGATAAACTAGATGACTAGGGTCTTGTAAATATTAAATACCAATGTGTGTCAAAAAAATAAAATGAGAACCTAAAGGTTGAAGAAAAAATTCTGACAATGTGGATGCAGTAGCTCAAAAGAGGGAAAAAATCCTTACAGAAAGGAGCATTCCCATCCCTTCCATACACAGAGTAGAAAGGAATGGGCAACTTGGACATTGGCTACCCAAAATGGGGCAGGGGGTGGAGGGGCTACAAAGGCAAGAAGTGACTGGCTTGCAAGCTTTCAAGAGGGAACCTAGATCCAGAGGGTGTGAAGGAAGGTAGAATCTCCACTGAGTAGTATACAATCTGTCTAGGCGGGGCTGATGAAATGAAATGCGGATGGGTCTCTTTGAATAATTGTTATCAGGACTGCTTGTGAGGGTTGGAAATGTAAAGGTAGATGTTTTGTAGCAAGGAGGGGAGTGATTAACTTTGCAGTCTAGGGGCTGAGGTCCCTGGGACTCTGAAGGGAGAAGAGCGAAGAGCAGGACCCTACCCAGAGAAGCAGTGATGCCTGAGATGGAGGCAGAGATGATGACGTGGAGAGATGGAACAATTGGGGATTTTAGACTCAGAGAGGGAGAGGGGCTGTGTGCTGATGACCAGGGGACAGGTTTGTAGTGTATACCCTTTGGTTGGTTGATGATGTATGGAGAGGTTTGTAAGCATGACAATGAAATGATATACGATAGGATGAATATAAAAGTAATGTTCTCCCATGTAAACTATCATATCTCACAATAAAACATTAAAAAAATTAAAAGTACTGTGGGCTGCCAGAAGAACAAAAGTACCGTGTTGGAAGAAGTACAGCTAGAATGTTCCTTAGAAGTGAAGATGGCCAGACTTCATCTCTCACACTTTGGACATATTATCAGGAGAGATCAGTCCCTGGAGAATGGCATCATGCTTGGGAAAATGGAGGGTCAGTGAAAAAGTGGAAGATCCCCAACGAGATGGATTGATATGGTGGCAGCAACGATGGACTCAAGTGTTAACAATTGTGAGGATGGCACAGAACTGGGCAGTATTTTGTTCTGTTGCATATAGGGTCACTATGTGTCAGAACATTCTTGATGACACTTAACATCATATATATTTACCACAATAAAGATTAAAGCAAAACAGAAAAAAAAAAAAATTCTGGCAATGGCATATCTGAAAAGGGACTAATCTCTAAAAGTTAACAACTTCAACATCTCAGCTTATAAAGTGAACAAAACCCACTTGTAAAGATCATACTCCTCAGAACTACTAAGGAACTGAGAGGAAAAAGGAAGTCTTTTTCCAGTAGCAAGGCAGGAAGGGACAGAAAGAAGGATGAATGGAAGCAGGGAACACAGGGAAAACCTATGAGAGTTCTGCTATATTGAGGCCATTGTACAAATGTCATGAAATAAAACGTGTTTAAATTGTTGAATGGAAAACTAACTTACTTTGTAAACATCACCCAATCCCAGGATTCAAAACCAAAGAAAGAAAAAGCAATAATTTGTAAGGTTACTTTGTTTAAAGTTATGTTACTTGAAAGTTGAGAAAGTACCTTGAGATAGTTTTGATATACTCTCAGTCATAGATAGATGGTAGCTATGAGTCAGGACTGACTTCATGGCCCTTAACTACAACAGTAGCATATAGAAAGCTGTTAGCTTTGAAATTCATAGTTATTTAATTCTTTCTCTAAGACGTCATAATGCCTCTTGCCTATGGCAAAAAAACAGCAGAGGACCATGCTCACCTGGTTTTAAAAGCACAAAGACAGAATGGCATTGCTTTTAGATCTGAAGTTAACAGTTACTCAATTCCTGTTCACTAGATACAGGAGTGGACACATTGATGGTGTGATGTAGGATCAGCTCTGGACTGTGAACCACTGTACCAGCAGTTCAAACCCCCAGCTGCTCCTCAGAAATACTATATAGGGTCACTATGAGTCAGAACTGACTGGACAAGACTTTCAAAAACTTAAAACAGCAACAGATACAGGAGTGAAAAAAGAAGTGAGTAGATATGTAAAAAATTTTAAGTCACTTAGGAATGTTAATATTAATTGTACTGATATGTCAACCTGTTGTTGTTGTTGTTGTCAGGTGCCATCGAGTCGGAACCGACTCATAGCGACCCCATGCACAGCAGAATGAAACAATGTCCGATCCTGGGCCAACCTCACTACCGTTGCCACACTTGAGTGCATCAATGATGCCACCTGGCTGATCCATCTCGTTGGGGGTCTTCCTCCTTTTCTCTGACCCTCCACCCTACCCAGCATGACATCCTTCTCCAACGATTGTTTCCTCCGGACAATATGTCCAAAGTAGGAGAGACGAAGCTTAGCCATCCTGGCCTCCAAGGAGCACTCTGGCTGCACTTCTTCCAAAACAGATTTATTGGTTCTTTTGGCAGTCCATGGCACTTTCAGTACTCTCCTCCAACACCACAACTCAAAGGCATCAATTCTTCTACGATCCTCCTTATTCACTGTCCAGCTTTCGCATCCATATGAGGCTATTGAAAACACAATGGCCTGGGTCAGGTGCACCCTAGTCCTCAGGCTGACATCTCTACTCTTCAACACTTTAAAAAGTTCCTGTGCAGCAGATTTGCCCAGTGCAATACGTCGTCTGAGCTCTTGACTGCTACTTCCGTGAGTGTTGATAGTTGATCCAAGAAGAATGAAGTCCTTGACAACTTCAATCTTTTCTCCATTGATAAGAATGTTGTTTATTGGTCCAGTGGTGAGGATTTTTGTTTTCTTGACATTTAGATGCAATCCATATCGAAGGCTGTGCTCTTTAATCTTCATAAGTAAATGTTTCAAGTCCTCTTCACTCTCAGCGATCAAGGTCGTATCATCTGCATATCGCAGGTTGTTAAAGAGTCTTCCTCCAATCCTGATGCCACGTTTTTCTTCATAGAACCCAGCTTCTTGTATTATTTGCTCAGCATACAGGTTGAATAAGTATGGTGAAAGAATACAACCCTGTCTCACACCTTTCCCAATTTTAAAACTTTCAGTGTTCCCATGTTCTGTTCGAACAACTGCTTCTTGATCGAGGTACAGATTTCTTAGAAGTACAATTCCATAACACTTAATTGTACTTCTAAGAAATCTGTCAACCTGTAGTTTTAACAAATTTATTTCAACATTTGTAGACACCAAAAATGTGGAGAAACATAGACAACTGAAAGCAGTAGGAACCTAGACCTGTAGCCTGAAATGAGGACAAACAAAATGTCTCCCTCACCTTCTTGGACAGCCAATAATAACAGCATGGTATTCAGTTTTCCTGAGGCACCCATCTAATTAAATGGAAGTTTTCAAGAAATCCCTTCATCACAAATGCATGATTAATCCACTTTGATTTGCATCCTAACAAAATTGCCTAAGTCAAGATTTTAGTGGTTAACAACAAATCCTATGAGTCTTGATTACATGAAGTTCAAGATGGAGAAGAGAAACTATTTTCTTGTGAGAAAAAAATGTTAAAAAATATTATGATCATTATGCAAATAGAATTGTTAAGTCCTCTAACACATACTTCTCACTTTTATGAGACACACCCCAATGTTGTTGAATCATAGTGACACCTTAGGATGGAGTAAAACTGTTCAATAGGATTTCCCAGGCTGTGAATCCTCCTGGAAGTAGACTGTCTCACTATGTGGCTGGTGGATTTGAACCATCAAAGTCAGTTAACATCCCAACCCTTAACCCGCTGTGCTACCAGGCCTCCATATGCAACTTTCTTCTTCACAATATGAAGCAAAGTACTACAGAAGTTCATTTATGAAACTGTAAATTATATTAAATGAAGAAAATAGAGAAAGGATTCCTAATGCCTTTTGAATTTAGGTACTGGACCTCAAGGTTGGTTTAAACTACAAGGTCTTTTGTTCAATCTCCCCAGCTGCTCCTTAGAAATCCTATACAGGGTTGCTATGCATCAGAACTGACTTGACAGCACTTAATTGCAACAAAATATTGTGATGAAAAGATGTTTCCATAAAATTCAAACATACTTACATGTATAAACTTATAACCACATATAAATAAGCCATTTTTCAAAAATTTCTTGGGGATTTTCATAAATTACAAATGTCACTTGTAAGAAGATTAGTATGTCTCATTCTACCCTTGCATTGCTTAATAATCTTCTGATACCATTTTCTCACTGCTGAAGAACTATATGATCATTTATAATTTTTAAATTATTTAATCTCCCTTATAACTATTTTCATGTTATGCAGTCTATAGTCAGAGGAGAGAAGAAAAATGTCTATCATATTACAAGGCATTCAAAGATGAGGATCAATGTATTTTTCTTATGTTACAATTTGCTAAGCAATATTCTTGCTAATCTAACTAATAGTTAGAATGAGTTTGCTATACTATTTTCTCCAGGGAAAGTTATGGAAAGTTAGAATAAGGGCTTGAGCAAAGTACAGAAAACATACAAGCTCGATACTTTTCTAGGGGCTGGACTATAACAAGATAGATTCAAATTCAGACAGTTGTTGAGGATCATTATACATTGCAGATTAGAAAATCAAGTTCCATAGGGTAAGAGGCCTTAGGAAGAAAATCCAAGGTGGAAAATAAAATTCTTTAGATCCTACATAAGCAATAATTTAATAAAAGAAAGTAGAATCTAGCTGAGAAAAAAGTAATCAAGGTAACCATCAAAAAGCTCTTGCTATTATTAGGTGTCATTGGATTGGTTCCAACTCATAGAGATGCTATGTACAACGGAAGGAAACACTGCCCAATCCTGTGCCAGCCTCAAAATTGTTGCTGACTCTTTACTTTAGCAAACATTATGTTCCTCACCAGGGACTGGTCCCTCCTGGTGACATTTCCCAAATACACGAGACAAAGTCTTACCACCCTTCCTTCTAAGGGGTACTCTGGCTGTACTTCTTCCAGGACCGATTGTTCATTCTGGAACTCTCTAGCACCTCCAATATTCTTCCTCAACATAATTCAAATGCATCAAATCTTCCCTGATTTTCTTTATTCATTATCCAGCTTTCATATGCTTATGAGGTGATAGAAAATACCATGGGTGGGGTCAGGGTCACTTTAGTCTTCAGAGTAACATCTTTGTTCTTCAACACTTAAAGAGGACTTTTGCAAAAGACTTGCCGAATGTATTAAGTTGTTTGATGTCTTGACTGCTTTCATGAATATTGATTTTAAATCAATGAAATCCTTGAGTGCTTCAATGTTTTCTCCATTTATCATGATGCTGTTTATTGGTTCAGGTTTGAGGATTTTTGTTTTCTTAATGCAGAATTGCAGTCCATACTGAAGATTTTTCTTTGATTTTCATCAGACAGTGCTACAATTCCTGAGGGGATCGCAACTAAGTTCAGATAACAAAATGTATATAAAATGTTGAATATTAAAGTAATGTGCTATGTAAACTTTCATTTAAATTACAATAAAGTATTAAAACACACACACAACATTACAAAAGACATGCAAACAAACAACTGTTGTTTTTGTCAGGTACCATCAAGTCAGTACACACTCATAGAGACTTTGCACAACAGCACGAAACATTGCTTAGTCCTGTGCCAATCTTAACAATCGCTGCTACATTTGAGCACATTGTTACTGCCACTGTCCCATTCCATCTTATTATGGGCCTTCCTCTTTTTCTTAAACCCTCCACTTTACCAAACTTGATATCCTTCTCCTGGGACCGGTCCTTACTGATAATGTCTGAAGTATGAAAGACTAAGTATTGCTTCTTGACCTCTAGGGAGAATTCTGGCTGTACTTCTTCCAACATAGATTTGTTAATTCTTCTGGAAGTTCATATTTTTAATATTCTTCTGCAATACCATAATACAAATACATCAATTCTTTTATGGTCTTCCTTATTCTTTGGCCAATTTTCACATGAATATGAGGCTATTGATAATACAATGGCTTGGGGCAGGCACACTCAAATCCTCAAACTAACATCTTTACTCTTGAACAATTTAAACAGGTCTTGTGCTGCAGACTTGCCTAATGCAATATGTCATTTATATCTTGACAGCTGCATCCATGAGTGTTGATAGTGGATACAAGCAAAATGAAGTCTTGGGAAACGTCAATCTTTCCTACATTTATCATGATGTTATATATTGTTCCAGTGGTGAGGAATTATATTTTCCTTACATTGAGATGCAACTCTTACCTAAGACTGATCTTGATTTTCATCAGTGAAGTTTTTTGTTTTTTTTTTTTAAGTTTTTATTGTGACCATCTGCTCCTCAGAAACACTATACAGGGTCGCTATGAGTCAGTACTGACTCAATGGCACTTGACAATAATGGTAGTGACAGTTCAGAAAAGAAATGTTTTAAAAAATTCTATTTTATGTTGATAAAACTGTTATGAGGAAAAGATTTTGGATTTATATCCAGATTCAAAATACAACTACTAAACGAGTTGTTGTTAGTTATGGTTGTGTGCTGTGGAGTCAGTTCCAACTCATAACAACCCATTATAGGGTTTCCAAGGCTCTAAATCTTCATGGGAGCAGAAAGAGTAATCTTTCTTCTGAAGAACTGCTGGTAGTTTCAAACTGCTGACCATGAGATTAGCAACCTTAATCATAACCACTATGCTACCAGAGCTCTAGCCAAGGCTAAAAAACAGTATGAAAATGTGTATAATAATTGCATTGACAACAAACAAATGCCAAGTTTTTTGTTTTTGTTTTTTAAATGTTTTATTGGGAAATGTGTGATAGTTTACATGGGAGAACATTAGTTTTACATTCATTCTATCGTATATCATTTCATTACCATGGTTACAATCTCTTCCATGCATCATCAACCAACCAAAGGGTATATCCTACTAGTCTGTTCCCCTACCCCACCCTCGTATGCACACAGCCCCTCTCCCTCTCTGGGTCTAAAGTCCCCAGCTGCTCCATCTCTCCACATCATTGTCTCTGCCTCCATCTCAAACATCACTGCTTTTCTGGGTAGGGTTCTGCACTCCGCACTTCTCCCTTCATGGTTCCTTGGACCTCTGCTCCTAGACTGCAAAGTTAATCAACCCCGTCTTGCTACAAAATGTCTACCTTTAACAAATGTCAAGTTTTATAGTAAACATTTCTGCTCCTCATATGAGAGAAGATTAAAATGTATTCTGGAGTGGGAAGATAAATTATAATAGTCATAATTATATAGCATGCTCAAACTTTAATAAGGATGGAAAGACATTATGAACATTTGACAAATCTATTACTGAAGGAGCTCTCGTAGTGTAGTGGTTATGAATCGGGCTGCAAACATTGCGGTCAGCAGTTTGAAACTACCAACTGTTCTGAGGGAGAAAGATGAGGCTTTCTGCTCCAGTAAAGATTCACAGCCTCAAAAACCCTGTACAGGGTCGCTATGAGTCAGTTCCAACTCCATGGCACATAACCACCACTACCACCACTACTGATAGAATATATAATTTTGAAAAAATTAGATGTTACTCTGTGAATTAAGATTGATCATTTGGTTTGGGGCCAGTGCATTGGCAGATTTCCAAAAGTAATTGAGTCTTCATTTTCAGCATATCCATGGTTTCATAGATAACCATTTTTAATTCATTAAAAATACAATATTGGCAAATAACGTTAGTGACTAATTTAGAAAAAAAATTGTTACTTTACCATAATTAAATCGAACGCAAGATGTTTAACCTGAGTCTCTACTCTTGGTCCACTCTTCTTTCTAGGATTCCAGATATTGAGGTCAAGCATAGCAAGTTGACTATGCATAAAACTGAATGTTGCACTTTAGAAAACATAGCAATGTGTGAATACTTTGAAGTAGACTTCCTTAGGCTATAATGAAAAAGCTTGCCCTTCTGTATAGAAGTAGACTGTGAGTCTTCAAGAAACTGGTCAATTTAACTTCAAGTCATTCTGACAGAGCATAATTGTGGAGTTAAACATGAGGAAAAGTAAGAGAAGAGATATTTAAAAATATGAAAAGCATTATCAATTTATCTTTGGAAGACAACTGTCTGGCCGACTGATTGGAAGAGATCAATGTTTATGCCCATTCCAAAGAGAGGTGACCCAACGGAATGCAGAAATCATTGGACAATTACTTTGATATCTCAAGTGAGCAAAGTTTTGCTAAAGGTATTACAGAAACGGCTGCAATCATACATTGACAGAGAACTTCCAGAGGTTCAAGCTGGATTCAGAAGAGGCCGTGGAATGAGAGATATCATTGCTGATGTCCGATGGATCTTGGCTGAAAGCAGAGAATATCAGAAGGATGTTTACCTGTGCTTTATTGAATATGCAAAGGCTTTCGATTGTGTGGATCATGACAAGCTATGGACAACATTGAGAAGTATGAGTATTCCAGAACACTTAATTGTACTTCTAAGAAATCTGTACCTAGACCAAGAAGCAGATGTTCGAACAAAACATGGGAACACTGAATGTTTTAAAATTGGGAAAGGTGTGAGACAGGGTTGTATTCTTTCACCATACTTATTCAACCTGTATGCTGAGCAAATAATCTGAGAAGCTGGGTTCTATGAAGAAAAACGTGGCATCAGGATTGGAGGAAGACTCTTTAACAACCTGCGATATGCAGATGATACAACCCTGATCGCTGAAAGTGAAGAGGACTTGAAACATTTACTTATGAAGATTAAAGAGCACAGTCTTAGATATGGATTACATCTCAATGTCAAGAAAACAAAAATCCTCACCACTAGACCAATAAACAACATTCTTATCGATGGAGAAAAGATTGAAGTTGTCAAGGACTTCATTCTTCTTGGATCAACTATCAACACTCACATCAAGAGTAGCAGTCAAGAGATCAGATGATGTATTGTACTGGGCAAATCTGCTGCACAGGAACTTTTTAAAGTGTTGAAGAGCAGAGATGTCAGCTTGAGGACTAAGGTGCGCCTGACCCAGGCCATTGTGTTTTCAATAGCCTCATATGGATGCGAAAGCTGGACAGTGAATAAGGAGGATCGTAGAAGAATTGATGCCTTTGAGTTGTGGTGTTGGAGGAGAATACTGAGGGTGCCATGGACTGCCAAAAGAACCAATAGATCTGTTTTGGAAGAAGTGCAGCCAGAGTGCTCCTTGGAGGCCAGGATGGCTAAGCTTCATCTCTCCTACTTTGGACATATTGTCCAGAGGAAACAATCGTTGGAGAAGGATGTCATGCTGGGTAGGGTGGAGGGTCAGAGAAAAAGAAGAAGACCCCCAACGAGATGGATCAGCCAGGTGGCATCATTGATGGACTCAAGTGTGGCAGCGGTAGTGAGGTTGGCCCAGGATTGAACATTGTTTCGTTCTGCTGTGCATGGGGTCGCTATGAGTTGGTTCCGACTCGATGGCACCAGATAACAACAACAACAACTTCTTACCAAAGTTATTTTTATTTTTTGCTCCCATCTGCCTTGTTGACAAGGAGGAAAAAGTATGCAATGTAAAAACACAAACATTGTATTACTCAATTTAGACAACTGTGGCAAAGGAGACACCATAAACAGAAGACAATAATAGGGTTTGTTGAGCACTTATTCATCGGTTGTGCAAACATCAGTAACCAGACACTGAGTTTTTCGCCAAAATCTTCCTCTTCGTTCTACTCCAATGACTTCCAAGCATATCCACAGAGCAGAGCTTCCAACAAGATGGAGCTCTTTAGCTTCTCTGGTAGTGTAGTGGTTACAAATCGGGCTGCGAACCGTAAGGTCAACAGTTCAAACTGCCAGCTGTTCCGAGGGAGAACCATGAGGCTTTCTGATCCCGTAAAGATTTACAGCCTCAGAAACCCTGTACACGGTCGCTTTGAATCAGAACCTACTCCATGGCACACAGCAACAACAACAACATATATATATATATATGTTTGTTTGTTTTTTTTTCCCCAGGGGAGGCCTGATTGGGGGAGTGGGCTGTTGTAATTAAGGCAATTGAATTTGGTGAATGCCACTTTAGTCTCTGCCAGATCCTCTGTTTTGTTTTTCTCTAACTGTGTACTCACTTAAATCTAATTTTTCCAAAAGAGTTAAAATTTCCACAGCTATTTCTTTGTTTTTCTTGTATGATTCTCAATTTTCTTGATGAATGACAAATGTAATATGTTCCTCTTAATTCACTGTATTTCCATATTGCAATTAAATAAAAAACACTAATGGCAGACTTCTATCAAAATTACCAATGGCCATATTTTCCAACTACTGATCCTTCCTATTTATTTAGAACTTTTGGATTCTAATCACCAGTAATTATTAATAAATCTTGATCGCATGTTTGATCCATTTCAGAGTGAAGAAGTTGGTAGAACTCTTCAAGTTTACCTTTAATGGCTTCATTGGTTGGTGCATATTTTTGAATAATAGTGATATTAACTGGTCTTCCTAGTAGTGGTATTGATATTATTCTGTCACAGACAGCATTATACTTCAAGACAGACCTTGAACTATTTGATGATAAATGCATGCCATTTCTCTTCATTTTGTGATTCCTGGCATAGCAAACCATATTATTGTCAGATTCAAAATGGCCATTACCAGTCCTTTTCAGTTCACTAATTACATGCTCATGGAAGCAATAGTCAAGAGATCAGACGAAGCATTGCATTGGGAAAATCTGCTGCACAGGAACTTTTTAAAGTGTTGAAGAGCAGAGATGTCAGCTTAAGGACTAAGGTGCGCCTAACCCAAGCCATGGTATTTTCATAACCTCGTATGGATGTGAAAGCTGGACAGTGAATAAGGAAGATCGTAGAAGAATTGATGCCTTTGAGTTGTAGTGTTGGAGGAGAATACAAAAAGTGCCATGGACTGCCAAAAGAACCAATAGATCTGTTTTGGAAGTAGTGCAGCCAGAGTGCTCCTTGGAGGCCAGGATGGCTAAGCTTCGTCTCTCATATTGTCAGGAGGGAACAGTCGTTGGAGAAGGATGTCATGCTGGGTAAGATGGAGGGTCAGAGAAAAAGAAGAAGACCCCCAACGAGATGGATCAGCCAGGTGGCATCATTGATGGCGTCAAGTGTGGGAGCGGTAGTGAGGTTGGCTCAGGATTGGACATTGTTTCGTTCTGCTGTGCATGGGGTCGCTGTGAGTTGGTTCTGACTCGATGGCACCTGACAACAACAAATTACATAGGATATCAATGTTCATCTCTTATACTTTGGACATATTGTCAGGAGGGACCAGTTACTGGAGAAGGATATCATGTTTGGTAAGGAGGAGGGTCAGAGAAAAAGAGAAAGACACCCAGCGAAATGGATGGCAAAGTGGTAGCATCAATGAGCTCAAGTGTGGCAACAATTGTGAGGTTAGCCCAGGACCGGGCAATGTTTTGTTCTGTTGTGCATAGGGTTGCTATGAGTCGGTACCGACTTGATGGCACCTAACAACAACAACAATCAATGTTCTAGTACTGTCTGAAAATGTTTCACTGTGATTCAGAAGGTTTTCTGTGGCTAAATATTTGAAAGTAGTCTGCCTTTTTTTTGTCTGAGTCTCTTTAATTTTGGAAGCTCAGCTGAAATCTATGCACCATGAGTGACCATGCCAGCTTTCAAAATATTGATGGCATAGCTTCCAGCCTCTCAGCAACATGTAAGCAACCACAGTGTGACAAACTGACAGGCAAGTGGTGAAAATGACAGTGATAAACTCTTTTTGTGTTGAAATCCTGCTTTTATTCGTTCCTTTCTTTGAGCCCAATAATGCTTGGACTGAACTTTATTCGAAATATATTGTTGCTGTTGAGTGCTAAAAAGTTGATTCAGACTCATTGCAACCCTATGTGAATAACAAAACAAAACATTGTCTGATCCTACACCATCCTCACAATTGGCACAATTGAGCCCATTGTTCCAGTCACTGTGTCAGTCCATCTGATTGAGGGCCTCTCTCTTTTTCTCCGACATTTACCAAGCATAATTTTCTTTTCCATTATGTTTTATGTCTTTCATACACATAAAGTATGAAGTAGATTAAATTATGTTTGATCTAGATGATTAAATTGCCTGAGGATATGAGCATGCAGAAAAAATTCCAGACAAGAAATTAACGTCAGAAGAAAACAGTATAGCTTTTGGCTAGTAAAATAATCTATAAACTACGTTTTTGTAGTATATAATTTATCCTTACTCCATGATACTTGGTAAAGCATTATTGACTACTTGTTTTCATTTTTTTTTTTTTTGTCGATATTTATTAAAGGAAGGATGACTTGCTTAGAGAGAACTGATCCTCTAGCACTTGTTACCTATCTTTAAGTCAGGAGGGAGGTAGCATCAGAAGTTGGAAATTGAGTGAAGCTGAGACCAGCAAATAGAGCTCTTGGGAACAGTGGCAACAATGTGAATGTGACTCTTGTAATAAATTAAGAAGGTTGTAGCAAAAGAAACTGAGATAACTGTTTTAAAATATATGTGAAGCATCCCCCTAGGAAACATTTAAGAATTTCTGGGTTGTAATTTGAAGGAGAAGGCTGCTAGTTTCCAAAATCTGAAGTTGTAGAAGATATTAATTTTTGGGATAAAGAAATAGTGAAACTTTTGGGGTTATCTGTTGTTTTGTGTGTCTTTGTGTAATTTTCAGAAATTAGTGAAATTGAAACTTGAAATTGATAGAAGACTTGACTAGGGACAATCAAATTAGCATTTTAGTAGGAAAGAATAGTAGAGATGGTTAAAAAAAAATAGTATGTAAGGGCTATATTTTGGAGGGTTTTGAACAGTAAATATTGAGATTTACTATCATCCTGTGAATAATATGGATAAAGGAACATTTTCAAAACACAGGCATGATTTGATTATGCATTTATGTGCAGACTGGACAGTTAAGGATGGAAATAAGCAAGAAGGTGGACCAAATAGTGACCCTTGGAATATGCTGAGATTATAATTAAAGAGCATGTAAAGTATCCATTAGAATTCACTGAATCTAAAATATTAATCACAAGCAATCTGAATGAAAGGTGATAAAGATGCAGAAAACAAAAACAAATAACAAAAAATCTCACAATGTTACAATGTTACATGACCTTCCAGTTCTTCCCTCTCCCCTCCCTCCAACTCCATTTTGTCTGCTTCCCCACCCTAAGCTACAAGGCACGTAGTTTAAAGAACAACATGGCTTTTGATAGGCCAAAGCTAAATCACCCCAGCAATGACCACTCCCTTCCTGTTGAACCTATATAAGTCACCTCCCTTCCCATTGACTCCCTCTTCTTCTTCTTTCTCTCGTCCCTTCTGCCTCCTGTCTTCTCTCTCTGGCAGAGGTTACCTTCCTCACCCTGAATAAAAGTCTCTAGATGGGCCGTTTGGTGTGAGGTGTGGTTGATGAGCGGCACCGGGTTGTTTTTTCCCTTTCATTGGTGTCAGAAGTGGGATGGTTGAGGCCCCTGATTTAACATCGGAAGGCCCAGGACCCCAATTCTCCCAGCGCCCTAACCCGCTCATTTCAACATGCCCTCCCAGCGCCCGCGATCATCTTCCCTGATGCCTCTCAGCATCCATCACTGGCAGGAGTTAATTCTTCAGCCCTCTGACTTGGGTAAGTCCCTTTTATGGCTGCCCTGGGTATGGAGATTTGGACCTTGGTAACCAGGACATATGCCAAAAGAACCAATAAATCTGTTTTGGAGGAAGTGCATCCAGAGTGCTCCTTGGAGACCAGGATGGCTAAACTTCATCTCTCCTACTTTGGACATATTGTCCGGAGGAAACAATCGCTGGAGAAGGATGTCATGCTGGGTAGGGTGGAGGGTCAGAGAAAAAGAGGAAGACCCCCAACGAGATGGATCAGCCAGGTGGCATCATTGATGCACTCAAGTGTGGCAGCAGTAGTGAGGTTGGCCCAGGATCGGACATTGTTTCGTTCTGCTGTGCATGGGGTCGCTATGAGTCGGTTCCGACTTGATGGCACCTGACAACAACAAACCAGGACATAAGACTGTCCGGGACAGAGACTGGGCGCCAGGTTCTGTATCTTCCATAGTGAGTTCGGAACTCACCGGAACAAGTCCGGGACTTGTCCGTTCCACCCCCTGCCTGCTGGAGGGATGCCTCAGAGGGTGGTGCGGCCTCTCTGTTTACAGACCCCCTCCTTGTGGCAGGGATGCCTCCACTGGGAGCCTGGGTCTCCGTACCTCAGACCGGGTCTGAGGTGCGAGCACTGTCTAAACCTCGAGAGATGTTTTAGGTTCCAGGCACTGTTCACTGTCTTATTCCTGGTTGCTATGAGCTCCAGGTCCTCCATACCAGCAGACTCCCCCTTGAGGTGTTTACTCCGAAACCTCAAGGGCTTAGACTTTGAACCTACGCATCTTATAAGTCTATCTACTCGAATTTGGCATCAATACAAATTAGACAACCAAAATACTTGGCAGCCTAATGGCTCGTTTGAATCAGGTGTAATCCAAAACCTATTTAACTTTTGTGAGCACCAGGGAAAATGGTCAGAGATCCCGTATAGTCAGGGCTTTTCTTACCTTTGACTTTCTCTTTGTTCCATTGCTTGAACTCCATCAGCCAATTTGACCCAGCTGATAAACCCCCTCCCTATCAAAGAGCCCCAAGTGCACCTCCACCCCTGCTTTGGTCCCTCTCTCACCTTCTCTAGGTCCCCAGGAACTCCCTTACCAACTTCTTCTTCTTCTCCCAACTCTTCCCTCCATATGCACCCCTTTGTACTCATTCCAAATCTCGAATGTTAATGGACCCTAAGTTTTCTCAGTCCAGTCATACAATAACACCCTTGTGGGAAGTGGCTGGGGCAGAAGGAATTATCTGAATTCATACCCCTTTTCCAATGGCAGAGTTAGCTTTAATTTAATCTAGACTTGGGTCTTCTGCAACTTCTATTAAGCAGTTTCAATTTCTAACGCAGTCTTACCAACTAACTTATCATGATATTTTTTGTTGTTTTAACTAACTCTTTAACCCCTGAGGAGGGTGGGCGAGTGCTGGAACAGGCCCATGCTCATGCACATCAGGAACACTTCACCAATAACAATCACCCAGCAGGAGCGGAAGCTGTCCTGACAGGGACCCTGAGTGGAATTATAATACCCAGGCAGGTATTGTTAACCAAGATAGGTATATTAATTGTATACTTCATGGGCTGCACAGGCAGCCATGAAAGCAATTAATTATGACAAACTTGGTGAAATTATCCAAGACAAGAATGAAAATCCTTCCACGTTTCTTCAGCAGCTCACTGATGGCCTGTGGCAATATACTAATCTCAATCCAGACTCTGCCGATGGCCAAAGGTTAATTATGGTGCATTTTTTCTGTCAGAGCTACCTCAACATCAAAATAAAGCTTAAGAGGCTAGAAAGGGGTCACCTAACCCCTCAAGCCGAGGCTCTCGCTGTTGCATTTAAAGTCTACAGTGGCTAAGATGAATTAAGGGCTGTAAAAAAGTACCAGTTATTAGCTCAGGCCATCAACCTGACCTTGCCACCACGTGTAAATGGAAAACCCACAAAGCCTCTGGGACCCTGCTTCTGGTGCAACCAGGGTGGACATTGGGCCAAAGAATGCCCAAATCCCAAACATCCCACCGGGCCCTGCCCCAAATGCAAGCAGAAGGGACATTGGGGTTTTGACTGTCCCTTGGCGTCTACCTGCCATCTGGTCGCCAGCCCCCTGTGCCCTCAAGCGACCATATGAGGAGGCCCTGGCTTGTCTGGCCCAACGCAGATCACCGCCCAGGAGCCCAGGGTAATTTTCACCGTGGCAGGTAGGATGATCACCTTTTTACTTGATACTGGTGCTAGTTTTTCTGCATTGCAGGAATTCTGGGGACCCACCTCCCTGTGAGGGACCTTTATTGTTGGGGTAGAAGGTCAAGTACGACGTCCTTGGCAAACTCCCTTCCTTTTATGCAAAATTGGCAATTTTGAATTTTTTACTTTTCTTTTTAGTCCTTCCCTCTTGCCCTATACCTTTATTAGGGCGGGACATCTTATCAAAGCTTGGCACCTCCCTCGTTTGACTTTCAGAGTCTCTCCAGCACTCCAACATCTTCCTTTTGCCTCTTACTATTGAAGGCTGTCTAAAGAAGGTATTTGAAATAAACAAATCATTTGTCTTGCAGAAATCTATCCTTCGTTCTCCAGCATCATTTCTATCACCAAGTCCAAATTTTCCAACTACT
>NW_006408796.1:567526-574616 GCF_000296735.1 Chrysochloris asiatica | reverse complement strand
ACCACTCCCTTCCTGTTGAACCTATTTAAGTCCCCTCCCTTCCCTTTGACTTCCTCTTCTTCTTCTTCCTCTCTTCCCTTCTGCCTCCTGCCTTCTCTCTCTGGCAGAGGTTACCTTCCTCACCCTGAATAAAAGTCTCTAGATGGGCCATTTGGTGTGAGGTGTGGTTGATGAGTGGCACCAGGTTGTTTTTTCCCTTTCACACACTTATTTACTTAATAAAATAGTTGATTTTAGTAACCTTCCAGGTGGCGAAGTGCCAATGTTTTGATGTCAGCATTCATTCCATTATTTATTTAAGAAATACTTATCAACAATCTATTATTAGCCAAGTACTAAGTTAGTTGGGAAATACAATAGAGAGTTAATATTGTGAAGTTGTAAACTTGTTGTTGATAGGTGCCATTGAGTCAGTTCTGACTCATAGCCACCCTGTGTACAACAAAATGAAACACTGTCCAGCCCTGCACATATTTACAATTGTTGTTATGTTTTAGTTCATTGTTGCTTCCACTGTGTCAATCCATTTCATTGAAGGTCTTTCTCTTTTTCCCTGGGTCAATTTAGGAGAGAACCTACACTTAGGTGAGTTTTACTTCTTGGAGCCCTACCGGTAAAACTCAGAAAAATATTCTTTAGCTGACATGGAACGTGTCCTGGTCGCACTGTGGTGAAGTTCAAACCAACCAGCAATTTTGTGGAAGAGAGAAGTAACAATCAAATTCCATAAAGATCAGAGCCTAGGACATGAGTAAGAATCAGCTGAATGACAATGGATTTGAAACATGGGGAAAAGAAAATACCCAACTCCATCCTCCTCTAGGCTTTCAGTTTCACTTGAGAGGTGAAAAACAAAAACTGAACAAAATGAAAAGCAGTTGCAAAGGTATCAGTCCAGAAGCACAGTATCATGAGAGCGAACGCGTCCTCTGTCCCAACAACTTTTCAGTTTTAGATTTTGAATGATGAAACTAGACTTCTAATTTTAGGGTTGAGGATATTTTATTTTTTTAATATTGTGAAATGATTTATAAATTGTGTTGATATTATCATAACATTGTACTCCCTTGCTTCAGAGCTATGTCTTTTCAGTTTTGAGTTATGAACATGTAATTCTCATAAATGTTATATTTTAAAAGATTCAATTATTTATTTATATTCTTGTGAATATATCTATAATAAGGCATTTGCAATTTCAACATTTTTATGTGTACAATTCAGTGAAGTTGATTATGTTCTTTATGTTGTGTAGCCATCATAGATATCAACTTTCACATTTTTTCATCACTCTTAACAGACACTCACTTCTGAGGCTTTCTGCTCCCACTAAGCTTTACACCCTCTGAAACCCTATGCAGAGATGCAATGAGTCAGAACTGTTGGTACCCAACTACCATGGTAGATATATCACTTAACTTTTGTTCATTATGGCTAATTAGCTATAACATCCATTGTTGTTGTTGTTATGTGCCGTGGATTCAGTTCTGACTCATAGCGACCCTGCACATATAAACACTCCTAATTGCATTAAATTCAGACTGCTGTCAAAGGACTCTGGCATACCCAAAGAGGGGGAGATTTATACTCTACCAGATTTCTCTAAGTGATTCCTAAGGAGTCCTAGTGATGAAGAGGATTAAGTTTTTGACTCTTGATATTAAATCAGTTACTTAAAACAACTGCTCCTCAAGAGAAATATAAAGCAGTTCACTTTGTAAATATTTACAACTTTGGAAACCATATGGAACTGTTATTTGTTGTCCTGGTGTGGTGCTATGGACTAAAGCACTGGACCACAAGATCAGTTTAAACCACAATGCCACTTGTTTAAACTCACCAGCCCCTACTCTAAACCCTGTACAGGGTTGTTATTGGTCCGAAATGACTTGATGGCACTTAACAACAACAACAACATAGTGTCACTGGGATTGTTGGAGGCACTGTAAGATAACCACAATAATATTCAGTGAATAAGTGAAAGCTGCACTGGAGACATTGGTAAAATACAAAGCTCCAGGAATTGAAGGAATTCAAGTTGAAATGCTTCAACAAATGGATGCAGTTCCATAGACACTCAGTCATCAATGTGAAGAAATTTGAAAGACATCGAACTGGCCAACTAGTTGGAAGAAGTTCATATTTCTGCCCATTCCAAAGAATGGAGGCCCATCTGAATGCTAAAATTATCGAACAATATTATTAATATCACATGCAACTAAAATTTTTTGAAGATAATTGAAAAATTATAGTAGCACTGGATTGACAGGGAGCTGCCAGAAATTCAAGCCATATTCAGAAGAAGATGTGGAATAAATGATACCACTGTTGATGTTAGATGTAACAAAGAATACCAGAAAGATTATGCTGTATTGATTCTATAAAGATATTGAACTGTATTAATCATAACAAACTATGTACAATATTGTGAAAAATGGATATCTGAGAATTCTTAATTGTGTTCATGAGGAAAACTGCACATAGACCAAGAAATAGTTGTTAACAGAACAAGGGGATACTAAATTATTTAAAATCAGGAGAGCTGTGCTTTAGGCTTATATTCTTTCATCATATTTACTCAATCTGTATGCTGAGCAAATATTCTGAGAAATTCGATTATATGAAAAAGAATGTGGCATCAGGTTTGGAGGTAGACTCATTAACAATCTGTAATTGCAAATAATACAACTTTGTTTGCTGGAATCAAAGATGATTCAAATACTTACTGATGAATATCAAAGACTGAAGCCTCATGCAAACAGTAGTCAAAAAAATCAAGAAATGTTTTGCATTAGATAAATTTGCTACAGCAGATCTTTTCAAAGTGCTAAATAGCAAAGATGTCAGTTTGAGGACTAAAGTTAACCTGATCTAAACCATGGCATATTAATTTGCCTCATATTCATTTGAAAAATGGGCAATGGATAAGGGAGACTTCAGAAGAATCAATGCATTTGAATTATGTTATTGGAGAAAGCTAAAAGTACCATGGACTGCCAGTTGAACAAATAAATCTGTTTTGGAATAAGTACTGCCAGAATGCTCCTTAGAAAATCTCCACTGAGATGGATTGACACAGTGGGTAGAACTACAGCAGTTGTGAAGCTGGCACAGGATTTGCCAATGTTTTATTTTGTTTTGCATAGGGTCGCTATTAGTGGGAACTGACTTGACAACACCTAACAACAATAAGCTAACCACAAGGTCTGTGGTTTTAGTCCAATAGCTGCTCAGTAGGAAAAAGGTGAGGCTTTCTGCTCCCAAGAAAACCACAGTTTCAGAAACCATAGTCATTGTTGCTCAGAGAAGGAACCAATTTGATGGTGCCTAGGGTAAACTGTCCTTCTGTGGCACTCTGGATTAATGCACCAGACTGCAAAGTCGGTTTGAACCTCAAGGCCCACAGTTCAAACTCAATGACTACTCCGCAGAAACCCTATACAGGGTCACTATGTGTCTGAACTGACTCAATGGCACTTAACAACAACAGCAAAAACAAAGGGTAAAGATGAATCAGAATCAAGTTAATGGCAATGGATAAGAACTTCCATGTTTAACTGTGCCTGATCCATGGCATGATCTTTTCACTTGTACCATATTCATGTGAAAGCTAGACAGCACAAAAGGAAGACAACAACAACAACAACAAAATGATGCATTTAAATTATTACATTGATGAAGAGTACTGAATGTGCCATGGAATGCCAGAAGAATAACTAAATCATTATTAGAAGAAATACAACCAGAGTATTTCTAAAAATGAGAACATTGAGCCTTTGGCTCATTATATTTAGATGAGTCATCCAGAAAGAGGAGCTTTGGTAGCATAGAGGTTGCAAATCAAGCTGCTAACCTCACAGTCAGCAGTTCGAAACTACCAGCTGTTCCACGGGAGAAAGATGAGGCTTTCTGCTCCTGTGAAGATTTACAGTCTCAGAAACACTGTGCAGAGTCACTATGAGTTGGAACTGACTCCATGGCACACAACAACAACAACATCAGGAAAGAACATTTCCAAGTAAAAGATGTCATGATTGGTAAAGTAGAGGCTCAGCAAATATGAGGGAAGCCCTGAGTGAGATGGATTGACATGGTGACCACAATAATGAACTAAAACTTAGGAAGAATCATGAAGATGGTAAAGGACAGCACCATGCTTTCTTCTACTAGTGTTGTTGTTAAGTGCCATCGAGTCAGTTCTGACTCACAGTGACCTGTATAGAATTTCCAACAGTGGTTGGTGAGTTTGAATTGCAGACCTTGTGATTCAAACCGACCTTGTGGTACAGTGGTTTATTCCAAAGCGCCACACCAGGACTCCTTCTTCTATCATATATGAGACCATTATGAGTCAAAGGCGACTGAAAGGCATTTCACAAATACAATAAAGGATTTCATTTACATGACAGACTACAACATGTGTATGTTGTTGTTAGTGGTTTTGTGCTGTGGAGTCAGTTATTACTGACCCTGTATAGGGTTCCCAAAGCTATAACTATTCACAGGAACACAAAGTCTCATCTTTCTTCCATGGAGCAGGTGATGGATTTGAACTTTTGACTTTGTAATTAGCGGTTCAATACCGCCATGGCTCCTTACAACAAGTATATAAACCAAGAAAAAAGTAGTTTCTCTAATGTTTTGTATGAGTCCTGAATGCATTTAAATGTCAAACAAATTAAGAGAGGGAAAGAATAATTCTGATTAATGTGATCTGACTAATGAAAATATTACAGAGGCTAAAATCTGAAGTACTTCTTGTAGGAGAATTTTTATTTAATATTTACAAATCTTGCTTTTGCAAGATCTTATTTCCTTTACTATATTAGTTAATCCATGACTCAAGGCAGTTCCCATAGTCTTTGTAAGGGTATGCCAGGGGTTAAATAGAACTGAATGTTCATTCATGGAAGTGTATAAAGCAAGTTGTAAACAAATGGTTCTAGCCAAAAGTGATGCTTATCTAGCCAACTCATGTTTAACATATGAGGACACTGAGATTAGAAGTAAATGACTTCCCAAAGTCAGTGTAGACCTTTGGTTAGAAAGTATACATAAAGCAGCCTAATTCTCAGGGCTCTTTTACTGAAACACACATGATGTTAAGTCAAATATTGTCTAGGTAAGAGATAGCAATTCTTAAATTCCTTTATCATTATCTTGCTTTACTCAAATTAATTGCATGAATTTCATTATAAATAGAAGAGTACAGATGTCCTTGGATGTTTCCCAAAATCTTGAATGCAGCTACAAATATTTTTATTATGACCATTTTAGCCACAATGACAGCTCTTAGAGAATAATAACAACACAGAATTTTGCTGGGAACATTGAGGATATCCAATTATCTCCCAAAATCAGATCTAGAAACCTTTGCCAAATGTTAAAATTTATTAAACCGATTGCCTTCTTCATTTAAATAAATGAATATTTTCTTTAGCAGAAAGTGATTCTATCTAAAAAATATTCATGTTGTTGAGTGCTAGAGAGTGGTTCCAACACATACTGACCATGTATAGGGTTTCTAAGGACCAGCGGGTGGGTTTGAATCACAAACTTTGTGCTCATCAGTCCAGTGTTTAACCTACAGCACCATACCAGGACTTTAAAAATATCTAAGTGTTCATTTACTGCTTTGTATCAGTCAGTCTCTAGATTGACTGATCAAATATACCTGTATACTCCATGGATGATGTTGTTGTTAGGTGTCATTGAATTGATTTTGATATATAGTGACACTATGCACAACAGAATAAAAAATTGCTATCCTTGGGCCCATTGCTGTTGACATTGTGCTAATCTGTCTTGTTGGAGTTTTTCCTCTATTTGCTGACCATTTTATTAAGCATAATATCCTTCTTCCATGGTGTTGGAGAAGAATATTGAAAGTACCATGTGCTGCCAAAAGAACAAACAGATCCGGGATGGAAGAAGTATAGCCAGAGTGCTACTTGGAGGCCAGGGTGGCCAGACTTTGTCACCCATACTTAGGATATATTGTCAGGAGGGACCAAACACTGGAGAGGGATATCATGTTTGCTAAGGTGGAAAGTCAGAGAAAAGGAGGAAGACCCTTTGTGAGATGGATTGGTAAAGTGACAGCATCAATGAGCTCAAGTGTGGCAACAATTGTGAGGTTAGCCCAGGACAGAGCAGTATTTCATTCTGTTGTGCATAGGGTAACTATGAGTTGGTACTGACTCAATGGCACCTAACAACAACAACAATATCCTTCTTCAGTAACTGGTCCTTCCTGATAATATGTGTGAAGTATGAGAGATAACGCCTCATCATTCTTGCTTGTAAGGACCATTCTGTTTGCACTTCTGCCAACACAGATATGTTTACTCTTCTAGAAGTCCATGGTATTTTCAATATTGTTCTCCAACACCAGAACTCAAATAAATCAATTCTTCCACATTCTTCCTTATTAATAGTCCTACTTTCATATGCATATGAAGAAACTGAAAATACCATGACTTGTGTCCTGAAAACATTAATCTTCAAAATGATATCTTTGCTCTTGAAACATTTAAGAGATATTATTGAAGGTATTGTCTAAGAACAAGGCTTCATGAATTGATGGAATACAAATTGAAATTTTTCAGGAAAGTGAGACAGCACTGAAGGCATTCATTGATCTTTACCAAGAAATTTGAAGACAATTATCTGGCCAACTGATTGGAAGAGATCCGTATTTGTGTTCATTCCAAGGAAAGGTGACCCAATGGAATGCGGAAATCACTGGACAAGTTCTTTGATATCCCATGTGAGTAAAGTTTTACTAAAGGTGATACAGAAATGGCTGCAAGCATACATTGGCAGAGGTTTTCCAGAGGTTCAAACTGGATTCAGAAGATCAAATGGATCTTGGCTGAAAGCAGATAATACCAGAAAGATGTCTACCTGTGCTTTATTGACTAAGCAAAGGCTTTTGATTGTGCAGATCATAACAAGCTATAGCTAACATTACAAAGAAGGAACACTTAATTGTGCTCATGAGAAATCTGTACCTGGACCAAGAGGCAGTTGTTCGAACAGAACAT
Source organism: Chrysochloris asiatica (assembly GCF_000296735.1). Classification (NCBI taxonomy): domain Eukaryota; kingdom Metazoa; phylum Chordata; class Mammalia; order Afrosoricida; family Chrysochloridae; genus Chrysochloris; species Chrysochloris asiatica. The sequence goes on along the minus strand of NW_006408796.1, from coordinate 567,573 downwards.
GGGAACACTGAATGGTTTAAAATTAAGAAAGGTGTGCGACAGCAGTA
>NW_006408796.1:563737-567426 GCF_000296735.1 Chrysochloris asiatica | reverse complement strand
GTAAAGTTTTGCTAAAGGTAATACAGAAACGGCTACAATCATACATTGACAGAGAACTTCCAGAGGTTCAAGCTGGATTCAGAAGAGGCTGGGGAACCAGAGATATCCTTGCTGATGTCTGGTGGACCTTGGCTGAAAGCAGAGAATATCAGAAAGATGTATACTTATGCTTTATTGACTATGCAAAGGCTTTCGATTGTGTGGATCATGATAAGCTATAGACAACATTGAGAAGTACGAGTATTCCAGATCACTTAATTGTACTTCTGAGGAAACGTCTCTCATACTTTGGATATATTGTCAGGAGAGAACAGTCGCTGGAGAAGGATATCATTCTGGGTAAGATGGAGGGTCAGTGAAAAAGAGGAAGACCCCCAACAAGATGGATCAGCCAGGTGGCATCACTGATTACGTCAAGTGTGACAGCGGTAGTGAGGTTGGCCCAGGATCCGACATTGTTTAGTTCTGCTGTGCATGGGGTCGTTATGAGTCGGTTCCGACTAGATGGCACCTGACAACAACAACAACATCGAAGGTTATTGAACCTCAAGCCCCTCCTTCCCAGTGGCCCATTAGTCCTGACCTTGTGAATCCTAAAGTTTGGGACATACAGTCCCCTTCAATAGCCAAATGCCATCCAGTCAAAATCTTCCTCAAGAACCCCACCCACTTCCCAGCCCAAGCACAATACCCTCTCCCACAGTCTAATCTTTTGGGATTACAGCCAATTGTTTAAGAATTACTTAAAAAAGGATTTCTAAAACCAACTAATTCCCCCTACAATACCCACATCCTGGCAGTAAAAAAACCCAATGGGGCCTACCGCCTAGTTCAAGATGTAGTCTCAATTCATCCAGTAGTCCCCAATCCTTATACTCTTCTGTCTTCCATTCCCTCTAGCACCACACATTTCTAAACAGCAAGTTACATATTTAGGAGTGCCTTTATCTCCAGGTTTCAAATCCATCACCATTGACAGAAAACAAATGCTTTGAGATATCCCAATGCCTGTTAATAAACAAGAGCTTCTCTCCTTTTTAGGCCTAGCAGGATATCTTTGGGCCTGGATCCCAAATTATTCCCTTTTAGCAGCAATGCTTTATTATGCCTCAAAAGGCAATCCCCATGAGCCTCTAGACCCTTCTATTGCTACCTCATTTTTACAGCTCAAGTCCCAACTGCTAGAAGCCTCAGCCCTGGATTTATCTGATCTCACCTGTCCCTTTTATCTTTATGTGTCTGAAAATAAAGGGTTTGTACTAGGAATTTTAGGCCACAAATTAGGCCCTATATGTGCTCCAGTAGCTTATTTATCCAAAAAAAAACAAAAAACAACAAAAAAAACGAGCCTACGGTCAGAGGATGGGCTTCTTGCTTGCGGAGCTTAGCTGCAGCCTCCCTTTTAATACAAGAATCAAAAAAATTAACTTTTGGAGCCCCAACTATTGTCTTATCCCATCATGCTATTGCTGATTTGTTAAACTATAAAAACCTACAGGATTTACCCCCTTGCAGGATTCTTTCGCTTCAAACCTCACTCCTTCATGAAACCTCATTAACCTTCCAGTTATGCCCGATCCTTAGTCCTTCCACCCTACTCCCTGTGCCAGACAAGAAACCGATTCACAATTGCTTAGAAGCATTAGAAGTCTTCTTGCCACATGACTCGCACATCCAGGAAGGACCTTTTCCCTCCCCCGACCTAGTTTGGTATACTGATGGTAGTTCTTTCTCCCAAGATAAAATTAAGCAGGCAGGCTATGCCATATTATCTGAAAGTGAAGTCATTGACCAGGGCTCCCTCCCTCCTCAAACAACTAATCAACATACAGAGCTGATCGCCCTCACACGGGCCTTAACCTTTGCTTAGGAAAAAAAGAGTCACGGTTCATATAGTTTCCAAATACGCCTTAAGCAATTTTTACAACATCTTTCCTCCACCTTTGAAATTTGCCAAATGACAAATCCATCTTCTAAACCCACCCCTTTCCCTACACACCAAGCCAGGGGTCTGCTCCCCGGCCTGGATTGGCAAGTAGACTTCACCCACATGTCCAAAGTTAAAAGGTACAAATATCTTTTGCTTCTAGTTGACACATTTTCTGGGTGGGTTGAGGCTTTTCCTACCACAAACAAGCGAGCCTCCACAGTCTCTGCTTTCCTTTTCAAGGAAATTATTTCCCGCTTTGAGTTCCATACTTCTCTCCAGTTGGACAATGGCCCTGAATTCACTTCCCACATAACTCAAGGACTGGCTAAATTATTGGGAATTTCCTGGCACCTCCACATTCCCTTTCACCCTCAATCATCAAGGAAGGTGGAGCGAACCAACAGGTCAATCAAACTGTCCTTACTAAGTTAACCCTAGAACTTCATGCTGACTGGGTCTCGCTTCTCCCCTTAGCCTTGTTACGCCTCAGATCTTTGCCTAAAGCACCTTTCCAAATTTCTCCTTTTGAACTAATGTATGGATGCCCTTTCCTACCTCCGGGACTAAAACTTGAAGCATCTGCTCTTCCACCATCTCTTTTAGTAAGCTGTTTAAATTACTTAAGAACTTTATTATGGCAACATGCAGACTCACTTTTACCCTCACCTTTTCCTGCATTACCTTGCTCCTACCAATCAGGAGACATGGTCCTAATTGCCCCTCTGAGCCTACCAAAAGAACCCTTGAAACCCAAGTGGATTGGTCCACATAAAGTAATTTTAACTACCCCTACAGCAGTAAGGAGCTCTGGTAGCGTAGTGCTTACGAATCGGGCTGCGATCCTTAAGGTCAGCAGTTTGAAACTACCAGCCGCTCCGCAGGAGAAAGATGAGGCTTTCTACTCCCGTAAGGATTTACACCCTTGGAAACCCTGTACAGGGTCGCTATGGGTCGGAACCGACTTGACGGCACTTAACAACAATAACAACAACAGCAGTTAAGTTAGAGGGTCTCACGAGCTGGTTCCACTTCTCAAGGGTTAAGCCCTTCCACAGCCCTGCTGGAGGACTCGAACCATCATCCCCTCTTAACTATAATGCTCAACATCTCTTCGGAAAAAGAGGGCAATCCAAGTAGCAATCCTACCCCTGGTAGCAGCGTTAGGTATTGGGGAGGGCATAGCTACTGGAACTGCAAGCATTTCCCATTAATAGAGGTTTTGCTAGTTGAGTCCATATCCTCTATTAAATTCCCTGATTTCCTTTCTAACCCCACTATTAGTTATTTTACTGGCAGTTGCCCCTGTTCTTCGTTTTGTTCGATTGCAGGTTCCGAAGACCTAGAACTGTGGGTCTAAGCCCAGTCCAGCTGCTGACCAGTTCCATCACTTCTTGGTATCCCATTGAAGAGCCCAATGGCTACTGACAACACCGCCAACAACGACAAAGCCATCGCAGACCATGGCCCAAGCCCAAAGACCAAAGACAGCCTCATCTCCCCAATGCAGCAGGAAGTAGCTACAGAAAAAATGACCTTCATCCCTTCTCCCATGAACATGGATCATAGAGATGGCCATTCATTTTTCTTATTTAACCAAAGAGGGGGAAATGTTACAATGTTACAATACCTTCCAGTTCTTCCCACTCCCCTCCCTCCAACTACATTTTGTCTGTTTCCCCACCCTAAGCTACAAAGCACGTAGTTTAAAGGACAACATGGCTTTTGATGTTGTTGTTGTTGTCAGGTGCCATCGAGTCGG
>NW_006408796.1:556401-563637 GCF_000296735.1 Chrysochloris asiatica | reverse complement strand
CTTACTCAACCTGTATGCTGAGCAAATAATCCAAGAAGCTGGGTTATATGAAGAAAAACGTGGCATCAGGATTGGAGGAAGACTCATTAACAACCTGAGAAATGCAGATGATGCAACCTTGCTTGCTGAAAGTTAAGAAAACTTAAAATATTTACTGATGAAAATCAAACAGCACAGCCTTCGGTATGGATTGCATCTCAATGTAAAGAAAACTAAAATACAGCAACATTCTTATCAATGGGGAAAAGATTGAAATCATCAAGGACTGCATTCTTCTTGAATCAACTGTCAACACTCATGGAAATAGCAGTCAAGAAATCAAACGATGTATTGCATTAGGCAAATCTGCTGCACATACCCTTTTTAAAGTGTTGAAGAGCAAAGATGTCAGCTTGAAGACTAAAGTAAGCCTGACCCAAGCCATGGTATTTTCAATAACCTCATCTGCATTTGAAAGCTAGACAATGAATAAGGAACACTATAGAAGAATTGATGCTTTTGAGTTATGGTGTTGGAGGAGTATATTGAAAGTGCCATGGGCTGCCAAAAGAATACCAACAGATCTGTGTTGGAAGAAGTGCAGTCATAGTGCTCCTTGGAGGTGAGGATGGCCAAACTTCTTATCTCATGCTTTGGACATATTTTCAGGAGGGACCAGTTGCTGGAGATGGATATCAGGTTTGGTAAAGTGGAGGGTCAGAGAAAAAGAGGAAGACCCCTAGCAAGATGGATTGGCAAAGTGGCAGCATCAATGGGCTCAAGTGTGGCAACAATTGTAAGGTTGGCCCGGGACTGAGCAGGATTTCATTCTGTACATAGGGTCGCTGTGAGTCAGTAACAACTCTATGGAACCTAACAACAACAAATGCAATAGATTTGTGTAATGGAATATATAATTTGATTTATTGACTGCTGTTTCCATTAGTGTTGATTGTTGATCCATGCAAAATGATATCTTTGAGAACTTCAATATTGTCTCCATTTTTCCATTAAAGTATTTATTTGTCCAATTGTGAGAATTTTTATTTTCTTTACATTGAGGTTGTTGTCTTTTATTTTGTTCAGTAAGTATTGTAAATCTCTTCACTTTCAGCAAGCAAAGTTGTATCATATGCATATCTAAAATCATTAATTAGTTCCTCCAATCCTGATGCCATAGGCTTCTTCATATGATTCAGTTTTTCAGATTATTTGTTCTACATACAGATTGAGTAAGCATGGTTAAAAAAAAAAACAAAAAAAAAAAACAGCTTTAACAAACACTTTTCCTGATTTAAAACCATTCAGTATCTCCTTGCTCAGTTCAAACAACTGCCACTTGATGTATGAACAGGTTCTTAATGAACAAAATCAAGTGTGCTACAAAAGCCATTATTTGCAATGTTATAGGTAGTTTGTCATGACCAACACAGCCAAATGTTTTTCCATAAACAATAAGGCACAACACCTTCAGTAAGCTCTATCTGACATCAACAATGATATCCCTAGTTCCACATACTCTTCTGCATCTGGATTGAATTTTTGGCAGTTCTCAGTCTGTGTATTGTTGCAGCCATTTAAAATTTTTCTTCAGCAAAATTTTTCATGGTTGTGATAATAATAATATCATTCAATGATTTCCAAATTCTGTTGTGTCACCTCTCTTTGGAATGGGATGGATCTCTTCCAATTGATTCCTAGGTAACTGTTTTTCCATTTTACTGGCATAGATGAGAGAGCACGTCAAGTGCTATGTCAGTTTGTTATAAGATTTCCACTTGTATTCTGTGAATTCCTGGAGCCTTGTTTTTTGACAGTGCTACTAAGGCAGCTTGGACTTCCTCCTTCATTACCATTGATTCTTACTCTTATGCTATCTGTTGATATGATTGAACATTGATCATGTCTTTTTGATAAAGTGATTATGTACTCCTTCCATCTTCTTTTGATGCTTTCTGTATCATTCAATAATTTACCCATAGAACTTAATGCTTCAAGTCAAGGCTTTAATTGTTTTCTTCAGTTCTTACAACTTGAGATATACAGAATATGCTCTTACCTTTTATTTTTTTAACTTCAGGCCTTGTATATTTCATTATGGTACTGTACTATCTTCATCAAACTGCCCTTTGTGATTTTTTTTTTCCTTTAATAGAATGCTACTTCATAATTTCAAATCCATAAATGTATATTAAAACTCAGCTATCATTTTAAAGGGTCTAGTGCTATACGATAAGCATTGAACCAAAACCTTGGTTTGAACCACAAAGTCAACAGTACAAGCTCACCAGACACTCCTGGGAAATGCTATACAGTGTCACTATGAGTTGGAACTGACTTCACAGAACTTAACAACAGATAATTTATTCTTACTTTGACATTCAACAGGCTATTTTACTATATTTTCAAGAAAACATGTCTGTTAGGAAGTTCTGTATGTCTTTGTTCTCATTTTGAGAAGATTTGTATTTGTCTGGCATATTTTAAAATAGCAAATTTAACACATGCCAGTGAATTAGGAAAAATATGCATATGCAGTTGCAAGGAATCATACAACCTATTGTGTTTACTTAGGATGGATGCTAATTGAGCCCACACTGAATAATTATTAATGGAAATGAGCTTGATTGGTTTTTTAGCACTGGCAAACTTAAACAAGTAATATTGCCAGCTAAATATTGATACTCTATTTGTACATTCATTAAAGTGCAAAAGCCTATCATTTTAATTCTAATAGTGTGGATTAGAATAACAAAGGAATTTGATAGAAATGCACTGCAGCATAAATGTATTCATGGACTAGGTAAATTTACTTCAAGTAGAGTCAGATTTGCAAATGAATCTCTTACATTTAATTTCTACTAAGAGCATTTAACCATTTTGAGATGAGAGAACCAATCTTTGGCTAAAACATAATTGGAAATATCTTTTCTTCCACTGAAAGTATTGGGGAATAGGAAGGGTCCAGGAATTGATGGAATACCAATCATGCTGTTTCAATAATGGATGCAACACTGAAAGAACTCACTCATCTATGCCAAGTCACTTGGAAGAAAACCACCTAGCCAATTGACTGGAAGAAACCATCTCTGTGCCAATTCCAAAGAAAGGTGATATAGCCGACAATAGAAATAATCGAACAATATCATCAATATTATACACAAGTAAAATATCGCTGAACATATTTAATATAGTTACAACAGTGCATCAACAGGGAACTGCCAGAACTTTTTTTGTCCAGATTTTTATATTCTCATTTCTTTAATTTGCTTTAGCTTTTCTAAGTGCAAAAGAAATTTCAGAGCCCCTTCTGACATCAATTTTTGTCTTTTCTTTCATTAGTGTACTGTCTTTACTGTTCCAACTTATAGTGACCCTGAACTGACTCAATGGCACTTATCAACAGCTACAACAATACAGAGTTTACAAAGTTTTTAAAATCTTTTTGGGAACAGAAAGCCTCATCTTGCTCCTGTAGAATGGTTAACGGGTTCCAATAGTGGACCTTGTGGTTTACAGTCCAATGTTATTCACACAATCATCTGTTATGTTGTTGAACAAAGACATTTGCAATGAAGAATTCATTGGTCTTTTAAAATTATATCATGTAAACTGCAAGGGGTGGAAACAGCAGCTAAAGCATCTTCTCTCCATTTTCTTTCTTTCCTCTTCTTGCTCCTTGCCTCCTGCACCTTCTTCTCACCATACCCTGTACCCTGTCTCCCACTTCTTCTCCTGCCTCAAAGGGCATCCCCCTCCCCCCATAGGCAATCAACCACAGCCATGACTGTGGGTGTATGCAATGTCGGCACAGACACACAGAAAGAAGGCTGTAGAGAGTAATAACACAAACCACCAGACAAAGCAGGTACAGGGGATGGTTCATAACTCAGAACTACATATGAAGGAATATTTATAAGTATCAAAGACTTACTGTTAGTAGAATTCATAGCAGAAGAAAGAAAAGTGTCATTTGCTGAGTGGTGGCTACAGAGAAATGTCCAGAATAGCCATCTTGAGAAGGGCATAGTCACCTTGATAAGGGTGCAGCCATCTTGAGAAGGGCACAGTTATCCTGAGAAGGGTGTAGCCATCTTGAGAAAGTCATAGTGAATACGGCCAGAGGACAGAAATCTATCACAGAGACATAATCGATCTTCAGAGATAAAGGTGCAAATAATTTTTCATCTGACCGTTACTCTTTCTCTGTCTTCACACAAACACTCTGGTGAATAGAGTGAGTGCCTGAGCAAGCAGACATCCATACAACACCAGGAGGGTTGTACTTAGCACGTACATGGATCTGCTCAGCTGTAAAGTGTCTCCTATTAGGAGAAAAACCTAAACAATTTTGTTACAGATATATTTTTTTCTTTTCTGTGATAATAGACTGCAGAATCCAATCTGTTTAAATTTTTGCTGTTGCTGTTTTGTTTTTTTGGCCTCTCTTTTACCTTCATGGGGATTTTTCTCTCCCTATGAGCTCTGGTAGCATAGTGGTTACGAATCGGGCTGTGAACCTTAAGGTCAGCGGTTCGAAACTACCAGCTGCTCCGCGGGAGAAAGATGAGGTTTTCTACTCCCGTAAAGATTTACACCCTCAGAAACCCTGTACAGGGTCGCTATGGGTCGGAACCGACTCGATGGCACATAACAACAACAACAATGTTATCCAAGAAGAGACAGCAATTGCAGTCATACAGACAAGCTACAATAACACTCTATAAAATCCCACTATCCAGGCAATAGCCAATACTAGCTGCTATACACCAGACAGACGGCCAACAATTGCTATAGTTACTCTGAGTTAAGTAATAAGAAAAATGAAAAGGGAAGCCCATCTCCTGATCACATCTATCTGGAGGCATTCAGAAAGCAAAATAATACATCAATATACACTCATCTAATTACTGAATTCTCATCTAATTATTGAAGATGCCCAAGAAACACTTGACCATATTGGCACATATCCAGAAACAAAATAGAGTAACTGAGACAAATCAGCTAGGGTAGACCTAGAATTCACATTGGAAGAAGGGTGGGCTTAGGAACTGCCAGAGAAGGAATTCAGGAGAATGATATTGAAATACATCCAAATGTTCCACAGAGGAGTTTAGTAAAATAAGGAAGATATCAGGAAAGCATTAAAGAAACAATCAAATAAGGTAGCCTCAGCATAGGAAGCAATTCAAAACCTGTAAAAAGAAGTCCAAATGATTAATAATAAAATATCAGAAGTGGACAATACACTGAAAGAACAAAGGATTACATGAAGAGATGTAAGCCAGAACCAGCAAGCTGGAAGACAAATGTCTCAATACAGCTAAGATAGAAGAACAAGAAGAAAACAGGGTGAAAAAATCTGAAGAAAGCCTACGATTCATGTGGGACAACATGAAGATAAATAACTTAAGAATTACTGGCATTCCAGAAAAGGAAGAATCACAGAAGTCCACAGGGGAGATAGTTGAAGAACTTCTGGAAGAAAATTTCCCTAACATCCTGAAAAACGAAAAGATACGCATTCACAAATCTGAAGGATAGCTACCCCCCCACACACACACACAAAAAAAAAATCATCAAGACATATAATAATCAAGCTTTCTAAAATTAAAGACAAGGAGAGAATCCTGGAAGAAGCTAGGGAAAAGAGAAGTGTCACAAACAAAGGAAAACAAATAAGATTAAGCCCTGATCTCTCAGCAGAAACCATGCAAGCAAGAACGCAATGGGGAAACATTATAAAACACTGAAAGATAGAAGGAAAAAACAAAAACAAAAACAAAAACTGCCAATTAAGAAACATCAATATAGCAAACTTGTCAATCAAATACAAGAGTATTAAAAAAACAATACTGGATAAACAGAAGCTAAGAAATTTTTCCAAAGCCAACCCCATGCTTTAAAACATCACAAAGGGAATTGTTTGCACTGAAAACCAAAAAGAACAAACAACAACCAGAGATTGACATTTGTGGAAGCACCACCCGGAACTCAATTGACAGATCAAAGAGTTCAGAACAGAATAGAACTATAAAAATGAATTCAGAGGATCTGGGAGCTCAATCTATCATCAAAACAATTACAATGTGAAAGAAGGTAAAAACACAGGAACAGAGATCCAGGTGGTGATTAGGTCAGGTAGATTGCAGGAAAATATAAATTATTTTAATTGGAGGAAAAATTTTATAGAATATAGGGTAACCTCAAAGAAAAGTTAATATTTCACAACATAACAAGAAAATGAAAATCAAAGAACATGGAAACTTAAAACTATGAAGAAAATGGCAAGAAAGAACACAAAAAACATGAGCTCAGCTCCAAAAGACATGCAGAAAAAGAAAACAGGAGCACCACACACACGCACACAAAACAAACAATGACAACAATTAATTCATACCTATTAATAATTACACTGAATGTCAATGGATTAAATGCATTACTTAAGACATGGAGACTGGCAGAATGCATAAGAATACAACTTACTTCAATATGTTATATGCAAGAGACACACCTTAAACACAAAGACAAAACCAGATTAAAGGTTAAAGGATGGAAGAAAAAAAACCCCAAAACCAAGCTACTTGCAATGAAAAATGAGCAGTAATAGCAAAACTGATCTGTGATAAAATAAACTTTAAGGCAAAAACCATTATACTAGATAAAGATGGATATTATTTCATAATTAAAGATGACATAACCATAATAAATATGTATGTTACCAATGAAAGAGCTCCAAAATATGTAAAGCAAAGTATAATAGATTTGAAATATCCTACAGGTATGTAAAATAAATACTACCAAGGTATATCAAGATATACCAAATATATCAAGATAAAGCCAAATAGTACAACAAAATGTGCAACAATCTGAAATCAGAAAACCAAAAAGGAAGAAGACACTCAGCATTTCTCAAGCTGGGGGAACTGAAGAAAAAATTTAAGCTTCAACTCTCCTTACTGAAAGATTCTCTCTGCAAATTATTGAATGATGCAGAAAGCATTAGAAGAAGATGGAAGGAATATGCAGAGTCACTGTACTTAAAGGAAGTGATTAAGGTTCAACCATTTTCAAGAGGTAGCATATGATCAAGAGGAAATGGTACTGAAGGAGGAAGTGCAAGGTGCATTGAAGGAATTGGCAAAGAACAAGGCACCAGGAATTGATGTAATAAAAATTGAAATCTTTTAAGAAAGTGAGGTGGCACAGGAGGCACTCACTCATCTCTGCCAAGAAATTTGGAAGACAACTATCTGT
>NW_006408796.1:528292-555357 GCF_000296735.1 Chrysochloris asiatica | reverse complement strand
AGAGGCCAAGTCTCTCATACTTTGGGCATATTGTCAAGAGTGACCAGTAACTGGAGAAGGATATCATGTTTGGTAAGGTGGAAGGTCAGAGAAAAAGAGGAAGACCACCTGCATAGGGTTTCCGAGGCTGTAAATCTTTACGGGAGCAGAAAGCCTCATCTTTCTCCCACAGAACAGCTGGTAGTTAGTTTTGTATTGCTGACCTTGCAGCTCACAGCCTGATTCATAACCACTACGCTACCAGAGCTCCTTAAAATTTTCACTTAAATGATACAAATGAATATTGGGGATTATGATTACAGAAAGCTTGTAATCCTATCTTCCGTCTATAATAAGATTGCATTGCTAAAAGGAGAATTAGAATTTGCCCAGCGAAATAGGCTTCTTGTTAAGCCTTTGTAGAATATGGGGCCTTAGAGGAAACCTGAGCCATACCCAGAGCCTTCTAAATTGGGGCATTCCCACTTGAACAGACAGGCAGATCAACCCAGAATTGCTGGGACAACAGAAGAATCTTATTGAAATACCTGTATTAAAAAAAAAAAAAAAAAAAAGCAATCTGTTTGCCTGCTAGGTCATCAAGCAAACTGTTTGTTTTGGAGGCATCAAAGCAAGTAAAGTCAGTCAATCAGGGAAAACCCCCTAGTAAAACTGAAAATAAAAGGGAACCTGTGAGCAGTCTAGTATATTAGCAGGTGACCACCTATGAGTGGAAGTGGGAGAAATGGAGCAATGAAGACATTAGCTGAGTTTGGTCTGTTCCATTGACACCCATTGACCTCAATATGAGGAAGAAAAGAGAAAGCCCTGGATGGTCCTAAGTTTAGGGAGAGGTATGCAGTGGTTCTGTGGGAGAAAGATGAGGCTTTCAGCTCCCATAAAGATTAATAGCCTCGGAAACCCTATGTAGGTTCACCATGAGTCTGAACTAACTCCACAGCACATAAACACCACCATGCACTCCTGAAACCATGGACACTTATCGAGTCCCTAGGCTCTAGAGTTAGTCTCAACTACAGGGAGGCATGCATGAAGTTCCAAACTTGTAGCTAATACCCCTTTGACGCAGTTTGGATGGCTAGGTGGCCAGAGCTTGACCAGGAAAACATAAAGATGCTTGATACTGTGAGCAAGTGTAAATTGCTACATTTTGATGAACTGGATCTTTGCATATGGATGCAGTAGTTGCTCGAAATTTCATCTGCAATTAAGGATGCATCATACTAAGGGACAAGCTTGTTTCTTCAGTGCACTGGATTGATAGTGATAGGCAATTGAGACATTGTTTACCAAAAACATGAGGCTTTAAAGGCACAAGTAAGTGACTTACAAGTTTTCATGAGTGTGCTTAGTTTCAAAACTAGGGGATAGGTTGAATCCCCACTGAAGAGTTTTCTTCTTCTCCAGATGGGTCTGATGAAAGGGAATAGGGAATGATGGTGATAGGATTTTATGATTCAATTGTGAGTAATTGATAGCAGGATTAACTGTGTTGTCATAAATGTTAAGTGTAGACGATGTGTAACTAAAATGTGGGAGTAGTTAATCTTTCATTTCAGGAACAGAGGATCCAAGGACTATGAAGAAAGAACATGAGTGAAGCATGAGACCCTACCTAGAAAATCAGTGACAGCAGAGACAGTGGCAGAGGCAGTGGCGTGGAGAGATGAAGGAGAGGCAGCCTCCAGGCCCATGGACTGAGTAAGGCTGTGTGCCTGCAGGCAGGAGACTGGCTTGCAGAATATGTCCTTAGGACATTTAAACTAATATGTATATAGTTTTGTATGTGTACATCAAATATTTTTGCTTTGTTCATTTGTGAAATATGATATGTAAAGGGAAGCCACAGGGAGGAAGTAGGATAACTTTTGTTGCAGGGAGGTGATTGTAACAGCTTGTCTGTTAACCTTTACACAATTAAAAATAAAAAACAAAATAAAAGAAGCTGAAATTTTAAGAATTAAAAAAGACATTTTGATGACTAAAATGTTCCTGACCCATGACGTTGTTTTCCTTGCACATGGATATGAAAACTAGACAATTAAAAAGGAAAAAACAAAACAAAACAAAGAATAAATGCATTTGAATTGTGCTGCTGTGGAACCATATTGACTATGCCATGTACCACCAGAACAAATAGACCAGAATGATTCTTAGAAGCTAGGATGATGAATTTTTTTCTTGCTTATTTTGGACATATTATCAAGAAACACAAATTTCTAAAACAGGATATAGTGCTTGGTAAAATAGAAAGTCAACAAAAGTGAGGGTAATCCTGAATGCAATGGATTTGTATGATGGCAGCAATAGACTCAAATATACCAAGGACCATAAAAAGTTACAGGACCAGAGAGCATTTTGTTCTAGTCTAGGTGAGGCAGCCATGCGTTAGAGCTGAACGGATAGCAACTTATATCTGTTGTCTTCTGTTTCTTCCAACTCTCATAAAAATCTTTTAGGACCTGGACTCTGTATTGCAGTTTCCGTAACCCACCATATCTTCTTAGATCAATCTCTTCTATGCTATGAATTCTGTACAAGATTATTATGAATAATTTTTCAAAAGTTCTTGTAATTTATTTACTCATGTTCATGCAAAGGGGTGGATTGATTGCAAGGTAAGTTTGAACCACAAGGTGGGCATTTCAAATCTACCAGCTACTCCTAAGAAACCTTATACAGGGTCACTCTGGGTCAGAAATAATTCTTTGGCACTTAACAATAACAACAACAACAATGTACTATTTAATCATTTTCTTCATTTAACGTCTTCCCACATTTTTATTTATTTTTACAAAAATCAGTGAGATATTTAATAAAAACCAACTGAAGAAAATTCTCGAGTTCAATAGTCAATTGAAGGGTTCATGGCTGGCATAACTGGTTTGTGTTCAACTACTTATTAAATGTTAAATATTAAATGTTAAAGATGTCAGGAACTGCCAGAACAAGCAATTCTGTGTTGAAATAAGTATAGCCAGAATGCTCCTTAAAAGCCAAGATGGCCAGACTTCGTCTCTCATACTTTGACATATTATCAGAAGGAATTAGTCCCTGGTGAAGGACATTGTTGTTGTTAGGTGTCATCGAGTCGGCACCGACTCATAGCGACCTTATGCACAGCAGAACGAAACAATGCCCAATCCTGGGCCAACCTCACTACTGTTGCCACACTTGAGTCCATCGATGCTGCCACTTGGCCAGTCCATCTCATTGGGGGTCTTCCTCTTTTTCTCTGACCCTCCACCTTACCAAACATGATATCCTTCTCCAGAGACTACTCCGTCCTGACAGTATATCCAAAGTATGAGAGATGAAGTTTGGCCATCTTGACCTCTAAGGAGCACTCTGGCTGCACTTCTTCCAAAACAGCTCTATTGGTTCTTTTGGCAGCCCATGACAGTTTTAGTATTCTCCTCCAACACCATAATGCAAAGGCATCAACTCTTCTACGGTCTTCCTTATTCCAGCTTTCGCATGCATATGAGGTTATTGAAAATACCATGGCTTGAGTCAACTGCACCTCTTTGCTCTTCAACACTTTGAAAAGTTCCTGTGCAGCAGATTTGCCTAATGCAATATGTCATCTGATTTCTTGACTGCTGGTACAGAGAAAAAGAGGAAGATCCCCAACACGATGTACTGGGATGGTTACAGCAAGTGTAGCAGCAATTAGGAGGATAGCACAGAACTGTACTGTGTTTTGTTCTGTTGTACATATGGTTGCTGTGGGTCAGAACTGAATCCACAATGCTTAACAACAACAAACTACTAACTAGCAATACTGCAGAAAAAGACATGGAGGTCTGCTTACATAAAGATTACAGCCAAGAAACCTACTGGGCAGTTCTAGCTGTACCAAGTGAGATCACCATGAGTTGGAATGCACTCAATGACAATGGGTCAGTTGAGTGCAGGGATGGCTCAGTGGTAGCATTATTGTTGAATATTCTATGATGCTAGGATGCTGAGCAGGTTTCAGCAGAGCTTCCAAAGTAGAAAAAAAAAATGTTTGATAATCTACTTCTGAAAACCAGCCAATAAAATCCGTGTCACAATGATATGATCAACAATCAACATTTGGATGACCATACTACTAACTATAACCAACTTGATCAAACATAGGGTTACTATGAGTCAATTATCAGCAATACCAAGGTCAAACATGGTGTCCTTTATTTTCCCTCTGTCTCCTTCCCCAACATTTCCTGAAAGAATGCCAAAAGACATTAAATATTCTGAGAAACCTTGCTAAGGAAAGAGTGAATTTTTCAAATTTATGTACTTATCACTGCATTTATTATTTATATCCATAGATAACCAACAAAACTCCTTTTGGAAATATTAATGAGAAGAGAAAACTCATTAGGTCCTCATTTGACTCCAAGTGTGATGCTTCTGGAGGATTCACGCTGCACTGCAAACCACATGGTTGTAGTTGGAACCAACCAGCTGTTCCTCAGTAATCCTATACAGGTTTGCTATGAGTCAGAACCGACTCAACATACTTAACAACATGTTGTCAAAGCACTGGCATAAAATCACCTGGCCATCTTTGCTTTGATGTTTTTATTAATGTTGTGTTGCTTTACAGAATGCACCTTGTTTCTCCAAGGAACTTAGTGATGGACCCTATGCACCAGCTATACTTCTGGTGTGACGTTGTAGGATAAGCACTGGGCCACACATCCATTGGAACTGCAAGGTAGGCAGTTCAAACACATTAGCTGCTCCTTGAAAACCATAACAGTGTTACTATGAGTCAAACCAACTCATCAGCACTTAACAGCAACAAACCCAGCAGATGCTCATTTGAGACTGGGTACCAGTCGCTATGAGTAGAAACTGATTGAATGGCATATAACAGCACCATCCTTCACTAGAGGATCCATCTGAACCATAATTTCTACACATTTAAATTTCACCTTTGAATAGTATTCCACTTTAAACTTGTGCATCACTTTGTTGTTTTTATGTGCCATGTAGTCGGTTCCAACTCATAGCTGCTGGGGACAGCATACGCAGACCCTGGGTTGATTAGTGGCAGCCCCATTGAACCACCTCTGAACATAATCAGTTTAACTCAGATGCTCTTCTTCCTCCTGAAAGTATATAGGAATGTGATAATTAAGAACAATGTAGCATTTTAGGTATAAATAAATGAAGCCCGGTGCCTGAGATCTTGCTCACAAACAAAAGTTTGCAAAGTGTACAGAGACAGCTTGGCTCCTTTCAGGAACCTTGCTTTATGTTATGTATCCTTAAGAAACTGCACATCACTACTCTAGATCATTTAAGCCTAAACATTAATATATAACAGTTTGATTGAACCTTTTTTCTGTAAAAATAAAAATGTTAGATTGTTAAGAAAAAACTATGAAAATATCTTAAAAGTTCCTGTGAATCATTATGTCCTGTTTTGAATGATTAATCACATTTCAGTTCTGTATCCTGTCTTAATCACATCCTCCCTTTGTGACATCCTCCCTTTGTGAATTACATCCTTCCTTTGAAATAAATCCCTCCCTAAAAAAGAGAATAAAAGGCTGAAGTAGAGTGAATTCTGCATGCAATGCTGTGCAACGCTGGGCAATGCTAGGCAATATGTTTGCAGATCTGTCTACCTGCCAGCTTGCATCATATCTGTGTGTCTGTCTTTTTTGTATATATTTCATCTCTCTCTGTCTCTATCCCTTTCGCTGCCAGATTTCCTTCTTCATGATGCCCATGCTTCCTTGTTGAAGCTAGAACCCAACATAGGACCTCGACACATAGCAACCCTGCATATGGTTTCCGAGGCTGTAAATCTTTATGGGAGCAGAAAGCCTGTCGTAACTACTATGCTACCAGAGCTCTTTTGTGCAGCACTTAGAACTCATCAATTACACTTATCATATACTATGATTATTTGTTGGCAAAGTGTCTCCCCTACTAGCTCATTTGACAGCATTTACATAATGGCAGATACTAAGTTGGTATTTTAACTAAAATATTCTGAGGTGTAAAAATGGTAGATAATGCAATGGCCTTGTCCTCTCTAGTTTTCTCTTTCTCTCTCTCTGTCAGTGCTCATCCTTTTTAAGTAATTTAATTCAGTTCTAATTAATTAAATCTTCCAATGTGAGAAGTATTTACTAGTCTTAGTTTATTCAAAGACTGGTGAGAGAGAGAAAGCAATATGCCTGCCTAAAGAGTTACACAGTCAATAAATTACTCAATTTAGATCAAATGAAAAGTGGCACATACTATCTTTTCATGACTGGACTTTAAAAAAATCAATGCTCTTAACTGCACCATTGAAATGTGTCCAAAAGCCTGTATGAGGATGAGTTTGATGATGAAGAATTTGGGGTATGGTTATGGAATACAGACTATCAGCAGTGCCTTCAAAAATTGGGAACTCATAAGGATTAACTTACAATAATTGAATTTGTCAGATAAAAATGGGCTCATTTCTAAGATTAGATACTTCTCACCTTTTGTCCTTTAGCTTTCTTGGCCTTTCCTTTTCTTCCTCTGCTTTCATTTTGATGGAATGATCTAAGCATGGGAAAATGATAAAAATAGAATGAAGTCTGTGTAATGTCCTGCTAATGTCATTATTTAAGGATAATTTAAATAATAAAATTAAAGCAATGTTTAATATAAGTGAAATAAAGCACTGGAAAAAGTAATACCTAAGTTTCCTATCATACATGTGATTGAGTCATAAAATGGTCTAAAGATTTTAAAATAAAACTAAGAAATTGGCAGCAAAGGTTTAGCAACTAATGGTATTTTTTTCTTCTTTTTAAAAGCTGAGTAGCCTTATTTAATTCATAGGCATAAAACTATTCAGACTAGACTTTTAATATCCATTGAATGCTGTTACAGTCTCTCTTTCATTACTGATATCAGTAATGTATGCCTTTACTCTTTCTCTGAATTAGTCTATGTAGAGATTTGTTCCTTTTCTTACTCATTTCAACGAACCAATCTTTTTTTTGGCTTATTTACAACTTTTCATTTTCTCTTTCATTGATTTTATCTTAGTTTTTTTATTTCATCAATTTACTTTTGATTTAATTTAGTCTTCTATTTCTAGTGTCTTAAAGTGGAAATTTAGATGATGACTATCAGAGAATTCTTTTTCCTAATGTAAGCATTTAAAAAACTGTATACATTTATGGAAGAAACACTTTATTACTGAGTGCGATATTTTATAAAGGCCATGGAGGGCAAGTTAATTGAGGATGCTGTGTTCTATATATTTATTCTTAATTTAGTCCCTCAATTATTGCGATATATTTAAATACCCACTTAAGATTGTGGGTTTGCTTGTTTTGATAACAACTTTTTGTTTTTAATTTATATATTTGAAGCTCAGCTATTAAATTCATAAATGTTTACCATTACTATAACTTCTTGATTAATCTTTTTTATTATAAATTGCTTCATTAGCTATAATGGTATTATATTTTTAATTCTAATTTTCCTAATATTGATATAGTCATTCAGATTTATTATAACTCAAGTTCACTGTTAAGGCTTACTCTTTTTTCTTTTCTTTTGTCCTTTCTCTCTCTCTAAGGAATCCTTGTGGCGGGGTGGTTAAACTGTTATCTGCTAACTGAAATATCAGCAGTTCCAAGCCACCAGTTATTCCATGGGAGAATGATGTGTAGTCTGCTCCCATGAAGAGTGTTGTTGTTGTCAAGTCCCTCAGAGTCAATTCTGATGCATAACGACCCTGCATAAGGTTTCTGAGGAGTGGTTGTTGAGCTTGAACCACCAACCTTGCAGTTCAAACTGACCTTGCAGCCCAGAGCAATAACCTGAATGCTATACTAGCAGATCCTGCAGAATAGTTCTACTATGTTCTAAAGTGTCACTATGATTCAGGACAGAATTGATGGAAAAGAGTTTAGTTTAGAGCAAATGGATTTAATTTAGGCAGTCTAGAACAGAGTTTATTATTATTATTTTAAATCCATTTTGGAAATGTCTACATTTTAATCATTTGAGTGAGTGTTGAATTTCAGTATATCATGTTATTTCAGTATATTAACTGCCATCAAGGTTTACAATTCATAGCTACCCTGTACAGGGTTTCCTAGGAGCCGTACTCAATATACCTTTTCTTTCTAATGCTTCTCCTTTGTCCTTCTTCTCTTGTCTTTGGATTAATTGAGTATGTGTTAATATCCTATTTTATTTCCAGCATTATCCTATGAAGCGTCCCTTTGGTTTTAAATTTCAGTCATTACTCTTGGCTAAAAATACAAATGTCAACTCATAATAATCTACCTTCAAATATTAACATTAATCTTCACACATAAATGTAAGAACCATATGGCACAATACTTTCATTTATTCCCTTTCATCTTTGTATTATTTTTATTTTATGTTTTAGTCGTATATATGTTATGAATTACACAATACATTGTTTTTATTTTTGCTCTAAACTGTGATTTATCTTTTAAATAAATTTTCAAAAATATTTGTCACTTCTAAACTATTTATACCAACATTCCATCTGGTGTTATTTTCCTCTACATAAAGAACTTCCTTTAACATTTTCATAGTGCTAATCTGTTGGAACTAAATTTTCTAAAGTTGTCCTTTAGTAGTTTCCCCCAAAGAAAAGCTTTCAAGTTCAAAACTATTCATGATTGTTTTTGAGGACTGCTGAATTTATCTGGGCCTCACACTTTCTTTTGATAAAGGTCTTATAATTATTGTTCCATTCTAATCTGATCTTTCATATTGTTATTGAGATGTCAAAGCCTTTCATAATTTTAAAATGACTTGATATCTTTGAGTTCCTGGCTATAAGATTATTAAATTTTGACCTTCACTAACTTAAATAATACATAGCTCAGTCTTAATATTTCTGGGTGTATCCTGACACATTGGATTTCCTTCTGTGGAGTTTCAAGACATCTATTCTTTCAGAAAAGGTTCTTGAATCACAAATATTCTTAATATAGTAAAATTTAATTTCATCTGGTGAATTCTGACTCATACCAATCTTATAGAAAAGACTAGACCTACCTGTAGGTTCTCTAACATTATACATTTTTGTGGGAGAAAACTGCCTCATCTTTCTCCCTTTCTCAGAGCACCTGGTGGATTAGAACTGATGACATTTTAGTTAGCAGCCAAGTATTTAGCTACTGAGACACTAGGGTTTTTATTTTTATTATAATAATTGAAGTTTACTTCAGAGAACTACAATTATGTATTAACCAACTTTGTGCTTTATATTTGCTTCTCATTTTTCTAAGGAAATATTTATTTCTAAAATATTTGTTTGCTTTTCTTGTATGTAGCTTCTCTACTTATTATTATGCATTTCTTAATGTGTTTTCATCCATGGCTCTTCAATTTTTCTTTATTTCTGTGATAAGTTTGTGTTTGCTTCAACTTCTTTGAATTCTGATAATACCAGGTCAGCTACTCTTGGTGTCTTATTACTCTTCATGAGTTCTTGCCTTTCTACTTTTTTCCTTATTATATTGTTAAGTGTTGTAGAAGCATTTCCAACTCATAGCAAGGCCTGTCCAGGGTTTCCAAGGAACAACTAGTGGATTTGAACTGCTGACCTTGCACTTAGCAGTCCAGTGCTTATCCTACAACACCAGTCAAGTTATTGTCATGTTATCAGAGCATTTTTTGTTTGTTCTCATAAATCACTACAATATAATCATATCCATTTGAGTTATAATATTATAGAATGTCTTATATAGAAAATATTTCTACAATCATGTTTTTTACTGCACAAATATTTGAAGTTAAAGAATGCTATGAGATGAAATGAAAAAGACTTGTAGATATCAGTCTTAGCATGCTGGATAAGAGACACACAATTAAGAGTTCTTGTTTTAGACTCCTGTATCACAATATTGGTATCCTGGTGTTACGTAGAAGGATAATGTGTGGGACTGTAAGGTCAGTGTGAACCACATGGTCAGCAGTTCAAACCCACCAGCTGCTCCTTGGAAATCTTATACAGAACCCTTATGGGTCAGAATTCACTTGATGGCACTTAACAACAAACAATCATAATAATTGGCTGACTTATGTAAACTCTAATTACTGCAAACAAAATCAGTACCATTTGAAGACATTTAAAAATAATGTATTAACATATTTAAAGTCTGATAATAACCCATTACTCTAACTTCTTTTTGTTTTTATATACACATATTCACTTATTTCCCACTGAATTGAAAAACAAAACAAAATAGAAGCAGTACATCAACAGGGAGCTATGAGAAATTCAAACCAGATTCAGAAGAAGATATGGAATGGGGGAAATCATTGTTGAAATCAGATGGATGTTGACCAAAAGCAGAGAATACTAAGAAGTTGTTTACTATTTGTTATTGACTATGCAATGGCATTTGCCTATGTGGATCATAACAAAATGTAGGTGATATTGAAGAAGGGTATTCCAGAAGTTGGGTTATATGAAGAACATTGCATGAAGATTGGAGTAAGACACAACTATCTTTGATATGTGGATGACAAAACCTTAACTGCTGAAAGTGAAGAGGACTTGAGATATATACTGATGAAGAAAAAAGACTATAGCCTTCAGTATGGTTTATACCTTAATGCAAAGAAAACAAAAATCCTTACAACTGGACCAATAAATGATATCATGCTGAATGGAGAAAAGATTGTTGTTGTCTAAGACTTCAATTTGCTTGGATCCACAATCAATGTTCATGGAAGCAGCAGTTAAGAAATCAAATGATGTATTGCATTGGAAAAATCTGCTGCACAAGACCTCTTTAGAGTGTTCAAGAAAATAGGTGTTAATTCAAGGACAAAGTATCCGGACTTTAGCCATGGCATTTTCAATTTGAATAACAACCTGATTAAAAGCTACAGGGAAACAGAACAAATGAAAACAGAATTAAATGAGAGTGGACAAACAACATTCCAAAACCTTTAGGACTCAGCAAAAGCAGTGCTTAAAGGGAACTTTATATAAGTAAAGGCATACATCCAAAAAGAAGAAAGAACCAAACTCAGCACATCAAAGCAACCTCTCCAACAATTAGAAAAAGAGTAGCAATGTAAGCTTTCTGCCACTTGAAGAAAAACATGATAAAGATTACAGCAGAGATAAATGAATTAGAAAACTGAAAAAGAATAGAAAAAATCAACTAGACCAGAAGTTGGTTCTTTGAGAGGATTAATAAAATTAGCAAACCATTGACAAATCTAACAAAAAAACAAGAAGGAAAGATGAATAATGTGATTAAGAAATGATATGGCGGACATCACAACAGAAATAAAAATAATTAATAACAATACTATGAAGAAATATACTCAAATTAATTTGAAAATCTAGAAGAAATGGACATTTTTTTTTTTTTTTTTAGAAAAACACTACCCACCTAAACTAATATGAACAGAATTAGATAATGAGCAGAATTTGGGCTTATGGTGTGAGGCTGTATGACAAGCACTGGACTGCTAACCACAAGGATGGTAGTTCAAATCTACTATCTGCTTCTCAGAAATCCTATACAGAGTACCTATGACTCAAAAATAAATCAACAGCACTAACAACAAGAGCAAAACAATGAGAAATGAATAAATTGATCAGGTCATTACAAAACTAACAACATAAATATGTCCAGGCCAGATGGCTTTACTGGTGAACTATACCAAACATTCAGAGAAAAGCTGGCATTCTATTTAAACAGTTTGAGAACATAGAAAAGGATGGAAAACTCCAGAAAACATGTTATGAAGTAAGCAAAACCTCAAATCAAAACCAGGCAAAGACATGACTAAAAAAGAAATTTATATACCAATATCCCTCATGAAGACATCAGATTGAGTACTAAATTGTACATGATCCAAGCTATGGTATTTAAAATAGCCTATATGCATGTGAATGTTGGACAATGAATAAGGAAGACCAAAGAAGAGTTGATGCATTTGAGTTATGGTTTTGGAGAAGAATATTGAAAGTACCAAGGACTGCCAGAAAAATAAACAAATCTGTGTTGGAAGAAGTACAACCAGAACGCTCCTTAGAAGTCAGAATGACTTTATCTATCATACTTTGAACATATTATCAGGAGTTAACAATTACCTTGAGAAGGATGTTGCGTTTGGTAAATTGGAGGGTCAGTGAGAAAGAGGAAGAACCCCAGTGGGATGGATTGGCACAGTGGCAGCAACAATGGGTTCAAGAGTAACGATTGTGAGGATGACACAGGACCAGGTGGTATTTCCTTCTTTTGTACAAAGTCTCCTTATGAGATGAGGCCAACTCAACAGCATTTAACAACAATCCCTCATGAACATAGACAAAAAAACTTCTCAACAAAATCCTATGGAGTTCAACAGCATATCAAAAAAGAACGTATCATGAGCAGATGGGATTCATGCAGGTATGCAAGGATGGTACAATATTAGAAAGACAATCGCTTTAATTCACCATACAAATAAAATCAAACAAATGAACATCCTAGACATTTTGATTGGTACTGATAACTCATTTGACCAAACCCAACATCCATTCCTGATAAAAACACTCAACAGAATAGGAATAGAGAGAAAATTCCTCAACATAATTAATGGTATATGTACAAATCCAACAACCAATATTACTTTCAATGATTAGAAACTGAAAGCATTACCTTTGTGAATAGGAACCAGATAAATATGCTCTTTACCACCACTCTTATCCAATGTTGTGATGGAATACCTTAGCCAGAGCTATAAAGCGAGAAATAGAAATTAAAGTCATCCAAACTGGCAAAGAAGAAGTCAAACTCCCTCTATTTGCAGATGATATAATGCAATACATAGAAAGTCCGAAAGCTTCATCAAGAAAATTACTGGAGCTCATTGAAAGACACAAAAAAGAGGCAGGGTACAAGTTCAACATACAAAAATCAGTTGGATCATTTACACTAATAAATAAAATTCTGAAAAGGAAATCAGGAAAACAAAACCATTTAAAGTAGATACTCACAAGATAAAATACTTAGGAATAAATCTAACCAGAAAAACAAAAGACCTGCAAATGAAACAAGGTGTGGAATGTAAAACTGATTATTTGACCTGTAAACCTCAATTCACAAAAATTTTAAAGGACAAAATGATAAAATGTCTCCTTGGGCCATGATTCTATTTGTAGATGGAGGGGGAAAAAAAGCTTTAAATTATTTCACTGTTTATCTAATATTGTGGTTGTTGTTAGGTGCCATCGAGTTGTGTGGCACACATGACTCATAGTGACCCATGCACAGCAGAGTGAAACACTGCCCAGTCCTTGGCCAACCTCACTACTGTTGCCACACTTGAGTCCACTGATGTTGCCACCTGGCCAATCCATCGCGTTGTGAGTCTTCCTCTTTTTCTCTGACCCTCCATCTTACCAAACATGATATCCTTCTCCAGCAACGGTCCCTCCTGATAACATGCCTGAAGTATGAGCAACGAAGTTTGGCCATCCTGGTCTCCAAGCAGCATACTGGGTGTACTTCTTTCAACACAGATTTGTTGGTTCTATGGGCTGCCCATGGCATTTTCAATATTCTCCTCCAACACCACATTTCAAAACCATCAATTCTCCTACAGTTTTCCTTATTCACTGTCCAGGTTTCACATGCATATGAGGTTATTGAAAATAACTTTGGGTCAGGCACACTTTAGTCCTCAAGCTGATATCTTTGTTCTTCAACACTTTATTCGTTACCAGAAAAAGACATAATGTTTGGTTATATGGAGGGTCAATAAAAATGTGGGAAACTGATTTTAAAAATAAAATGACTATGAGGATGACACATGACTGGGCCAGGTTTGTTTTCTGTTATACATAAGTTTGTCATGAATTGGAGCTGACGCCATAGCCACTAACACCTTTACAACACTTAGAATATGATTTCTGGTTTTTATTGTTATGCCAGAGAGGGTTAGAATTAATTGGAGTAGATGAAAGCTGGATTCCCCCAAAACAACAATTTTTTTTTAAAAAGTCAGCTTTCTTAGAGTTTTGTGGGGTTTTTTTTAAGTTTTTATTCTGAATTGAGTGGAAGTTTACAGGCAGATCATCAGTTTTACATTCAACAAAACATATGCTTTGTTACATTACAATGATTATAATCCTCTCCATGTACCCTCAGTTAATACTATTTCTCTCTATTCATTGTAGCTTTTTTTTTTTTTTTTTTTAACACTCAGGCATATATAATCATTTGAACCACCAAAGGGCACATTCTGCAAGTCTGCCTTCTGGCTGCCAGCTCTCAGTTCTATCTTTCCATGACTTTAGAGTCCTCAGCTGCTCCCTCTCTCCATGTCCCCATCTCTGCCTCTATCTCTGGTGTCGCTCTTTCTCTGAATTGGGTCCCGTAATCCTCTGGTAGCGTAGTGGTTACGAATCGGGCTGCGAACCTTAAGGTCAGTGGTTCGAAACTACCAGCCGCTCCACGGGAGAAAGATGAGGCTTTCTACTCCCGTAAGGATTTACACCCTCGGAAACCCTGTACAGGGTCGCTATGGGTCGGAACCGACTCGACGGCACTTAACAACAACAACAACAATCCTCTTTTGGCCCCAGGGTCCTCTGTTTCTGGTCTGTAAGATTAACTACTCCACCATTCTGTTACAAAACTTCTACCTTTACAGTTGTGACAGTTGCAATTAGTCATGATAACAATTACTCGCTATTGAATCATAAGAATCTTATGCCCTTCTCTTTTTACCAGACCCATCTAGACAAGATGAAAACTATTCAGTGGCGACTCTACCTTCCTCCTCACATTCAAATTAAAACCTTTTTTAAAATCTTATAAGCTAGTCAGTTTGTGTTTTTATTGCCCCCTCATTTTAGGTAGCCAATGTCAAAGTTGCCTGTTGCTATCTACCCTGTATACAAAAGGGAATAGATAGGATTGATATTTAATGTGATGACTCCTCCCCTCTGTGTTGGTATTTTGAGCAGATTTCCTAGAGTTTTTGAGGAAGAAGCAAAATTATTTTCCATTTTACATGCTTGAGGATAGGAGACGTTCCTGTGTGAGTGCAATCAGACAGTACGGAAGAGAGCTTTTCTAACTAGTTTCCCAAAGCTGCAACTTCTCATAGAGCAAGTATATACAGTTCCAACTTTCACATCTTCTCCAAAAGAGCAAAGACACACTAAATAATGATATATATTTAATTTAATGACATAAATATAATTCTAGCATTTTCAAAAAATTGGCATGTAATGCATTACACAATAATTTTTGTTGTTAAGTGTCATTGAGTCGATTCCAACTCATGGTAACCCTGTATAGTGCTGCTGAGGAGTGGTTGTTGAGTTCGAACCACCAAACTTTCAGTTCAAACCAACTTGGTGGTCCAGTGTCTATCCAGCAATGCCACACCAGGACTCCACATGGTAACTCTATAAGGAATCTGATCCTTACTTTACAAGTAAGCTAGAAACATAAAGTTGTTCGTGCCAGATTTTATACCTTAACTCTGATTCTTTTTTTTAACACTCAACCTCTTTCGCCTGGTGTGGTTCTATGGGTTAATGTATTGGAATGCAAAGTCAGTTTGAACCACAAGGTCAGCAGCAGTTCAAGTTCACCAGCTGCTCCTTGGAAACCCTATATAGAGTCACTACGGGTCAGAACCGATTCTACGTACTTAACAACAACAACCTCTTTCTGCTACATAATTGGAAAAATGACTTCCTAATTTATCCAATCTTTTATTGATCCATCCTATTTATTACCATGCTACCTCACCAAATCATTTTTATTCAGAAAAAGTAAAGATATTGCTATTATTGTCAGTTGCTGTGGAGTCTTTTCCAACTAACGAAGACCACGTCTGCCTGTGGAGAATAAAATTGCTCTATAGATTTTTTTAAGGCTGTGACATCTGGCTTCTTAGAGTATTTTCTCAGCATACAGATAGAATAAGTGTGATGAAATAATGCAATCTTGTTGCATATTTTTCTCTCATACTTCAGACATATTGTCAGGAGGGATGAGTTGCTGGAAAAGGATATCATGTTTGTTAAGGTATAGGGTCAGAGAAAAAGAGGAAGACCACCAGCAAGATGGATTGGCCACCAATAGGCTCAAGTGTGGCAACAATAATGAGGTTGGCTCAGGATCAAGTAGTGCTTCATTCTACTGTGTGCATAAGGTTGCTATGAGTTGGTACCGACTTGATGGCACTTAACAACAACCTGTATTTTAATCATGTAGCATGTTTATAAATATATGACTAAGGGGGGAAAGCAGCAAACAACAGATGTGGCCGGTGAAAATTACGGGAGCTTATTTAAAATATATTATGTAACAAATGATCGTGATTTTGGAACATCTCTTTTAGCCAAAACAAGGGATTCTTTCCTCATGTCAACAAGATTATTTGATTAGTACTTAAATACAAATGAATTCTTATGATTTTAATGTGACTGTGCAATATTTATAATCTTGTCTGATAACATTTTATATATGTTTTAAATTCATCTGCTGTGTTTGATTAAGATATAGACATTTACAAAGAAACTTTATATTGCATTCCTCTAAAATCTCTGAAGCCACCAATAATATATGAAGACAGGCATTTCTTTTTATAAAAACGGAGGCCTAATTCTAAATCAAGACCTATAGCAGATTTTTAAGTAACATCTGAGCCTATCCTCACTCTTTCCTCTCCCTGTCTGGATAGCTACAGCATTCTTGTCAAGATTACAAATGTTAATCTACACTAGAAAACAGAGGTATTTATGCCATCTACTGGATAATTTGGAAAAATACAATTTAGGTACCAGATTTTTTTTTTTTTAATAAAAAATTAAGAGTTGTTTTATAACAAAAGGAGGGGAGTGGTTGATCTTACAGCCCAGGAGTGGAGGACCCTGGTATCATCAAGGGAGAAGAGCAGAGTGTTGAATCCTATCCAGAGAGCAGTGATACCAGAGATGGAGGCAGAGATGATGACGTGGAGAGATGGGGCGATTGGGAATACTGGACTCAGGGAGGGAAAAGGGCTGTGTGCTGATGGCCAGGAGGCAGGCTTGTGGAGTGTACATTTTGGTTGTTTGAATGGTTATATATTCCTGAGTGCTTTGGTGTACATCCAAAAAAAAAGGGAAATGGAAGCAATGCCGTTGAATGATATGGCATGGAGGGGATTATAATCATTGCAATGAAATGAAATACAATAGGATGAATGTAAAGCTGGTATTCGTCCATATAAACTATCACTCAATTAACAATAAAAGCTTTTTTTAAAAAATGAGAATAAGTGGCAATTTTTGTTTTTGTTGAGATTACTGAGACATCCTTCAAGGTTTAAAAAAACACAAGAATCAATACATTATGAATAAAACTTCAATGTACAGTTCAACGTTTTGTTCATAGTTATGTTATGGGATTAGAGGGAGCACTGTTTTCAAAAGTATGGATGTAGCAAAAACTTCTCAGCTGGTGTGGTGCTGTTAAATAAGCACTGGACTGTGAACCACAACATCAGTGGTTCAAAACAGCATTGGAAAAACCTGTAGAGGTTATTTAAGATTCAGGACTGAGTCAATGGCACTTTAACAAGTAGCCTTTTGCCCATATCATAATGATCGCCTATAAAATCATGCACATGTTACCTGTATCACCATTTAATACAGAAAGATCAACCAATTTCCTATCATTAAAGAAAATGTCACTTTCTCTGGAAGATCAATCCAGCATTCATGGTCTTTATAACAGTGATTAAGCACTTGAGTGCTACTTGAGCTCATCCAGTGATTCTGTAGGAGAAAAATGTCATCTCCCTTAAAAAAAAAAAAATGCATCCTTGGAAGCCCTATCAGAACATATAGGTTTCTATGAATTTTTCCCCAGCACTTAACAACAGTGAAACTTCAACTGCATACACCCAGCTTGCAGATATCTAATCTACAAATTTCTAATACAATGATTTTTTTCCCTTGAAAATAGAACTTTTCCCCAATTCCCTCACCCCAAATAGTAAAATTTAGACAAGATGATCCAGATATGTTGTACCTATGTTTTGGGTGAGGGCAATATGGATACGATTATTATAAAAAGTTGAAAAGCTTTGCTATGTGAACATACTATGGAAAGACACAGTTAAGTAACTGAAAAACAAAACAAAACATGAAATTGTATTTATAACAAAAGACTTGGATACAGAATAAATAAAAAAGACATAAAACTCAACAACAACAACAACAATAACAGTAAAAGACATTATGAAGGGGGAAAAATTCAAACACTTCACCTAAGGAGTCATATTAATATCAATCAAGAACATAGAGACTGGCAGAACTTGAAATCAGTATGCAACAGATTAAGACTTTTACTTCACACCATATACATAAAAACACTCAGTATAGATTAAAGACCTAAATGCGAATCCCAGAATTATAAAGATCATCAATGAAAAACTAGGAGTAAACTTAAGAACTCTAATGCAAAGCACACACAGCTACCAAACATTGCAAAAATTAAACAAACAAAAGAAGAAAAAACAAATTACTGGAAAATCCTAAAAATTAGAAACTTCTGTGCATCAAAATATTTCACTAAAAGAATAAAAAGGGAGCCCACAGAATGGGAAAAAATCTTTTGTAATGACATATCAGACAAGGGAATGATTTCTAAAATCTATAGGAAACTTCAGTACCTCTATAAGAAAAAGCCAAGTAACCCAATTAAAAAATGGGCGCAGAACATGAACAGACATGTCACCAAAGAAGACATTCGGGCAGCCAACAAACACATGAAGAAATACTCATGATCATTAGCCACTTTGTTGTTGTTGTTGTTAAGTGCCATCGAGTCAGGTCCGACCCATAGCGACCCTGTACAGGGTTTCCGAGGGTGTAAATCTTTACGGGAGTAGAAAGCCTCATCTTTCTCCCGCAGAGCGGCTGGTATTTTCAAACCGCTGACCTTAAGGTTCACAGCCCGATTCGTAACCACTACTCTACCAGAGCTCCTTAGCCACTAGAGAGATGCAAATCAAAACAACAGTGAGATATCATTACACACCAACAATAACCGCGAAGTTCAAAGAAGCAGAGGACAATAAATGCTAGTGAAGATGTAGAGAGATTGGAACTCTGGAGGCAGAGATAAGGACATGGAGAGAGAGAGCAGATGAGGACTCTTGTTGTTGTCAGGTGCCATCGAGTCGGAACTGACTCATAGCAACCCATGAACAGCAGAACGAAACAATGTCTGATCCTGGGCCAACCTCACTACCGCTGTCACACTTGACACCATCAGTGATGCCACCTGGCTGATCCATCTCTTTGGGGGTCTTCATCTTACCCAGCATGACATCCTTTGTTCTCTCCTGACTCTCTCTAGACTCAAGGAAAGTAAAGACTGAGTGTTGGCAGTCAGAAGGCAGGCTTGCATAATGTGCCCTTTGGTTGTTTAAATTATTATGTATTCCTGAGTGCTTGTGTATACATCTCCCCGTCAAAAAAAGAAAAAACAAAAAAACAAAAAACAGGGAATGCAAGAAAATACTATTGAATGACGATGCACATAGGAGATTGCAATCATTGCAATGAAAGGATGAGTGTAAAATTGATGTTCTCTCATGTAAACTATCAGTCAATTCACACACACAAAAAAATTTTACAATCTTAAACTGTATACAAGTTGGCTATGAATTAGTATGGGCTCAATGGCACTTAACCACGACACAAAACTGGCAGAAGTCTGGTTTGTGTTAAGCGCACTGACATTACTCAGAGTATAGTGTATTGCAACGATATTTCCTGATAGATCTTAAAAATCCCTTACACATAAAAAAGAAGGCTAAAATGATTTAAACAGTTTGAACATAGTAAAAAAAGAAATATTATCTAAAAATATTTTCACAAAAGATCATCATCAAAGTACATCTTAAAGACATCAAGGAGTACTCTTAAAATTCTTTTAGATATAGACCCTTAGCTTGATACAAAAAATGTAACATATACATCATAGTAACATGCAAAATATAATGTGTATGTAATTTATATATTTACATATAAACAATTCACCTAAAGATTTAAACTCTAATATATATACAATGAATGGATTTTATTTAATTGATATTTGTCAAATAAAGAAAGCTGTTTTGCTGCATTATCAGTTAAAAACAAAAACAAAAACAGAACATAAAGAGATGGTAGAAATTATTACTCCATGAAAATATGTAAATAAAGTGTTAATTCCAGTATGCACCCAGTGGAATGAGTATTTTATAGAATACTGATGATATTGAATGATGGGAAGGTTATGGAGTATACGTACATTGAACTTCTCATACATTGCTGGTGGGAATGATAAATGGCACAGTGTGTGGAAAACAATGTGATGTTTTATTATAATATCAAATACTTCAATGACTGATTATAAAATTTAAAAAGTTGCATGTTGTGAAGTGCCGTTGAGTCGATTCCGACCCATAGCGACCCTATATAGGGTTTCTGAGGAGCAGCTGAGGAGCTTAAACCACTGACCCTGCAGTTCAAACGACTTTGCAGTCTGAAACATTAGCCCACAGTGCCATACCAGGACATACCTCAGGTTAATAATCTTTCCTCCTAGTCATCCTTGTCTCTTGACTTTAGTACTACCAAGACAGATTTGTTTGTTCTTCCAGTAGTCCATGGTAATTTCAGTATTCTTTACCAACACCATGATTCAGATACATAAATTCTTCTTCCTCTTCCTTATTTTTTGTCCAAATGCATATAACACAATTGAAAATAACATGCCTTGGCTCACCTTAGTACTCAAAGCTTCATCTTTGCTCACTATCACTTTTACAATATATTTGCTCAGTGCAATATATCTTTGATTTGTTGACTAATGGTTTCATGAGTAAAATTAAATCCTTGACAACTTCAATCTTTTATCTATTTTTCATGATGTTGCCTATTGCCATTGTGAGGATTTTGTTTTATTTACATTGTCATAATCCATACTGAAGGATATAATCTTTGATCTTCATTAGTATATGTTTCAAGTTCTCTTGATTTTCAGCAAACAAGGCTATGTCATATGCATATATCAGGTTATTAATTAGAAATCCATTTATTCTTCATATAATCCAGCTTCTCTGATTGTTTATTTAGCAGACAGATTGAATAAGCGTGGTGAAAGAATAAAATCCTGATGCATACCTTTCCTGATTTAAAACCATTCAGTTACCATTTGTTCTGTTCAAATGGTTCTCTTAAGGTCTTTGTAAAGCTTCCCTATGAGTACAATTAAGTGTTCTTAAATTCCCATTGTTTGCAATGTTGTCTACATTTTGTTACGTTCAGTACAGCTGAATTCGTTTATGCAGTCAATAAGGCACAATAAAAATCTTTCTGATATTCTCTGCTTTTAGCCAAGATCTGACATTGGCAATCGTACTCCTCATTCCATGTTCTCTTCTGAATCCAGCTCAAATTTCTGGCAGCTCTCTATTGATATATTGCTGCAACTAGTTTTGAGTTGCCTTAGGAATATTTTGGTTGCTTGTGATTTTAATGTCTTTTTGGTCACCTTTCTTTAATCGGGCACAACTATGGACTATTTCAGTTGGTTTGCCAACTAGCTATCTGCCAAATTTCTTGACATAAACTAGAGAATGCTTTCAGCACTTCATCAATTTGTTGAAACATTTCCATAGGTTTTGTATCAATTTCTATAACTTGTGTTTCACTGTCTTCTTTGCAGCTTGGGGTTCTTTTTTTCAGTACTATCAGGTAACGATCATATTGTTGTTGTTGTCAGGTGCCATCAAGTCGGATCTGACTCATAGCGACCCCATGAACAGCAGAATGAAACAATGTCCGATCCTGGGCCAACCTCACTACCGCTGCCGCACTTGATGCCATCAATGATGTCACCTGGCAGATCCATCTCGTTGGGGGTCTTCCTCTTTTTCTCTGACCCTCCATCTTACCCAGCATGACATCTTTCTCCTGCGACTGTTACCTCCTGACAATATGCCCAAAGTATGAGACATGAAGCTTAGCCATCTTCGCCTCCAAGGAGCACACTGGTTGCACTTCTTCCAAAACAGATCTATTGGTTCTTTTGGCAGTCCATGGCACTTTTAGTATTCTCCTCCAACACCACAATTCCAAGGCATCAATTCTTCTACTATCTTCCTTATTCACTGTCCAGCTTTCACATCCATATGAGGTTATTGAAAACACAATGGCCTGGGTCAGGCGCACCTTAGTCCTCAAGCTGACATCTCTGCTCTTCAACACTTTAAAAAGTTCCTGTGCAGCAGATTTGCCCAATGCAACACATAGTCAGATCTCTTGACTACTGCTTCCATGAGTGTTGATAGTTGATCTAAGAAGAATGAAGTCCTTGAAATTTTCAATCTTTTCTCCATTGATAAGAATGTAGTTTATTGGTCCAGTGGTGAGGATTTTTGTTTTCCTGACATTGAGATACAACCCATATCGAAGGCTGTGCTCTTTGATCTTCATCAGTAAATGTTTCAAGTCCTCTTCACTTTCAGCAATCAAGGTTTGGATCATCTGTATATCGCAGGTTGTTAATGAGTCTTCCTCCAATCCTGATGCCATGTTTTTCTTCATAGAACCCAGCTTCTCGTATTGTTTGCTCAGCATACATGTTGAATAAGTATGGTGAAAGAACACAACCTTTCACACACCTTTCCCAATTTTAAAACATTCAGTTTTCCCATGCTCTGTTTGAACAACTGCTTCTTGATCCAGGTACAGACTCCTCAGAAGTACAATTAAGTGTTCTGGAATAATCATACTTCTCAATGTTGTCCATAGCTTGTCATGATCCACACAACCAAAAGCCTTTGCGTAGTGAATAAAGCATAGGTAAACATCTTTCTGATATTCTCTGCTTTCAGCCAAGATCCACTGGACATCAGCAATGATATCTCTCGTTCCACGGCCTCTTCTGAATCCAGCTTGAACCTCTAGAAATTCTCTGTCAATGTATGATTGTAGCTGTTTCTGTATTACCTTTGGCAAAACTTTACTCACTTGAGATATCAAAGGGATTGTCCAATGATTTCCACATTCCATTGGGTCACCTCTCTTTGGAATGGGCACAAATATGGATCTCTTCCAATCAGTCGGCCAGATAGTTGTCTTCCAAATTTCTTGGCAGAGATGAGTGAGTGCCTTTTGTGATGCCTCACTTTCTTGTAAGATTTCAATTTTTATTCCATCATTTCCTGGTGCCTTGTTCTTTGCCAATTCTACCTTTTTAAATGGCTGATGTCTATACTTTTTTGCTACGGTTATTCTGTATCTTCCATAGTTTGATGCTTTAATACTTTGCCCATTATCATTGTTGTTAAGTGTTGTTGAGCAAGTTTCAACTCATAGTGCCCCTGTATATTGTTTCTGAGGACTGGCTGGTGGATTTGACCCACTGAACTTGTGATTAGTTGCCTTAGTGGCTAGTTTGCTTGCCCCACAGCAACACAGCAGGACTCCATTATGCCCAGAGACTCCTTCAATATTACAACTTGAGGCTTTATTTTGTTTCAGCTTGAGAAATACTGATCATGTTCTTCCCTTTTGATGATCTACTTCTAGGTCTTTGCACATTTCAATATTTTACCTTACTTTGTCTTTTCAAGTTTTCCTTTTAACTATTCTGTTCAACTCTTTTGTTTCATCATGTCTTCCATTTCATCTAGCTAATCTATGTTTAAGTATAACCACTTGTCTGTCAGAAAGACAGGATGGCAAAACTCGTCTCTCATACTTCAGACATGTTATCAGGAGGGACCAGTCACTTGAGAAGGATACCATGTTTGGTAAAGTGGAGGGTCAGAGAAAAAGAGGAAGACCCTCCTCCCGCCCCCAATGAAATGGAGTGGTAAAGTGGCATCAGAAATGAGCTCAGGAAGAGCAATGACTGTGAGGTGGGCCCAGAACTGGCAATGTTTCATTCTGTTGTGCATAGGTCACTGTGAGTGAGTACCAACTAGATGGCACCTAACAACAACATGTTTGTCAGTTTATAATACTGTATTGAGCTGTGTTGCTGGTATTTAAAATACCAGCTGAGTCAACATGATGGATAAGTTTCAGTGCAGCTTCCAGTCAAAGAGAGGCTAAGAATAAAGACAGGCAGACCACTTATAAGGGTCTCCTGAATTCCTTAAGAATAACAAGACCAGGTGCCAACTGTGAAACATGCCATCAATTGCTGATATGCAAGTTCAAGTTGAAGCTGAAGAAAATTGAAACAGGTCAAGCAGTGCCCAAATATGACCTTAAGTATATCCCACTTGAATTTTGAGACCATCTGAAGAACATATTTGATACATTAGATACAAATAGCCAAAAATCAGCCTAGTTGTGCGATGACTTCAAAATAGCATACATGTGGTCATCTTCCCTCTGGGTCAGTGCACCTGTGCCTATTATTTTATAAGTACACCAATCATGTTGCATAAGGACTAATGCCACTGAAGTAGTATCTCATGTTAATTTAACTGATATCATCTTCAAAGGTCTTATTCCATAAAAAGGTTATCTGGTATCTGGTTTAGCAAGTCTTTTGGGAAATAAAAACTTTAGCAAGTCTTTTGGGAAATAAATTACAATCCATAATAATTACTGAACCCAAGAAAGAAATACAAAGTTTTATTCACTCATTCCTGAATTCTACATGCTTGCTGTTGTTGTTAAGTGCCATCAAGTTGGTTCTGATTCGGAGAGACCTTGTGTATGGTTTCTTAGAAGCAGCTGGTTGATTTGATTTGCTGACCTTGTCATTTTGCAGCTTAGTACTGATCCAAAAGTGCCACACCAGGAGTCCAGGAACTCTATATAATGTTGTCTTAATTCTATAAATTGATGTTCTTTCATAAGCTTTACATAGATTTTTCTGGCAGTCCTTATTGCTTTCAAATTTTTTTTCCCTCAAAAAAACAATAAGGCCTACCAGAAGAACAATCAAATAAATCTGTCTTGGACGAAGTGCAGCTAGAATACGGAGGTGAGGATGTTTAGACTTTATCTCTCATATTTAAGAAATATTATCGGAGGGACCTGTCCCCGAGAAGGACATCAGTCTTTGTAAAGTGGAGTATCATTGCAAAAGAGAAACACTCGTAACAAGATGGACTGACACAATGGCAGTGACAATGGTCTCAAATATGGCAATAATTGTGAAGATGGCACAGGACCATGCAATGTTTTATACTGTTGTGCCTGACTGTTCTATGAGTTGGAACTGACTGAACAGCACCTATCCGTGACAACAACATCACAAATGATTATAATCTAATTTTGTTCCTTATTAGCTAAGGAACCCTTCTTTTACTTGCACATTTCTTTACTAATAATGTAAAAGATTATTTGAGCATGGCCATTTTGAGAAGATTTCACATAGGTTTTAACTTATATTTTAAAAGTTTTTGTGTGCCTTGAAGGTTATGCAATTTGTTACAGGAATTGTAATAAATTCTGCTTTACAAGAATACCACCAAAGGGAACACTATGTAAATATCTGGCACATCCTTTTGTTTACCTCATTTTAAAATATATTTCAAAGAAGAATGAACTTCCATTTTCACTAGGTTTTGTTGGACATTGATCCATCATTATATCTTCACATTCCTAATGATGAGAAGAATTTTCTAGAGACTACTTTTTGATTCAGTCATCCTGAATTTACTGTTTTTCTAGTGTAATCATACTTCTGGGTGTGCTTTATTTCACAGTACATATTTTGTGTATCACTATGCAAAGCTAGCTAATATGAAGAGTAAAGGAAAGTTCCTATAAGGCATGTTCCTGTAATTCCTTGACACTCTGAAAAGGCTTGAAATAAATGATCTACACCCACTGTGATTGTGAGACTTCAAAATAGATGCTGTTGATGTTAAGTGCTGACAAGTCGATTCCGACCCATAGCGACCCTGTATAGGGTTTCCAAGGAGCAGCTGGTGAGCTTGAACCACAGACCTTGCAGTTCAAATGATTTTGCAGTCTGATGCATTAGCCCACAGTGCCACACAATGTTGTTGTTGTTGTTATGTGCCATGGAGTCGGTTCTGACTTATAGTGACCCTGTACAGGGTTTCCAAGGCTGTAAATCTTTCCTGGAGCAGAAAGCCTCATCTTTCTCCTGTAGAACAGCTAGTAGTTTCGAACTGATGACCTTGCGGTTTGCAACCCAATTCATAACCACTACACTACCAGAGCTCCTTATGCCACACACACATATTGTGTGCCACACAATATACTCCGTTAAATCCAAATTAAATGTAACCTCAAGTTTATCTCTCCTTTGATTGATTCAGCAATATCTGTGACGATTCCAGCACTACTAAGCATAAGGGGTAGCATGAAAGCATGTGGGGTAGTTAAAAGGAAGAAGTTATAGTTTTAGGGAACTGTGGCTAAAATATTAAACATTCACAAATTTGACACAAGACTCTGATGGATTTCCTTTACAGGTCTTGAAAAATAATCCTAAGAAAATGACTGATCCCAAAGCTCGATTTGCATTCCTTTGGTGGTACAGTTGGGAATCCATTCTACTGTTAACAAAATGCTTGGAGGTTTGAGTCCACCCTGAGTCTCCTCAGAAGGCCTAATGATCAACTTCCCAAAAATGAGCTGTTGAAAACTCTGTAGAGCATAGTTGTATTTTGACACACATGAAGTTGTCACGAGTCAGAATTGATTTGACAAAAACTAGATTTTGTTTCATTTGTTGTTGTTTACTGGAAGCTTAGTTCCACACCTTCATGACTATGCACTTGAGTCAAAACAAAGTTATTTGAATTTTAAAGTAATAATAAAGATACATATGGTTCTGATGTGGCATTGTGGGATAAAGCACTAGACCATAAGTTGGTGTGAACCACAAGGTTGGTGGTTCAAACTCATCAGCCACTCCTTGGAAATTCTATACAGTGCTGCTGTGAGTCAGAAGTGACTCGATGGCACTAAACAACAACAACAAAGATATATACATATAGAGCTCTGGTAGTGTAGTGGTTATGAATCGGGTTGTGAACCGCAAGGTCAGCAGTTCAAAACTACCAGCTGTTCT
>NW_006408796.1:526119-528053 GCF_000296735.1 Chrysochloris asiatica | reverse complement strand
CAAGGTCGGTGGTGCAAGCTCATCAGCTGTTCCTTGGAAACTCTATACAGGGTCTCTATGGGTCAGAATAAACTCAACAGCATGCAACTACAACAACAACATTCCCACCCTTCTTTATTTTGCTTCCAGAGAGCTGTAAGGGCTAATGACTTAGGCTGCAAGATTTCAATCAAAGGAACATCACTGTAAATTATTTTTGTAGGCAGCAATTTGTATACTTCAAACAGCTCTCCTTATGTTCTGTAATTGTTATATTACATTGGAAGTCCATAACAAGGTATGTGGGGATTTTTTACTATTGGCTTGAGCCTGATGCAAAGTTTGTGTGACTAATGGAGTATAGATAGTTTGAAAAAACACCTGAGTATTTGGGAAAGCTAGCCAGGACATCATTGTTTCTCTTTGAATTAATGTTCTGATATGGTATTTGTGTTTATTATTGTAAGGGCAAGCAAAATAACTCACTCCAGGGATAACTGTGCCACTATTACACGTAGTGAGTTTTATCCAACTGAGTCAATTTTCAGCTTTTACATTTCTGTCCTATTTGACTGTAGCTCCCACACAGTTGCATTATAGCAGTGCATACTTTCATTGGCCTGTTGTAAACTGTTGAATATTATAGTGTTTATAAACAGATTGGCAGGAGGTGATTCCTGTCATGCCTGCAGCAACTTGGAATGCTTAAAAAAGAGTGTGGAAAACATATATATCCAATTACAAAGATGAAGTTGCAGATCGTTCTGGTATTGTGATGGTGTTTGTCTTTCTGGATTGCATAGTGTGCCTTGCAGATCTGTTAAGCCTCTGGAATCTCTTATTCTCTCCTAATAGGATCTGCATTTTTGTGAAAGCTGCCTATTTAAAGCTGATTCCAACAAAATATTTTCTCTTTGTGACACAATGGGAATTCAACTATCCCCCAAATATTGAATGTCTGTTTTGTTCAGGATTTTGCTGTGTATTAAGGAAAATGAAAAGATTATGATTCCTATCTCTCAGAATCTGTGAACCAACAGAGGACAGATCAGAATACAAAGTAGGTAACTTGACTAGTGTTTGTGCTGCTGAAGAAACAGATGAAGACAAATGAAAATGCATTTAAAAATATTTATTATCAGTTTTCCACCTATATATACACAGGCACTTACATATCCATGTACACAAATTAATATGTAAAATTGAGATAAGTAAAACAATGTTTAAGTCACTAATATCATTTTATATTGTACTGAAAGGAAAAAACAAAACAAAACGCTGCAAGATGACTCCCCCCCTACACACACACACAATGCTTGTGAATATTGGACAGTGACTAAGGAAGATCATTGAAGAATTGATGCATTTGAGTTATGGCATTGGAGGAGAATATAAAAAGTAACATGGTCACCAAGACAGGGAAATTAAAGGCATCCAAATTGGCAAAGAGGAAGTTAAACTCTCCCTATTTGCAGACGATATAATCCTATACGTAGAAAACCCCAAAGACTCAGTAAAAAAGCTACTGGACCTCATTGGAAGATTCAGCAAAGTGGCAGGGTATAAGATCAACATACAAAAATCAGTTGGATTCCTCTATACCAAAAACAACAGTGTTGAAAAGGACATTAGGAAAGCAATACGATTTACAATAGCCACCCAAAGGATGAAATATCTTGGAATACATGTAACCAGAGAAACAAAGGACTTATACAAAGATAACTACAAAACACTACTGCAAGAAACCAAAAGAGACTTACAAAAATGGAAGAATATACTTTGCTCCTGGATAGGAAGACTTAACATTGTGAAAATGTCAATACTGTCCAAAGCAATTTACACATATAATGCGATCCCAATCCAGATTCCAACGACATTCTTCAAAGAGATGGAAAAAGCAATTACAAACTTTATATGGAAAGGAAAGAGACCCAGGATAAGCAAAACACTGCTTA
>NW_006408796.1:520920-522568 GCF_000296735.1 Chrysochloris asiatica | reverse complement strand
AAATAGAAATACCTTATGATCCAGCAATTCCTCTACTTGGTATTTACCCACAAGAAAAACGAGCCACAACACGAGAAGATATATGCACACCAATGTTTATAGCAGCATTATTTACAATAGCAAAAAGATGGAGACAGCCAAAGTGTCCTTCAATTGAAGAATAGATAAACAAATTGTGGTACATACACACAATGGAATATTATGCTCCACTGAAGAATAACAAGGAAGTGGCAAGCTACTGCATAACATGAATGAAACTTGAGGACATTATGCTGAGTGAAATTAGTCAGTCACAAAAAGAGAAATACTGCAGAGGACCACTACTGTACAAGACTAAGAAAAAGAAACCATACTAAAGGGGGGTAGTGGGAAGTCTTTGTTGGTTGCTGGGAAGTTGGTGATGGGTGGGGGGAGTGTGGGGAGGGTGGAGCACAGGGCGGGTATTGGACACAGGAGAGCTTGGGTGCTGGGGAGGGAGCAATATGCCAGGAGGGAGAGGGAAGTGGAGGAATGGGGCAGATGGGAGAATAATTGGGCATGATTGAATGGGCTAAGTGGGACAGAGATAAAGGATGATATATGCACAGCCTTGGAACTGCCGGGCTCTGGGGGACAGGGATTGAGTCATGGTTGGAATGGGGGAGGGGGGAAATGGTGTTAAGATGCTTGACTGTTTTTTGAATCTTGGTTTTCCTTGCATTATAATATAGAGTAGACACTGGGAGGGGAGAGAAAAGAATAGTTAGAAACATCACCATAGAAGGCTTGTAAGTCCGTCTTCTGCCTATAACTGATTGGAATACCTAAAGTGGGGTTACAGCATACCCAATGAAAGAGGCTTCCTGTGGAGCCTTTGCAATATGTAAGACTATAGGTAGAAACCTGAACCACATCCACATCTCCAGAGATGAGAAATTTCCACTTGAAAGGACGAGCAGACCAGCCTGGAGTGGCTAGAAGAACAGAAGATCCTTCTTGAAAGAAAGACCTACAGGAAAAACATAAAACAATAGAGGCAGATGGACTGCTACTACAAGAACAAACAAATCGCTTCCCCAGGAAACATCAAGGCAAGTGGTTGGGTCCCCTCAATGCAAACCCCCTTCCAAGACTAAGACGCAACAGAAATACACGCTCTGATTGGTGACTACACCCATCACCGATAGGGGGAAGTGGGGTAAAAGCAGCAATGAAGCTGGCAAGCTAAGCCCTACAATGGTCGGTGGGCTTCTGTGGACCCAGATGGGTACCTGGTTGGCCAGCAGTGTGAGGAGACCTAGAGACTCTTGGGTCCAGAGTCAGTGGCATGGCCACAGAGGACTCGAGTGCAGAGTGGAGCTACCGGCTGATGGGAAGAGAGGGCATGTGCACAAGAACGCCCACACTTGCAGATGGTACCCACTTGACCTGGCCCAGATGACTGGATGATCAGAGCTTAACCAGGAGAAGAAAGAAGAGGGAAAAAAAGAGTGATCTGATACAATTTGATGAACTTGACCTACACCTACGGATGCAGTGACTCAAAAGAGAGAACAAATCCTTACACCAAGAAACATTCCCACCCCCTCCACACACTGAGTAGACAGAGATGGGCAACTTGGATATTGTATACCCAAATGGGTGGTGTGGGACTACAAAGGCAAGAAGT
>NW_006408796.1:507960-520557 GCF_000296735.1 Chrysochloris asiatica | reverse complement strand
ACTACAAAGGCAAGAAGTGACTGGCTTACAAGCTTTCAAGAGGGAACCTAGAGCTTGGGGCCATGGAGAAAGGCAGAAACTCCAGTGAGTACTATCCAATGTGTCTTGGAGGAGCTGATGAAATGAAATGCAGATGGGTCACTTCTGATACTATAGTGAATAATTGTTATCAGGACTGATTGTAAGGGTTGGAAATGTAAAGGTAGACGTCTTGTAGCAAGGAAGGGAGTGATTAATTCTCCAGTCTAGGAGCGGAGATCTCTAAGACCATCAACGGAGAAGAGCCGAGACCGGGACCCTACCCAGAGAAGTAGCGATGCTTGAGATAGAGGCAGAGACAATGGCGTGGAGTGATGAAGCGGCTGGGGACTTTGGATTCAGAGAGGGAGAGGGACTGTGAGCTGAAGAATGGGGTGGGGGGCGGTGGAGTGTAGGGGGTGGGTTTGTAGGGTATACCCTTTGATGGGTTGATGATGCATGGAGGGGATTGGAACCATGGCAATGAAATTATGTTTGATGGAATGACTGTAAAACTAAAATTCTCTCATGCAAACTACCATATAATTCATAATAAAACATTAAAAAAAAAAGTAACATGGTCTACCTAAAGAACAAAGCAATCTGCTTGAAGAAGTACAGACAGAATGCTCCTTGGGAGTCAGGATGACCAGACTTTGTCTTTCATATTTCAGCCATAGTATGAGGAGGTATTCAACCTGTATGCTGAGCAAATAATACGAGAAGCTGGGTTCTATGAAGAAAAACGTGGCATCAGGATTGGAGGAAGACTCATTAACAACCTGCGATATGCAGATGATACAACCTTGATCGCTGAAAGTGAAGAGGACTTGAAACATTTACTTATGAAGAGTAAAAAGCACAGCCTTAGATATGGATTACATCTCAATGTCAAGAAAACAAAAATCCTCACCACTGGACCAATAAACAACATTCTTATCAATGGAGAAAAGATTGAAGTTGTCAAGGACTTCATTCTTCTTGGATCAACTATCAACACTCGCGGAAGTAGCAGTCAAGAGATCAGATGACGTATTGCACTGGGCAAATCTACTGCACAGGAACTTTTTAAAGTGTTGAAGAGCAGAGATGTCAGCTTGAGGACTAGGGTGCGCCTGACCCAGGCCATTGTGTTTTCAATAGCCTCATATGGATGCGAAAGCTGGACAGTGAATAAAGAGGATCGTAGAAGAATTGATGCCTTTGAGTTGTGGTGTTGGAGGAGAATACTGAAGGTGCCATGGACTGCCAAAAGAACCAATAAATCTGTTTTGGAAGAAGTGCAGCCATAGTGCTCCTTGGAGGCCAGGATGGCTAAGCTTCGTCTCTCCTACTTTGGACATATTGTCCGGAGGAAACAATCACTGGAGAAGGATGTCATGCTGGGTAGGGTGGAGGGTCAGAGAAAAAGAGGAAGACCCCCAACGAGATGGATCGGCCAGGTGGCATCATTGATGGACTCAAGTGTGGCAGCGGTAGTGAGGTTGGCCCAGGATCGAGCATTGTTTCGTTCTGCTGTGCATGGGGTCGCTATGAGTCGGTTCTGACTCGATGGCACCTCACAACAACAACAACAACAATGAGGAGGTATGAGTCCTTGGAGACAGATATTATGTTTGGGAAAGTGGAGGGTGAGAGAAGAGGATGACTCCAAAAGAGATGGATTAGCACAGTGACAGAAGCAATGGGCTCTTGCTTAGCAAAGATTGTGAGGTTTGCACAGGGATGGGCAGTGTTTTGTTCTGTTGTGCATATTGTTGTTAGGTACCATTGAGTTGGTACTGACTCATAGTGACCCTATGCACAACAGAATGAAATACTACCTGGGTCAAACTCACAATTGTTGCCATGCTTGAACCCATTGTTGCTGCCACTTTGCCAATTCATCTTCCTGGGGTCTTCCTCTTTTTCTCTGAGCCTCCACCTTTCCAAACATGATATCCTTCTCCAGGGACTGGTGTCTCTTGACAATATGTTCTAAATAAGAGAGACAAAGTTTGGCTATCCTGGCCTCCAAGGAGCACTCTGGCTGCACTTCTTCCAAAACAGATCTACTGGTTCTTTTGACAGCTCATGGTACTTTCAATATTCTCCTCCAACACCATAACTCAAACGCATCAGTTCTTCTACGGTCTTCATTATTCACTGTCCAGTTTTCGCATGCATATGAGGTTATTGAAAATACCATGGCTTGGATCATGTGAGAAGTTTTACTAAAGGTAATACAGAAACGGCTGCGAGCATACATTGACAGAGAACTTCCAGAGGTTCAAGCAGGATTCAGAAGAGGATGTGGAACAAGGGATAGCATTGCTGATGTCTGATGGATCTTGGATGAAAACAGAGAATACCAGAAAGATATTTACCTGTGCTTTATTGACTACACAAAGACTTTTGATTATGGGGATCATGACAAGCTATGGACAGCAATGCAAAGTGTGAATATTCTGGAACACTTAGTTGTGCTCATGAAGGATCTGTACATGGACCAAGAGTCAGATTTTTTAACAGAAAATGGTAACACTGAATGGTTTAAAATTAAGAAAGATATATGACAGGGTTGTATTCTTTCACCATAGTTATTCAACCTGTTGTGCACAGGATCACTGTTATTCAGTGCTGACTTGATAGCATCTAACAACAAGTCCAACAAAAATCAGGAGTTACCAGTCCCTGGAGAAAGACATCATGCTTGGTAAAGTAGTGTAGCAGCAAGATTGAGGAAGAACCCCAACAAGATGGATTGGCACAATGGCAGCAACCATGCCCTCAAGTGTATCAATGATTGTGAGGTTGTTGCAGGACTTGGTCGTGTTGCATTCTGTTGTGCATATGTTCATTATGAGTCACTACCAGTTCAATGGCACCTAACAACAACAACAACAACATGGACATAATATAGAATGATGCAGAATGCATCACAAGAAAATGGAATGAATACATAGAGACACTATACAAAGAAGAAATCTCCAACGTTCAATCATTGAAGAGAAAGTATATGATTAAGAACCAATGATACTTAAGGAAGAATTCCAAGGTGCACTCAAATACTTGGCAAAGGGCTCTGGGAATAGATGGAATACATAATGAAATCTTCCAATACACTGA
Source organism: Chrysochloris asiatica (assembly GCF_000296735.1). Lineage (NCBI taxonomy): Eukaryota > Metazoa > Chordata > Mammalia > Afrosoricida > Chrysochloridae > Chrysochloris > Chrysochloris asiatica. The sequence goes on along the minus strand of NW_006408796.1, from coordinate 517,431 downwards.
GGTTCACTCATCTATCCCAAGAGATTTTGAAGACAGCTATCTGACCAAAGTACTGGAAGAGACCCATATTTGTGACCATTCCAGAGACGTGGCCTGGAAATCATGCCGAAATCATCACACAATAATGTTAGTATTGCATACAAGCAAAATATTTTAAAAGATAATTAAAAAATGACTGCAACCGTACATTGAAAGGGAAATGCCAGATATCTGAGCCAGTTTCTGGCAAGGACTTGGAATGATGGATATAATTCCAAATGTCAGATGGTCATTGGTGAAAGCAACAGATAACAATAAGATGTTTACCTTTGATTCATTGATTTTTTAAAGACTTTCATTTTGTGGATCAAAATATGCTATGGGCAACTTTGTGGAGAATTAGTATTTGGGAACACTTAATTGTGCTAATCCAGAACCTGTGTATAGATCAAGAGACAATTGTTAAAACAATACAAGAGAACACTGAATAATTTTAAAATAGGAAATGTGTGCATTAGGGTTTTAATCTTTCACCATAGCTATTCAATCTGCATATTGACCTAATAATTCTAGGAAATTAATTATATGAGCGATAACTTGGCATTGGAGTTGAAGGAAGACTCATTAACAACTTGTGGTATGCAGATGATACAACTTTGCTTGCTGATAGTGAAGAGGACTTAAAATACACACTAATGAAGATCAAAGACCATGGTTTTTGGTACAGCTTGCACCTCAATGTAAACAAAACAAAATTCTTCACCACTGGGCCAAAAAACAATATCCATATAAATGGAGAGTAGCTGGTAGTTGTCAAAGACTTCATTTAGTTCTTATCAATCATCAACACTCATGGAAGCAGTAATTAAACATTTATAATTCATTAGGGAAATCTGCTGCCAAAGACTTCTTTAAAGTATTAGAGAGCAAAGATGTCAGTTTAAGGACTAAGGTGTGCCTGACCCAAGCCACTGTATTTTAAATAACATCATATGTATCTGAAAGTTAGGAATAAAGAAGGAATAAAGGAATAAAGAAGATGATAGAAAAATTGACACATTTGAGTTATAGTGTTAGAGGAGAATATTGAAAGCACCATGGAGTACCAAAAGAGCAAACAGTTCTGTGGAGGAGGAAGTACAGCCAGAGTGCTTCTTAGAAGCCAGATTGGCCAGACTTTGTCTTTCATACATTGGGAATGTTGTCATGAGGGACTAGTCCCTGGAGATGTACATCATACTTGGTATGGTGGAGGGTCAGAAAAAAAGAGGAAGACACCCCCCCCACCTCCCCACCCCAAGCGAGATGAATTGGCCCAATGGCTGCAGCAATGGAACCAAACTTAGTAGCTATTGTGAGGCTGGCACTTGACTGGGCAGTGGTTTGCTTTCCTGTACATAAGGTTGCAGTGAGTCAGTACAGAATCTACTGCACCTCAGAACAATAACAGCAGATTTATCTAATTGTGTTTACTTATTTACTTTTCTTTTCTTTTTCTTCCTGTTTTCTCTCTCTCTCTCTCTCTCTTTTTGTTGTTATATTATTTTTTAGTTATAGCCTGCTTTTATTCTTAATTTTCTCCTTAATTATTTACTTTTATTGCTGTTGTTTGCTTGTCTCTCTCTCTCTCTTTTCTTATGTGTGCGATTATACTTTTTGTTTCATCCGACAAGGACCAGAAGTCATGTCCATACAGCTCAGCCACAACAATATCCTCTGCGGTGACACCCACCAGGAAGAGCCACTCCTAGCTGCTATATATCTGATCAATGACAGCAACCACACATAGCTAAATCCAACCGAGCTTGGGCTATCTGATGGTGAATAGAGAATGGTGCACATGCTTCCATTCTATAATCACATCCTCCAGGAAGCAGTTTGTGACTAAGAACACACCAACAAGCAACTATTAATTAAATACAAACACAATGACAACACAATGTCTCAGAAGCAACAGAAAATTTGGACCCATGAAACAACAAGACAGAGTAATTCAAGTATATGGCTAACAGCAAGAGTTAGAAAACATTTTTGACATTATAAAGGAAAATTTTTCATGGAGAAAGAAACATCATCTTAAAAGATTTTTTTATTTTCTCCATTAAACGTGCATAAATATCACTTCCAGCCATATGTTCAAATTTTGTTCTTTCCAGCTCTAACTGGCCAAGGTGGAATTTGTTTTCTTTTAACCACACTTTGAAAGCAACTCTGATATACCAAAAACAAATACAATTTAGCATACTTAAGATAAGGTTCCTGAAAAAATATTAAAATAATGAATATTATTTTACATCAGATTTGATGTGAATTTTTAAATGTAATTTGTCCATATTTTCTATTTTTCTGATGTCTTAAAGGTTAGACACATATATAATGTTATTTTTGTCATGAAAATATGACATGGCAGAAGGAAAATTGTCTTGTCATGAAAATATGACATGGCTTAAGATAGTATTATATTACTCAACTGTGTAAATTAGTTGACTTCAGGGAATTTGCTTAATTATCTCATAGGCAATTCTTTTTGAGTTTTTAAATAGCATAAGCACTAGACCATAAGGTCAGTTTGAACCACAAGATTAGGGTTCAAACTCACCAATCACTCCTCAGACACCCTATACAGGGTTGTTATTAGTCTCAACCAACTCGATGGCACTTAGCAACGATAACATGCTACACTGATATTCTGGCAATTCTAATTGAGTTTTCCCATATGATGATACCCTGATATTCACTGTCACATGCATATAAGATTCACAAAAGAAACTTTTCCCCCAAGAAGCATTCTCATTATTGTTGTTGTCAGGTGCCAGTGAATAGTTTCCAAATCAGAGCAACCCCATGCACAACAAAGTCTTACAATTCTTGGTCCTTTGTTTTTCTTATTATGTTTGAGTTCATTGTTGTTGCCACTGTGCTAATCCATCTTGTTGAAGATCATCCTCTTTTTTGTTGACCCACTTCTTTACCAAGCATCTTGTCCTTCTCTAGGGAATGGTCCCTCCAGAAATCCTGTCCAAAGAAGAGAGTTGAAATCTAGTCATCAGACTTCTAAGTTTCATTCTAGCTATTCTTCTGCCAAAACAGTTTTGTTTGTTCTTCTGGCAAATCACGGTACCTTCAATATTCCTTGCCAACACGATAATTCAAATATATTGATTCTTCTATGATCTTCTTTATTCATTGTCCAACTTTTGCTTGTATATGAAGTGATTGAAAATACCATAGCTTGGATCAGGCACACCTTTGTTCTCAAACTGATATCTTTGTTCTCCAATACTTTAAAGACGCCTTTGGCAGCAGATTTGCCTAATTCAATATATCATTTGATTTATTGACTGCTGCTTCCATGAATGTTGACTATGGATGAAAGCAAAATGAATTATTTCACAACTTTGGGTTTTTTTTTACATTTATCATGACGTTACTTACTGGCCCAGATGTGAGGATTTTTGTTCTCTTTGAATTAAAGTGCAATACATACTGAAAGTTGTACTCTTTGATGTTTATCAGTAAAATTTTTAAGACATATTCACTTCCAAAAAGCAAGGTTGTGTCATCTCATATGAGTTGTTAATGAATCTTTCTCCAATCCTGATGCCACATTCTTCTTACAATCTAGTTTTTATATTACTTGCTCAGCATACAAGTGGAATAAATACGGTGAAAGGATACAGCCCTAGTGCATGCCTCCCCTGATTTTAAAGCATCTTCTTATTCTGTTCAGATGACTGTCTTTTGGTCTATATGCAGGTTCCTCATAAGCACAATTATCTATTCTGAAATTCCCAGTCCTCTCAATGTTAGCTATATTTTGTTAAGATGCACACAGACAAATACACTAGCAGAGTCAATAAAGCACAAGTAAACCTCTTTCTGATATTCTCTGCTTTTAGTCAAGATACATATAATGTCAGCAATGGTTATTCTTCATTGCATTTCCTCTTCGGAATTCTTGAACTTCTGGCAATACACAGTTGATGTACTGTTGCAACTGTCTTTTGAATTATCTTTAGGGAAATTTTACTTGCATAATATTAGTGATATCAAAGGATGTCCACATATCATCAGGTTTTGTATCTTTGGAACACAAATATGGATCTCATCCAATTCGTTAGCCATGTAGCTCTCTTACAATTTCTTCTTGTAGACAATTGAGTGTATCAAACATTTCATCAGTTTGTTGAAACATTTCACTTTGTATTCTATCAAGTCCTAGAGCCTTGTTCTTCACAAATGCCTTCAGAGAAAGTTGGATTTCTTCCTTCAGTGCCATCGATTCTTGACCATATGCTATTTTATGAAATGTCTGAATGCATAAACATTAATATCCTAGCAATTACTCAGGTAAAATGGACTGGTATTAGTCATACTTAATCTGACATTCACATGGTGTATTGTGCAGGACAAGACAAATTGAAAAGGAATGGCATTACACTAATAATCAAAAAGAACATATCAATATCTGCCTTGAAGTCTGTAGTAGGATAATATCCATAGGACTGACTACAAGTAATACAGGGTAATTCCACAAGTATTCAAATTTATGCACCAACCACTAAGTCACTGATGATGAAATTGAAGAATTCTACCAACTTCTTCAGTCTTAAATTGAACAAAGAGACAATCAAGATGTATTGAACATTGCTTATGATTGGAAACTAAAGACTTCACACACACCCCAAGCTGGCTCTTCCAAAAGCAGAGACAAAGACAAACCGAGTGATCTCTTATCCCCTTAACCAAGGCCAGATAAGACCAGAGACCATGGTGGAGGTCTAGGGGAGTTTTGAAAAGAGTCATCATCTTCCCAGCCAGTGTGGTGTCAGGTTAGAAGGAACCATGCTCCTGTAATCCCCACTATGGTGTGTTTAGTGATGGCCCCTTGAAGCAGAGGACAAAATGACAGTGCTATGAGGAACTGGAATTAAGAATGGCATTTTGGACAAATTCTCTGGAAATAAACAAGAAGAATCAATAGCTGGAAAATATGGTCTTGGTGATAGAAATGATTCTAGCAATCACATGATAGAATTTTGCAAGACCAATGACTTTTTTTCATAGCAAATACTTTTTTTTTTTTTTTAACTACATAAAAGATACATGTACCACCACATGTCTGTTAGTTTGTTGTACTGTGGTGGTTCATGAGTTGCTATGATTATGAAAGCTATGTCACCGGTATTTTAAATACCAGTAGGGTCACACATTGTGGACAGGTTTCAGATGAGCTTCCAGACAAAGACAGACAAGGAAGAAGAAGGGATGAACTACTTCTGAATGTTTAGTCACTGAAAACCTTACGAATAGCAGAGAAATACTGTCAGGTATAGTGCCAGAAAATGAGCTCCTCAGGTTGGAAGTCACTCAAAATGTGACTGGGAAGAGCTGCCTCCTCAAAGTAGAGTTGACAGTGATGACGTGAATGGAGTAAAGCCTGTGGGAGTAAAGTCTGTGGGAGAAAAGCCCACAGGACATTCATTTGCTGATGGGGCACAACTCAAAATGAAGAGAAACAGCTGTAACATCCATTGAAAATCAGAACATGGACTGTATGAAGTATGAATCTGGGAAATTGGAAGCTGTCAAAAATGAAATGGCACACATAAATATTGATATATTATACATTAGAGAGCTGAAATGGACTGGTATTGGGCATTTTGAATCTGACAACCACATGGTTTACTATGCTAGGAATGACAAATTGAAGAGGAATGGTGTTGCATTCATTGTCGAAAAGAACATATTCAGATCAGTCAAGAGGTACAACACTGTCTGTGATAGGATCATATCTGTGCACCTACAGTGAAGCCCAGTTAATACCACTATTATTCAAATTTATGCATCAATCACTATAGCCAGTGAGGATGAAACAGAAGAATTCTACCAACTTCTTCAATCTGAAATTGATCAAACATGCAATCTACATGTATTGATCATTACTGGTAATTAGAATGAAAAGGTTGGGAGCAAAGAGGATGGATAAGCAGTTGGAAAATATGGCCTTGGTGATGCTGGAGATTGCATGATAGAATTCTGCAAAACCAATGATTTGTTCATTTCAAATACCTTCTTTAGATAGTATAAGAGGTGGCTAAGCACAAGGACCTTGCCAGATGGAACACATAGAAATCAAATTGACTACATCTGTGGAAAGAGATAATGGAAAATCTCCATATCATCAGTCAAAACAAGGCCAGGGGCAGACTGTGGAACAGACCATAAATTGTTCATATCCAAATTCAAACTGAAGCTGAAGAAAATGAAAACAAATCCACAAGAGCCAAATATGACCTTGAATATATCCCAACTGAATTTAGAGATCATCTGAAGAACAGATTTGTTATATTAAACACTAAAGACTGAAGACCAGAGGAGTTGTGGGATAACAACAAGAACATCATAAGTGAAGAAAGTAAAAAGTCATTGAGAAGGCAAGAAAGAAGGAAAAGGTCAAAATGGATGTCAGAAGAGACACTGAAATTTGCTCTCCAGCATAGATGCTAAAGCAAATGGAAGAAATGAGGAGGTCCAAGAAGAGCTGAACAGAAAATTTCAAGTTTCTGCTAGAGAAGATAAAGCCAAATATTACAACAAAAATGTGCAAAGATCTGGGATCAGAAAATCCAAAAGGAAGAACATGCTCAATATTTCTCAAGTTGGGGGAACTGAAGAAAAAAATTCAAACCTCGACTTTTGTTATTGAAAGATTCTCTGGGAAAATTACTGAAAGATGCAGAAAACATCAAAAGAAGATGGAAGGAATACACAGAGTCACTGTACCAAAAGGAAATGGTTAATGTTCAACTGTTTCAAGAGATAGCTTATGATCAAGAGTCAATGATAGTGAACGAGGGCATCCAAGGTGCATTGAAGGAATTGGCAAAGAACAAGGCACCAGAAATTGATGGAATAAAAATTGAAAGCTTTTCAAAAAAGTGAGGCTGCACAGGAGGCATTCATCTCTGCCAAGAAATTTGGAAGGAAACTATCTGACGACTGATTGAAAGACATCCATATTTGTGCCAATTCCAAACAGAGGTGACCCAATGGAATGAGTAAATCATCAGACAATATCTTTGATATTATATGGGAGTAAAGCTTTACTAAAGGTAATACAGAAAGGGCTTCAAGCATACATTTACACAGAACTTCCAGAGATTCAAGAAAATGTCATGGAATGAGGGATATCATTGCTGATGTCAGATGTCAGATGTAGCTTTGATATCCCATGTAAGTTAAATTTTGCTAAAGGTAATAGAGAAACGGCTACAATCATACACTGACAGATAACTTCCAGAGGTTCAAGCCATATTCAGAAGATGCCGTGGAATGAGGGATATCATTGCTTATGTTCAATGGCTCTTGGCTAAAAGCAGAGACTATCAGAAATATGTTTACCTGTGCTTTATTGACTACGCAAAGACTTTCAGTTGTATGGATTATGACATGCTATGGACAACATTGCGAAGTATGAGTATTTTGGAACACTTCCTTTTGCTCACGAGGAATCTGTACCTGGACCAAGAAGCAGTTGTTCAAACAGAACACAGGAACACTGAATGTTTTAAAATTAAGAAAGTTGTGCGACAAGGTTGTATTCTTTCACCATACTTATTCAACCTGTATGCTGAGCAAATAATCTGAGAAGCTGGGTTCTATGAAGAAAAACGTGGCATCAGGATTGGAGGACGACTCATTAACAACCTGCGATATGCAGATGATACAACCTTGCTTGCTGAAAGTGAAGAGGACTTAAAACATTTACTGATGAAGATCAAAGATCACAGCCTTCGGTTTGGATTACATCTCAATGTCAAGAAAACAAAAATCCTCACCCCTGAACCAATAAACAACATTCTTATCAATGGAGAAAAGATTGAAGTTGTCAAGGACTTCATTCTTCTTGGATCAACTATCAACACTAATGGAAGCAGCAGTCAAGAAATCAAATGACGTATTGCATTAGGCAAATCTGCTGCACAAGACATTTTTAAAGTGTTGTAGAGTAAAGATATCAGCTTGAAGACTTAGATGCACCTGACCTAAGCCATGGTATTTTTAATAACCTCATATGCATCCAAAAGCTGAACAGATAATAAGGAATACCATTGAAGAATTGATGCATTTGCGTTATGGTGTTGGAGGAGAATATTAAAAGTACCATGTGCTGCCAAATGAACCAACAGATCTGTGTTGGAAGAAGTGCAGCCAGAACCAACAGATCTGTGTTGGAAGAAGTGCAGCCAGAGCCCTGTTTGGAGGCCAAGATGGCCAACCGTCATCAATCATACTTTGGACATATTGTCAGGAGGAACCAGTTGCTGGAGATAGATATCATGTTCGGTAAGGTGGAGGGTCAGAAAAAGAGGAAGACTCCCAATTAGATGAATTGGCCAAATGGCAGCATCAATGGGCTCAAGCCTGGAAACAATAGTGAGGTTGGTTGAGGATCGGGCGGTGTTTTGTTGTGCTCTGCATAAGGTCGCAATGGGTCAGTACCGACTTGATGGCACCTAACAACCACAACTTTGAGCAGCAAGAACTTCAAGCAGCGAGAACTTCGAGCAACGAGACATGTAGTGAGGATCTCCACCAACAACAACACGGAATACTGGATAACAAGGCTGTTTAACAGACAGTCTCATCTCTCTCACGCGGAGGGCCTGGTGGATTTGAGCTGCTGACCATGGCGTTCGCAGACAGATTTTTAACCACTACACTACCAGGCCTTCCACCTTCAAGATGACGGATCAGGTAGACGTGTAGTGAGGAGCTGGGTCAATAACAACACGGAATACCAGGCCAAGAGGACTCATGAGATGGTGTTGGAACTCTGTAACAAATATAAAGGTATGTTTGGAGGTTCGGAGGGTTTATATGTGGGGAATTTGCAGGAGAATCCAGAAATCCATTATTTTCTGGATCAAGACACTTAGCTGTTCCAGGAGCTGACATCTTGGGAAAGCTTATCTTGATTGTACCAGGATTGATAGGATTAGGAGAGAACATCTTGATTATATCTTGATTATATGAGGATTTTATCAAGATTGACATTGGAATTTAAAGTGACAGTATCAACATAAAACCAAACAGCCACCACTCATCTGTCTGTTGTGCTGTGGTGGTTTTAGTTGCTGTGATTCTGATGGCTATGCCACCAGTGTTTTAAATAACCAGCAGGGTCACCCATGGTAGACAGGTTTCAGATGAGCTACAAAACAAAGATAGACTAGGAAAAAAGAGTGACAAACTACTACCGAATCGCTAGTCACTGAATACTCTATGAATAGCAGAGAAACATTGTCAGATAAAGGACTGGAATGTGGGAAGGCACTCAGAATGTGACTGGGAAAAAAAAAAAAAATGCCTCCTCAAAGTAGAGTTGACCATAATGACATGAATAGAATTAAGCTTGGGGGAGAAAAGCACACAGAACCTACATTTGCTGATGGGCAACAACTTAAAATGAAGAGAAACAGCTGTAAA
>NW_006408796.1:503270-505354 GCF_000296735.1 Chrysochloris asiatica | reverse complement strand
GGCATCATTGATGGACTCAAGTGTGGCAGCAGTAGTGAGGTTGGCCCAGGATCAGACATTGTTTCATTCTGCTGTGCATGGGGTCGCTATGAGTAGGCTCCACTAGATGGCACCTGACAACAACAACAACAACAACAACAACATATATATTTACCTCACAAAATGGAATACACAAAAATCAAATTGACTACATTTATGGAAAAAGACAGTGGAAAGGCTCCATATCAACTCAAACATGGCCAGGTGTAGACAGTGGAACAGTCCATCAATTTCTCATATGCAAGTTCAGGGTGAAGATGACGAAAATTACAACAAGTCTACTAGACCCAAAATATCATCTTTAATATATCCCACCTGAATTAAGAGATCATCTTAAGGACAGATTTGATATTAGTTACTAAAGACCAAAGACCAGAGGACTTGTTGGAAGACATTAAGAACATCATAGAGGAAGAAAGCAAAAGGGCATTGAGAAGACAAGAATGAAGGAAAAGACTGAAATTGGTGTCAAAAGAAATGCTGAAATTTGTTCTCCAACATAGCAAACAGAAGAAATGAGGAGGTCCAAGAGCTGAACAGAAAATTTCAAAGGTCAGCTGTAGAAGACAACGTCAAATATTAAAGTTATATGTGCAAAAACCTGGAGTTAGAAAACCAAAAGGAAAGATCATGTTAAGCATTTCTCAACCTAAATCAATGAAGAAAAAAATCAAGCCTCAACTTGTGGTTTTGAAAGAGTCCTGGTGTGGCGCTGTGGGTTAATGCGCCAGACTGCAATGCCATTTGAACTGCTCAGTCAGCGGCTCAAGCTCACCACTCCTTCTTGGATACCCTATACAGGGTTACTATGGATCGGAATAAACTCGATGGCACTTAACAACAACAACAACAAGGGCAAAATACTGAACAGTGCAGAAAACATCAAAAGAAGATGGAAGGAATACACAGAGTCACTACCAAATAGAAATGGTCGATTTTCAACCATTTCAAGAAGTAGCATATGGTCAAGAAACAAAGATCTCTAAGGAAGAATTCCAAGGTGCATTGAAGTAATCAGCAAATAAAAAGGCACTGGGAATAGATTGAATGCAAATTGAAATCTTTCAACAAACTGATGCAGCACTGGAGGCACTCATTCATCTGTGCCAAGAAATTTGGAAGACAGCTATCTGGATTGGAAGAGATCCATATTTTGCCCATTCTAAAGAAAGGCAACTAAATTGAATGCAGAAATCATCGGATAATATAACTGGTATCCGATGCAAGTAAAATTTTACTTAAGATAATACAAAAATGGCTGCAAACTACACATTGAAAAAGAACTTCCATAGGTTCAAGTCAAATTAAGAAGAGGACATGAAACAAGGAATATCATTGCTGACGTCACATAGATTTTGACTGAAAGTAGAAAATACCAAAAAAGATGTTTACCTGTGCCTGTTGAGTATGCAAAACTTTTCAAGTGTATGGATTATGACAAGTTATGGACAACTGAAGAGTGAGTATCCCAGAACCCTTAATTGTACTCATGAGGAACATCTACATAGACCAAGAGGCAGCTGTTCGAACAAAATAAGGGACCACCGAATGGTTTAAAAATAGGAAAGTTTTGCACCACGGTTTTTTCACCATACTTATACATATTTATGCATTTCCAGTCTGCATGCTGAGCACATAATCTGAGAATCTGGATAATATGTTTTAAAAAAAAAAAAAAAAAAGTGGCATCAGGATTGGAGGAAAACTCATTAACAATCTGTGATGTGCAGATGATGCAACTTTGCTTGCTGAAAGCAAAGTAAACTTAATATACTTACTGGTGAAGATCAAAGATCATAGTATGGGTGATGACATAAATAGAAATTATTCTTTTCACATATATATTTTCAAAAAGAAACTCTTACAGTTGATGTTGCCAATAGAAGTCTAAGACATTTAACATGAAGAAAATAAAATACAGAGTTGTAAAAATAAAAATCTTTAGTGCTTTGTTGATGTCAGGTGCCATCGAGTTGGAACCGACTCATAGCGACCCCATGCACAGCAGAACGAAACAATGTCTGATCCTGGGCCAACCTCACTAC
>NW_006408796.1:500057-502812 GCF_000296735.1 Chrysochloris asiatica | reverse complement strand
GAGTGTTGATAGTTGATCCAAGAAGAATGAAGTCCTTGACAACTTCGATCTTTTCTCCATTGATAAGAATGTTGTTTATTGGTCCAGTGGTGAGGATTCTTGACATTGAGATGTAACTTTAGTGCTTAGGGATATATTATCTTCAGGGGCCAGTTCCTAGAAAAGGACGTCATTCTTGGTAAAGTGGTTGGTCAGCAAAAAACAGGATGGCCCCAATGAGGTGAACTGGCACAGTAGAAGCAGCAAAGGTCTCAGGTGTAACAAGGATTGTGAGTCTTGCGCAGGACCAGATACTCTTTCTTTCTATTGTACATAGGTCGTTATGAGTTGGTACCAGACTCGATGACACCAAACAGCGACAAGTGCTTGGTATGCATATACTACTTCAAAAAAGAATTGAATGAAATAGTTTCTATGCCCAAATAATACATTATGTTTGCAAACATTGTCACTGGTTTTCAAGGTGCTACCACAAAAAGTGCACAGGTTTATGAAGGGAAGATCGCCTTGTGTGGCACTCTACAATGAACACTGGATGTATAACCACAAAATTGGTAGTTCAAAGCTACCAACCACTCTTCTGGAACCCTATACAATGTTACTACGTATCTGATTCAATTTAAAAGCATTTAGCAACAACAGATGATATAAGAGCTCTAAAATTACTTTTAAAACTTAACTCAAAATTTTACGATTAGAATCATTCAGTCCGTTATGGAACTAAGAATTTGGACTAACAACTATCATGTTTTAGTTTGATTAGTATAAGATGATTTATTTGAAAAGTGATCTCATTTTTGGTCTATGTGACCACATTATTGTCCTGGCAAGTTAAGCATGTATCTATGCTTTGTTTGAGAAAACATACAAATGTAAGCACATTCTGGTCATTTGGAATTAGAACACAGATCATCTTTAACATGTGAGAAGTAGAAACTCAGAACTTGTTTGCCACCTGCTGTGCATGTAGCTGAATTACAGCTACTTCTAAAGACATAAAATTTGAATAAATGGAAGATGATGCAAATAAAGGACTAAGAAATGGATAATGATTAAAGATTTTAAAAGTAGTTTCAAATCTAAATTATATGAAAGTATTTTCAGAATTGACTCTACCCCACATACTCAACTCTAGATTTGGGGTTATTATGTTAGACGACCAACTCTTGTCTGTCAGTTTGTCATACTGTGGTGGTTTGTGAGTTGCTGTGATTCTGGAAGCTAAGCCAGCGGTATTTTAAATACCAGCAGGATCACCCATGGTGGACAGGTTTCAGATGAGCTTCCAGACAAAGACAGACTGGGAATAAGCAATTACAAACTACTTATGAATGTTTAGTCACTGAAAACCTTACGTATAGCAGAGAGACACTGTCAGATGTAGTGCCAGACAATGAGCCCCTCAAATTAGAAGGCACTAAAAAAGTGACTGGGGCAGAGATGACCCCTCAAAGTAGAGTTGTCAGGAGGGACCAGTCTCTGGAGAAGGATATCATGTTTGGTAAGGTGAAGGGTCAAATAAAAAGAGAAAGACCCCCAGTGAGATGGATTGCCAAATTGGCAGCATCAGTGGGCTCAAGCATGGCACAAATAGGGAGATTGACCCAGGATCAGGCAGTGCTTTGTTCTCTTGTGCATAGGGTCTCTATGAGTTGGTACCAATCAATGGCACCTAACAACAGTAACAACATTAGATGAGCATAGCTTACCTTTGATATTTTTGTGATTACACAGTTTTTCCATCATCTATCTTTATTAGATGCTCTGGTAGCATAGAGGTTATGAATCGGGCTGTGAACTGCAAGGTCAGAAGTTTGAAACTACCAGCTGCTCTGAGGGAGAAAGATGAGACTTTCTACTCTCGTAAAGATTTACAGCCTCGGAAACCCTGTTCAGGGTCACTATGGGTCGGAACTGACTCAACGACACTTAACAACAACAACAATCTTTATTTAGAAAAATTAATTTGCAGAGTGACACTGTACTTTGTAAGTCTCTATCAATGCACATAGTTTCAAGTACATCATAGAATATCAGTAAGTGTTTGTGAATAAATCAAGAAATAGTAAATTAATGGATCTGTTGAAATAATGTTATTTACATTCTTCTGCAGGTTAATGTGCTAGACTGCAAAGTCAGTTAGAACCACAAGGTAGACAGTTTAAGCTCATCAGTCACTCCTTGAACACCCTATTCAGGGTTGGCATGAGTGAGAACCAACTATAAGGCATTTTACAACAACAACACAATACAATTGATTTCATTTTCTCTTGATATCTTCCATTGCCAATTATCTCAGCTGCCATTTTCATTCTATTTACTAAATTTCCTAAAATATCTCTTTGGTTAGGTACTTGAGGGATTATTGATAAAAGAAAATAAAAAAGTAGATATATGCATAATATTAATTTTCATAATAAAATCATAAATGCTGTGCAAATTATAATTAATATACATTTAAAATTAAATTTCACCAGCATAATTTTAAAGAAAAGAATACAAGCCACAATAGAAATGAACACCATATTATATGTGATAGAAATGCTATTCTCTTTTTCTACCTTTGAAACAAATTTTAGGTCATGGCTTTAGGGAAGATTTCTAATTGATACATACTAAAATTTAGGGTCAGTATTTCTCAAGCGGGGGGAACTGAAGAAAAAATTCAAGCCTTGACTTTCGTTATTGAAAGATTCACTGGGCAAATTATTGAATGATGCAGAATGCATCAAGAAAAGATGAAAGGAATACAAAG